>NC_080540.1:293354023-293654023 GCF_028640845.1 Ahaetulla prasina | reverse complement strand
CCGTAAGTCAAGAACTATCTGTATCTTAACTGCCCTGCCAGTTTTGGTAGGGGAGAATATACATTTATGTATGTCTTATATCAGAATGGAATGGAATGGAATAAAATAGAATAGAATAGAATAGAACAGAATATTGTAATGAAGAATCAAAAAGAATAGGAATAGGAATAGGAAGGAATGGCATGGAACGGAACGGAACGGAACAGAACAGAACAGAACAGAATTATTTATTGGCCAAGTGTGATTGGACACACAAGGAATTTGTCTTTGGTGTATATGCTCTCAGTGCAAATAAAAAGAAAAGATACATTCATCAAGAATCATAAGGTACAACACTTAATGATAGTCATAGGATACAAATAAGCAATCAGGAAACAATATCAATATAAATCGTAAGGATACAAGCAGCAAAGTTATAGTCATACAGTCGTAAGTGGAAGGAGATGGGTGATGGGAACGATGAGAAGATTAATAGTAGTGCAGATTTAGTAAATAGTTTGACAGTGTTGATGGAATTATTTGTTTAGCAGAGTGATGGCCTTCGGGAAAAAACTGTTCTTGTGTCTAGTTGTTCTGGTGTGCAGTGTTCTATAGCATCGTTTTGAGGGTAGGAGTTGAAACAGTTTATGTCCTGGATGTGAAGGGTCTGTAAATATTTTCACAGCCCTCTTTTTGACTCGTGCAGTATCAGGGGTGTCAAACTCAATTTCATTGAGAGCCGCATCAGGGCTGTGGTTGACCTCGGGGGGGCCGGGGGGGCGTGACCAACTGGGTGGGTGTGGCTGACTGGGTGGGCGTGGCCAAAGCGCCACTCCCCAAAGTGCTAGCCTGTTGTTTCCTCTTCGCACTGGGTAGACCTGGCCAAAGCGAGGCAGGCTGGCCCCTTACATTTTCCAGGACAGCCATGTGGGCTGGATCCAGTGATAGGATTCAGCCGGTTCACACCCCTTTGGGAGAACCGGTTGTTAACTTTCTGAGCAGTTTGGTAAACTGGTTGTTGGAAGAAATCATTAGGGCAGAGAACCGGTTGTTAAACTACTTGAATCCCACCACTGGCTGCTTCCAACAATTTTTTTTTTATTTGCATTTATATCCCACCCTTCTCCGAAGACTCAGGGCGGCTTACACTATGTTAGCAATAGTCTTCATCCTATTTGTATATTTATATACAAAGTCAACTTATTGCCCCCAACAATCTGGGTCCTCATTTTACCTACCTTAAAAAGGATGGAAGGCTGAGTCAACCTTGGGCCTGGTGGGACTAGAACCTGCAGTAATTGCAAGCAGCTGTGTTAATAACAGACTGTCTTAGCAGTCTGAGTCACAGAGGCCCCTATTGCAGGCTGGTCCTTGTGTTTCACACCCCTGTCTTATATAGTTCATCCTTTACAAGAGATTCCATTTTGACTTTGATGTGTTCTTATTACTTTTAAAAAAGAATAATAATATACGTATAAACTGACCATTTTTTCCATGAGCACAGTGTTTAAAGCAAAGAATTGGATTTACCTGAGTTATTATTCCTTTTTTTAAAAAACGCTGACAGTCAAGGCTGTCATCCAAAAAAGATTATTTTTTTATTTTTTTAGGAAAAAAAAAGTCTTCCTATTTCTTCTTCTTATCTGAGCAGCTTTAGCCCTAAACAAGCCCTCGACTTCACAACAAGCAGCATTTGGTGATGTAAGTGATTATATCCTTTCAAGATGTTTTGAGTGCTGAAAAGCAACAGGGCCATTATGAGGAAAATGGCTTTCCAGGGGACAGACAGGATGATCAATTGTCACCCAAAATTGCCTGCAATTTTCATGGAGTCGGTGGCGTGCCGTCGCTTCTTTGCCGTGAGGAAAACCTGTGACAGCAAAACCATGAATCCCAGCAAAGACTTGGAAAGGGGGTAGTGTCAGGGTTCCCAGGAACAACCCCAACAAAATAAAGCTCCGAGCCTTGAGGTTCCTCAAAGTTCCAATTTATTAGAGATGTCACGTTGGCACAGCTGGGAAAACCCGAAACTGAAAGCTTCCAGGTTTTCCACACCCAGTTGACAGTTCACAGCCCTGCCCCACACCCACAAGTTCATCACATTGTCCAATCAGCTCTTCACACTCAGTTGGATACAATCTTCAGGCAGTCTCCATCAGACGCAGGATGTCCTTGAATACAGAATGTTGTTACGACTAACTTTCTACTGCTCCAACAACAACTTCCCCAGCTAAATATGTGGCGGTTAAGAAGCAAAAAGAAAATTGCCTTCCAAAACTGACAGGTAGTTGGGCTGAAATTGTGGGGTGTGAATTCTATTGGGGAGGGGGGTGGAGAGCAGTGGTGGGTTTCAAATTTTTTTACTACCGGCTCTGTGGGCGTGGCTTGGTGGGTGTGGCAGGGGAAAGATACTATAAAATCTCCATTCCCATCCCACTCCAGGGGCAGGTTACTGCAAAATCCCCATTTCTTCCCGATCAGCTGGGACTTGGGAGGCAGAGAATAAATGCGGGGACAGTGAGAATTTTTACTACTGGTTCTCCGAACTACTCAAAATCTCCACTTCCGGTTCTCCAAACTGGCCAGAACTTGCTGAAACCCACCTCTGGTAGAGAGGGAAGTCATAGTTAAGGAAAGAGATAATCCACAGATGAGGAATAATTGGAATTTCCTCTTTATGTATGTATTGTTCTCATTTATTTCCTTACATGATTCAGGGGTGTCCAACTAAAAAAACTTTAAGACCTGTGGACTTCAACTCCCAGAATTGTATCATCATCTTGGTAATCAATCTTAGTAATTGGTGAGAGGGATCTTGGAGTCTTAGGGGACAATCAGCTAAATATGAGCCAGCAGTGTGCAATGGCAGCTAAAAAAGCCAATGAAATCCTAAATTGCATTAACAGAAGGATACAATCAAGATCAAGGGAGGTATTAATACCACTCTATAAAGCCCTAGTAAAACCACACCTAGAATACTGTATCCAGTTTTGGTCACCACACTATAAAAAAGATGTTGAGACTCTGGAAAGAGTGCAGAGAAGAGCAACCTGGATGATTAGGGGACTGGAGGCTAAAACATACGCTGAACGGTTGCAGGAACTGGGCATGGCTAGTCTAGTGAAGAGAAGGACCAGGGGAGACATGATAGCAGTCTTCCAATATCTCTGCCACAGAGAGGAGGGGGTCAAGCTGTTTTCCAAAGCACCTGAAGGCCAGACAAGGAATAATGGATGGACTAAGGAGAGATTCAACGTAGAAATGAAGAGGAACTTTCTGACAGTGAGAACAATCAACCCATGGAACAGAAGTTGCCTTCGGAAGTTGTGGGAACTTCATCACCTGAGACTTTCAAGAAAAGATTGAACTGCCATTTGTCAGAAATGGTGTAGGGTCTCCTGTTTGAGCGGGGGGTTGGACTAGATGACCTATAAGGTCCCTTTCAACTCTGTTAATCTGTTATCTGTTATCTGTTTATCAATATATAACAGAATGACAGAGCTGAAAGGGACCTTGGAGGTCTTCTAGCCCAACCTCCTGCTCAGTCCATTTCAGACTAGTTGTTCAATCTCTTCTTGAAAGCCTCCATTGATGGAGCACCCACAACTTCTGGTGGCAAACTGTTCCACTGATTATTTTTTCTCACTGTCAGGAAGTTTCTCCTGAGTTCTAGGTTGGTTCTCTCCTTGATTAGTTTCCGTCCGTTGTTTCTTGTCTGGGAACAAAATGCAGGGTATCAAAACTAACAATCATAATCTAAAATAATTCCTAAATTATAATCTCTAGTCTCCACGCTTATTCACACTCTCAATTCCCTCTCCTTCAAAAATATATCTAATACAAATTATTTCCTAAATTTACTCATATGCTATTTGATATTTTTTATCTGATACTTATTTTGAATATAATCAATCCACATTTTCCATTCTAAAATATATTTTCTTGTGTATAGTCTTTCAAGTAAGCAGAAATTTTTGCCATTTCTGCCAGATTTGATACTTTAAGAGTCCATTCTTCAATTGTAGGTAATTCTTCTTTCTTCCAATATTGAGCAATCAAAAGTCTTATGGCTGTTATTAAGTTCAGAATCAATTTAGTCTCTATAGCTGTACAATCCATAATTATTCCTAGTAAAAGAACTCTGGGTAAACTTAATCTTCTTTTCAAAATATTCTGCATGATCCACCATACTTTAATCCAAAATGCTTTAACTTTTTGCAAGTCCACCATATATGATAATAAGTAGCATCTTCACAATCACATCTCCAGCATTTAGCCTGTACATTAGGATACATACATGACAATTTTTTGGGGTCTAAATGCCATCTATAAAACATCTTATAAAAATTTTCTCTCATATTTTGCGCTTGTGTAAATTTAACATTCCTCACCCAAATTCTTTCCCAAGTTTCCAACATTATTGGTTGCTGAAAATTTTGTGCCCACTTAATCATACAATCCTTAACCAAATCAGTCTCTGAATCTATTTCTACTAATACATTATACAACCTCTTAATATGCTGTTGACCTTGATCTCTCATTTGTTTTAACAAATTATCCTCAATTTGCTTAACACCTATTTTTTGATCTAATTTCCATCTAGCTTGTAGTTGTCCATATTGGAACCATGTATAATTTTTCCCTTCTTCCCCCATCTTTTCTCTAGATTTTAATTGTAACTCCCCCTTTTCCATACAAAGAAGTTCTTTATAAGTAACTACCTCCATCTTTTGATATATATTTATATTTTCTATCATGTGTCTCGGGTTTGCCCATATTGGAATCTTTCCATCTAATTTGTATTGATATTTCCTCCAAACCCTCAATAATGCATTTCTAATTATATTATTTTTAAATATTTTATCAACTTTCTTATCATATAATAAATAGGCATGCCACCCATATAACAAACCATAACCTTCTATATTCAGAACTCTTTCCTCAGTTAAATTAATCCAATCAGTAATTAATGATAAAACAACTGCTTCATAATACAATTTTAAATTAGGCATTTTAAGACACCTCCCCTTTCCCTTATATCCTGCATTACTTTTAATTTTATTCTTGGTTTTTTGCCCATCCATACAAATTTACTAATCCCCTTTTGCCATTCCTGTAATTTAATATCATTCTTAAACACCGTATCATTTGAAACAAAACAAAAACCTGGGCAAAACATTCATTTTATAGCCGCTATTCTTCCCAGCAAAGATAGTTGTAACTTCTTCCAACTCTCCATTTCTTTCCATACCTTCTGCCACAATACCTCATAATTATTTTTGTATAATTTAACATTTGAAGCTGTAATATATATTCCTAAATATTTAACCTTTTTAACGATTTCAAAACCTGAAGTTCTTTCTAACTCTTCTTTTTGTTGTATATTCATATTTTTAGTTATCATCTTTGTCTTTTGCTGATTCACCTTAAATCCAGATACTTTACCATACTGACCAATTATATCTTTTAAACCAGTTACTGAGTATATTGGTTGAGATACAGTAACAACCAGGTCATCTGCAAAAGCTCTTAATCTATAATCTTGATGTTTAACTCTAATTCCCTTTATTCGATCGGAACCACGTATGTTATTCAGAAGAATTTCTAAAGTTAAAATAAAAAGTAATGGGGACAAGGGACATCCCTGTCTCCCTTTCTCAATTTTAAAAGTTTCTGTTAACCCACCATTTACTATTATTTGTGCTGTTTGCTTCTGATATATTGCTTTAATTGCACGAATAAAATAATCCCCAAATTGCATTTTTTCTATTACTTTAAACAAAAACTGCCAATCCAATCTATCAAAAGCTTTTTCAGCATCCAAAAAAAAGAATGCCGCTGAGACTTGGTTGTTTCGTTCCAAATATTCAAGTAAATTTACAATTTGCCTCACATTATATCTCATCTGCCTACCCTTAATAAATCCTGACTGATCATTATGAATTATTTGATTCATCACTGGCATTAATCTATTAGCCAATATCTTGGTAAATATCTTGTAATCAGTATTTAAAAGTGATATAGGCCTATAATTCTCTGCTTTAATACCATCTCGATCTTCCTTCGGTATTAACGAAATAAAGGCTGTCCTCCATGAAGGGGGAACATCTCCTCCCATTTGAATTTTATTAAATAACTCTTTAAGTGGTTCAACCATCTCATTTTGTAAATTTTTATAATAAACAGCTGTTAAACCATCTGTTCCTGGTGCTTTACCGATTTTAAGTTGTTTAATTGCTAAGAAAATTTCCTCTGAAGTAATTAATTGATTCAATTCTTCTCTTTGATTTTCTGTAAGCTCACAAATATTTTGTTGTTGTAAATATCTTTCTATCTCTGTATCATCAACCATATCCCTAGAATATAACTTACTATAATACTCTAAAAATGCTTTTTTAATCAAGTTCTTTTGATAAACTTCCTTACCCCTATATTCTATTTTATCAATCGTTCGTGATTTCTGTTTTTTCCTTATTAAATAGGCAAGCCATCTTCCTGGCTTATTGGCATTATTAAACGTATTATGTTTTACATATTGTAAATTAATTGCTACTTGATCTGCCATCAACATATTAAACTGACCTCTCAATATATTTATTGATTCTTTTATTTTACTATTTCCTGGGCTATTTATCAATAATTGTTCTTTCTTTTTAATTTCCTCTTCCAGTTCCTTTTTCTTTTTCTGCAATTTATTTTTGTATTTAATATTCATTTGTATAAGATTTCCTCTCATATAAGCCTTACTGGAGTCCCAAATCATCTCTATAGATGTCTCTTTTTTCATATTCATAATAAAAAATTCTTTCATTTGTTTTTTACATTCATTTACATTTTGTTCATATTTAAACAAATTCTCATTCAACCTCCATGATCTCCTAGCCTCCTTTTCCCGATCAAATTCAATCCAAACTGGACTATGATCAGATAAAGTTCTTGAACAAATCTTCTTCTTCACTCTAGAATACAAATCATTAGTAATCAAAATAAAATCAATCCTCGAAAATGATTGATGCCTGTCAGAAAAGAAGGTAAAATCCTCTCTTCTGTATTATGTTCTCTCCAAATATCTCTTAATTCCAAGTCCTCCATCATTTCAAAAAAGCCTTTGGTAATTTCCCGCTTGATATCTTCCTTAAACTTTTTTGTCTTTTGAGTATCCAACACACCATTCCAATCACCCATTAATATATATGATTTATAATCCCAAAATACTATTCTTTTATGTAAAACTTGAAAAATTTTCTTGTTGTTGATTTGGAGCATAAACTCCTATTAATAATGTCTTCTTTCCTCCAACAAGAGTTCAATAGCAATGTATCTTCCTTGCTTATCCACCTCAATTAATTTTGCTGATATATCCTTCTTTATATATATAACTAAACCATTTTTTTCTCCAAAGAGGAGGCAACAAAATGTACTCCCAGTTTTGAATTTATCAAATATTTCTGGTCTAAAGATCTAATATGTGTTTTTGTAAACAAGTAATGTCATTTTAAATTGTTTCAAATAATGAAATACTTTCCTTCTCTTCATGTGAATTCAAACCATTAACATTCCAAGATAATAGTTTAATTGCCATTATCGGCCAAAGGAAACTTTTGGAACACTAGCCAAATCACATTTTGACTTTAGGCCTTGCTCCTCCCACTGTTTCCGTTGTAGTAGTTGCCAGTTGTTGTTGTGCCTTCATCTCTTGTTCCTTGCGCTTAGCAGCAGCTCTTGTCAGCCTTTGTTCTTTTGAATCTGGACCCGTCATAGGTATTTCCAACACTTGTAATAAATCTTCTTCCATCGCAATCTGTTCTTGAACCTGCTTCACTTCTCTTCCTTCACTTCAGTCTCCTTTCTTCTAGCATCCAGTGGAGAAAGACTTCCAACTTTAATGCCTCAACATAAAATTCTCTGCCTAACTGTATTGAGACGATGTACTTTCCTGCATAATATACTATTATACCAGTTGGAATATCCCATCTATATTCAATCTGACGTTTTTAAGTTCATTCACCAGGAAGGCAAATTCCTTTCTAGCCCTTAACATTTTGGTGGAATTTCCTTTAATATTAAAATATCCTGACCAGCAATCTGAATCTTCTCCCCTTATATGAGGCTTGCAAAATCTGATTTCTCACTGTTCTATTTGTAAAATAAATAACAACATCCCTTGGCAACTTTTTTGCCTTGCTATCCAAGAATTCACACGATATATTTTATCAATTTGATAAGCCACATCTGCTGGACGAGCTGCTAATATCTCAGCAAATACTTCAGAAAAATTTCCTTAAATCCTCTTCTTTATTCTCTTTCAGACCACGAATTCTAGAGCAAATTCCATATTTCTGTATTGTATCAAAACTATTTCATCCTCTGTTTTTTCCATTTTACTTTGAAATTCAGCCATTTTATTTTCTAATTTTGAAATTATGTTGCTTAATTTCTTCAACCTCCTCTTCTAATAAAATCACATTTGTTGCCAAACTTTGTACTGCCATTACAAATCCTTCTTTAACTTCTTTTATTTCCCACTTGAATTTCTGATATCTGCTCTTTCATTTCAGACATCTCATCAGTTATTACTTTAAATTTTTCTTCTATAAAGCCTTTTAAGTTCTCTTGTAACGCCTCTAAATTCAATGTTCTAGTCTCTGCTGTATGAGCTGGAGAGGCACCAGCTGATAAAGTGCCAGAGCTCTTTGTTACAGTAGACTTTAATTGTTTGGCTGCAATCTTCTATAAAATTATTTATTTATTTATTTCCAACTTAATATTCACTTTAAATCTTCTTAACTCTGAAAACACAGTCTTTTAAAGCAGTATTTAAAAATCTCCTAGATTCTATCAGCAGGCAGCAAAGAGTTAAAGCAGCAAGTAACATGCAAATTACCAACTGCAGAGGCACACGCTGAAAGTATCACTTTCGCTTTCCACTCGTTAACTTGTTAACAATTCGCCTCCATTTCTTGCTGTTTTCAAGCTTGTTACAAAGTATCGGGAATCGGCTTGGCTACTTGCATAAAGTTCTCCCACTTTCGTTCTGTCCGGTATAATCCTTTATTGTCCAAAATAAATCTCGCGTTTGGTCGTGGTGATTGGTTCCGCCTAAAGCAGAAGAATCCTCGGATCTGGAGCACTTGGGTTACTGGAGGAACTTAACCCTTCAAACCCTTTTTCTCAGGGGCTTTAGGAAATTCAACCTCTGCCCTCAGCTCACCCCTTCTCCTTCTCCCGAAGAGGGGGTTTTCCGAACCGCTGGACAGCAGATTTAAGCTGTCCTAGCGATTCCACATAATCCAGAGGTTGGTGATCTTAAAGATCACCGCCATCACCTACGGTGCCAAACCGGAAGTCTCAGAACCGGTTGTTATATTACATGAATCCCACCACTGCCCACACCCACAAGTTCATCACATTGTCCAATCAGCTCTTCACACTCAGTTGGATACAATCTTCAGACAGTCTCCATCAGACGCAGGATGTCCTTGAATACGGAATGTTGTTACGACTAACTTTCTACTGCTCCAACAACAACTTCCCCAGCTAAATATGTGGCAGTTAAGAAGCAAAAAGAAAATTGCCTTCCAAAACTGACAGGTAGTTGGGCTGAAATTGTGGGGTGTGAATTCTATTGGGGAGGGGGGTGGAGAGCAGTGGTGGGTTTCAAATTTTTTTACTACCGGCTCTGTGGGCGTGGCTTGGTGGGTGTGGCAGGGGAACGATACTATAAAATCTCCATTCCCATCCCACTCCAGGGGCAGGTTACTGCAAAATCCCCATTTCTTCCCGATCAGCTGGGACTTGGAAGGCAGAGAATAAATGCGGGGACAGTCAGAATTTTTACTACTGGTTCTCCGAACTACTCAAAATCTCCACTACCGGTTCTCCAAACTGGTCAGAACCTGCTGAAACCCACCTCTGGTGGAGAGGGAAGTCATAGTTAAGGAAAGAGATAATCCACAGGTGAGGAATAACTGGAATTTCCTCTTTATGTATGTATTGTTCTCATTTATTTCCTTACATGATTCAGGGGTGTCCAACTAAATAAACTTTAAGACCTGTGGACTTCAACTCCCAGAATTGTATCATCATCTTGGTAATCAATCTTGGTAATTGGTGAGAGGGATCTTGGAGTCTTAGGGGACAATCAGCTAAATATGAGCCAGCAGTGTGCAACGGCAGCTAAAAAAGCCAATGGAATCCTAAATTGCATTAACAGAAGGATACAATCAAGATCAAGGGAGGTATTAATACCACTCTATAAAGCCCTAGTAAAACCACACCTAGAATACTGTATCCAGTTTTGGTCACCACACTATAAAAAAGATGTTGAGACTCTGGAAAGAGTGCAGAGAAGAGCAACCAGGATGATTAGGGGACTGGAGGCTAAAACATACGCTGAACGGTTGCAGGAACTGGGCATGGCTAGTCTAGTGAAGAGAAGGACCAGGGGAGACATGATAGCAGTCTTCCAATATCTCTGCCACAGAGGAGGGTCAAGCTGTTTTCCAAAGCACCTGAAGGCCAGACAAGGAATAATGGATGGACTAAGGAGAGATTCAACGTAGAAATGAAGAGGAACTTTCTGACAGTGAGAACAATCAACCCATGGAACAGAAGTTGCCTTGAGTTGTGGGAACTTCATCACCTGAGACTTTCAAGAAAAGATTGAACTGCCATTTGTCAGAAATGGTGTAGGGTCTCCTGTTTGAGCGGGGGGGTGGACTAGATGACCTATAAGGTCCCTTTCAACTCTGTTAATCTGTTATCTGTTATCTGTTTATCAATATATAACAGAATGACAGAGCTGAAAGGGACCTTGGAGGTCTTCTAGCCCAACCTCCTGCTCAGTCCATTTCAGACTAGTTGTTCAATCTCTTCTTGAAAGCCTCCATTGATGGAGCACCCACAACTTCTGGTGGCAAACTGTTCCACTGATTATTTTTTCTCACTGTCAGGAAGTTTCTCCTGAGTTCTAGGTTGGTTCTCTCCTTGATTAGTTTCCGTCCGTTGTTTCTTGTCTGGGCTTTAGGTGCTTTGGAGGATAGGTTGACCCCCTCTTCTTTGTGGCAGCCCCTCAAATATTGGAAGGCAGCTATTATGTCACCCCTGGTCCTTCTTTTCATTAAACTATACATACCCAATTCCTGCAACCATTCTTCATATATTTTAGCTCCCAGCCTCCTTATTTTCTTGTTGCCGTTCTCTGCACTCTTTCCAGAGTCTCAGCATCTTTTTGTATCGTGGTGACCAAAACTGGATGCAGTGTTCCATTAAAATCATAATTAAATAATAATACTTTGTGAGCTTAAGCGAGAATAGAATAGAATAGAATTTTATTGGCCAAGTGTTGGACACACAAGGAATTTGTTTTGGTGCATATGCTCTCAGTGTACATAAAAGAAAAAGAAAAAAGAAAAAAAAATACATCAAAGGTACATTTACAACACAAATGATGGTCATAGGTTGCAATTTAACCCTTAATGATAGCAACAAAAAGTTACAGTCATACAGTCATAAGTGGAAAGAGATTGGTGATGGGAATGATGAGAAGATTAAAGTAGTGCAGACTAGTGAATAGTTTGACAGTGTTGAGAGAATTATTTGTTTAGCAGAGTGATGGCGTTAGGGAAAAAGCTGTTCTTGTGTCTAGTTGTTCTGGTGTGCAGTGCTCTGTAGCATCGTTTTGAGGGTAGGAGTTGAAACAGTTTATGTCCAGGATGCGAGGGGTCTGTAAATATTTTCACGGCCCTCTTCTTGATTCGTGCAGTATACAGGTCCTCAATGGAAGGCAGATTGGTCCCTATTATTTTTTCTGCAGTTCTAATTATCCTCTGAAGTCTGTGTCTTTCTTGTTGGGTTGCAGAACCGAACCGTTATAGAGGTGCAAATGAAAGACTCAATAATTCCTCTGTAGAATTCCTCCATCTTTAAACTGCAGGCTTACCCGACCACTGTCCAGCATTAAGTAGTAACGATTATGTCTTAATAAAAGATACCCCTTAAACCTAGGATGCAGTTACTGTTCAGAAGGATCATGGATAATAATGATTAATCTGATCTTGATTAATTAAGATAAGAAGAGCTGGGCAATCACTTCCTCAAAAAGTGATTGTCCATCTCTTCTTAAAAACCTCCCAAAATGGAGTTAATTTCCTCCCATGTTGTGCTGATTCTACTTTGTAGGAGTCCCTCAAATATTGGAACACTGCTATCCTGTCCCCCCTACATTGCATGAGTGATGAGTGACATACACTGCATGAGTGACATGAGTGTACCGATAGTGTGTGAAGCCACCCCCTTCCTCGAAGAATGAAATATTTTGAGAAATATTAAAAAAGGCAGAATATTATATTTTCCTAAAGGAGAAACATGTTTTAAAGCAGAAATCAGATCCCTGCCCCCAGCAGATATTTGGTGCCCATTAAGAAAGACTGGGCCAGCCTATCTACAAGACAAAAGACCTTCAGCTCCAGGGTGATGGGATTAAACCTCACTGAAGATCCAAACCAGGACAAAGCCATTAAGACACAATAGGAATTGCCCAAGACCCTTTCAGAGGGCAAGCTCCTTCATTGCATCATCTCAGTTGCACCACACTCTCCAAACTTCAATCAAACCTGGGAGCTACTTACAGAGCCAGCTATGATGCTTATAGTAGCCAACAGAATACATGTTCTTGCACAGGAACAGGAAGCTCAAGTGCAAAGCCCAAGAGAAGGTATAAAAACTCCATGTGTTCAGCTGCACTAGAGAACCATGTGCTTGGTGCAGTGATGGGATTCAGCCAGTTCACACTACTTCGGGAGAACCAGTTGTTAACTTTCTGAGCAGTTTGGCAAACTGGTTGTTGGAAGAAATCATTAGGGCAGAGAACTGGTTGTTAAATTGCTTGAATCCCACCACTGGCTTGGTGGGTCTGCTTCATCATTAAACCCTCTTTCCAATCAGCCTCCAGCCTCCATTTTGTGTGTTTCTCCCAGCTTGGAACTGAACTGGATGGATATTTCTTCCAACAATAGTGGGGTGTCAAACTCAAGGCCTGTGGGCCAGATCCGGTGTGTGGGGTGCTTAAATCTGGCCTGCCTGGAAATATCAAAGGACTGGCCTGCAGTCAGAGGTAGTTTTAGCAGGTTCTGACCAGTTCTGGAGAAGCGGCAATGGAAAGTTTGAGTAGTTTGGAGAATCGGTAAATATCACCTCTGACTGGCCCCGCCCCCATCTATTCTCTGCCTCCCAGCTGATCGAGAGGAAATGTTCCCCTTTGCAGTAACGTTTCCCTTGAGTGGGGTGGGAATGGCCCCTGCCATGCCCACCAAGCCACGCCCACCAAGCCATGCCACATGCACCAACCCAGCCCACAGAAACAATAGTAAAAAAATTTAAAACCCACCACTGCCGCGATGCTTCTGTGTCGAGCCCAGCTCTGGCTTGACACATGATGCTACAGGGATCCGGATCATGGGAGCAGCCCCTAATCAAAGATCCAAAGGGATGACATATCAAGGACTTGTTTGAGGGCTGCAGGGATCTGCGTTTGGCAAGCATGAGAAAAGAATCAGCACACTGGTGGCAGGATAGAAGGAGATGAGGACTGGGCGTTAGGAAGAGCTGTGTGAGTTCCGGGATTTTGCAGATGACGTGGCAGCTGAGGCTGTCAGACGAGGAGGGAGAGAGCGGCCGGGCGTCCAATCAATGGAGCAGTTCAGCCATGGGGCGGGGCATGAGCAGCGTGTGATGTTTAAAAGGGGCTGAGAGGCAGAAGCTCTCAGCGCTGACTTTATACAGAGAGACCTCGACTTTTACTGAGATCCGGGTTGTAGCAGACCCAATAAACGAAGTCACTATCGGAAAGAAAACCAAGTTGGCTTGTTTCTTCTCACGGCGTCTGATACAACTGTGGCTGAGATAGTCGAGACTCTGCTGGCCAAAAAAGGCCACGGGAAGGGAAGCATTTTTAGGCTCCACTCTGCCGGTCAAAAACAGACTGTGTTGAGATCCTGCAAGGCCCCCGCAAGGCCCGTTTTCAGACTCCCTGACCTCCAGCAGCACTCTGCCAGCCAAAAACGAGCCACACCCCATTTTGGCTAGCAAAGTGCTACAGGAGGCATCCGTCCCATCTCTCCCCCTGCTTCCCGCCCCCCTGCTGGCCCGTGGAGGAAAACTACATTGCTGATCCGGCCCTCGAAGAAATCCAGTTTGACACTCCTGGTGAATACAGATATACACCGAGAGGCCTGCCTATCTACTATATGTGTATCTCACATTATCCCTGGCAGTGCTTTTTCCTTGAGTATGATGATCGTCACATTTGTGTCTGTATTATTAACAGATATGACTTTGAGATGCAAACTGCACTTAAGTTGATCAACCCTTGGGGTGTCACGCTGGCTGTTCGGAGCTATGATTGCCAAAGATAGACGCGCGGCTGCCAATTTTGCGATTTTTATCTGTCGACCGAGGGAACAACAGCACTATCATTGTCAATGTTGTCATCCGTGTGGAGTTAAAATACACGCACGGTATCAGTTTCATTTTGGTATCTTCAGGAAACTGTCAGTTCAACTGACAATCCATCCGCATTATGATCTGGTATATAGTAAGGATATGTCACATTGCAGAGTTGTTGGGGTAGTTTTTTTGCACTTTAGGCAGTGTTTCCTAACCTGGTCAACTTCCAGGTGCACGGACTTCAATTCCCAGAATTCTCCTCCATGGCCATGTTGCCTGTGGAATTCTGGGATTTGAAAGTCTGTGGAGATTTTCAATCAGTCAGGTCATGGTTCTCCCTGTTGTGACCCAGGCCCAAGTAGGTAATAATAAACTTACTCTGTGAAAAAACAAACTTTATTCGAACAGCTGGAAATTACTTCATTCCCAGCGTCGTTCAACCCAAAGTAAAACAAATGCCGCCCAACACAAATTCCTCAGTTATCTCACAAACCTTAGTCCAATTAGACAAACTGCCAAAGGTCCTTCCTGGCAAATGTCCAGAAGCCACAAAAACAAAGACGTAGACAAAGCAGAAGATGCAGCTACAATGTTGTTTTCTGGCAAAGCTCAAACGCCATTTCTGGTCTGTTATTAAGCCTTAAGGGAGGGGCCAATCATCTCTTGGCCTTACTCCTGAGTTGTCCTCTCTGCTTGAGCTGCTCTTGCCTTCTGGCAGCTCTTCTCATGCGTGCATTAGGAACAGGCTCCTCCTGTTCCTCTGCCTCACTACCTCACTACCTATATACCTCACTGTCAGTCTCTGGAGGCTCTGGAATCCGCACCTCACTTCCTGATGGCCCTGGCCTCACCTCAGCCTCATCGCTGTCCGATTTCATTGCCAGCTCTGTAGGCTGCTGACGGACCATAACAGTCCCAGAGGTATTTTTCCAAAGGTATTTTTCACTGGCAGAGTGCTCAGGCCACAGATGCCCCCAGCATGAGTGACGTTGAGCTGGCCATGCCCTCCAAGCCTGCCCCAAGGTCAAACACAATCCTGATGTGGCCCTCATTGGAATGGAGTTTGACACCCCTGGTCTAGACTTTAGTCTAATGAAAAGAAGGACTAGGGGACAGATGATAGCAATGTTCCAATATTTCAGGGGTTTCTACAAAGATGAGGGGGTCAAACTATTTTATAAAGTGCTAGAAAGCAAGACAAGAAACAATTGGATGGAAACTAACCGAGGAGAGAAGCGACCTAGAACTAAGGAGAAATTTCCTAATGGTGAGAGCCAGTGGAACCATTTGCCTCCAGAAGTTGTGGGTGCTCCAACACTGATGTTTTTTTAAGAAGAGATTGGACAACCATTTGGGTTTTCTGCTCGAACTAGAAGACCTCCAAGGTCCTTTCCAACTCTGTTATTCCACTACCTTTGTCATTTCCTGTGGCATGATTAGAAGTTAGGTAGAAATAAGAGAAGGGGGAAACATTTTTTTTTTTTTACATTTATATCCCGCCCTTCTCCGAAGACTCAGGGTGGCTTACAGTGTGTAAGGCAATAGTCTCATTCTATTTGTATATTTACAAAGTCAACTTATTGCCCCAACAATCTGGGTCCTCATTTTACCTACCTTATAAAGGATGGAAGGCTGAGTCAACCTTGGACCTGGTGGGACTAGAACCTGCAGTAATTGCAGGCAGCTGTGTTTTAATAACAGGCTTCTTACAGCCTGAGCCACACCGTGGCATTTGAATATGCATACCTTTATATAATGGAATAAAAGTAAGAATAAAATGGGAAAACTAGAGATTGAATGATGGTATTATTAAGCACTTTTTAATAATATTGTGATTGGCATTGGAATAATATATTGAAACATTGCGCTATTAAATAATGAAAGAACATACTTTAAACATGTGTATTACTATCAGAATTATATAGATTTGATGATTGTAAAGAACATGATTAGAATAATTTTGTATGTCTAAATAATATTGGGATTGGTATCAGAATTGTGTATTGAAACATTGAATAATGAAACAATGAATGATTGAATCTTAATACAAATAGATGTAAAGAGTGAAATATGGGAGGTAAGTTAAAAATGAACAGGATTCAAAACACCAAAGTGGGCGAGAGATGTTGGATAGAAAGCAAACATCTTTTAATAAAAGGGTGACATGATTAAAAGTTAGAATAGACATAGAAATAAGAGAAAGGGAGAATATTAGTGTAAACATTTTTACATAATAAAATAAAAGCAGTAAAAAGAGGGAAGCTTAGAAATTGAATGGCGGTAATATTATGTATGATCAGATAATATGGTGAATGGCATTAGAGCAATATATTAAATCATGGAATAATTAAATAATGATAAACTACGACTTAATATAAATATGTATTGTTATTAGAAATATATAAGTTATTTTACATACATACATACATATATATATATATATATATATATATATATATATATATATATATATATATATATATATATATATATATATATACATACATACATATACATATATATATATAGATCTTTGGTAACCCGAATAACCAAAGATCTACATACAAATAGCCGCGAAAACCTCAGAAAACAAATATATATATAGGGTGTTTGTATGTAGGTCTTTGGTTGTTCGGGTTTTCTCCCGTGTAAAATTGGAAATGTCTTGGCAACGTTTCGACGAAGTCTCATTCATCATCTTCAGGCTTCAGCTTCGTGCTTCTGGCGTAATCCTACCAGCAGACAAGGGCAACGCCATGGTGGTTATGAACACATCTGACTACCAAACCAAATTAACCAACCTACTCCAAGACCCTGCATACAAGCCCCTAAACACAGACCCCACCACCTACCTAGAAAAAACCACTAGATCCAAAATAAAAGCCTCCCCCATCAGCGAAGAAATCCAACAAAGAATCATTCCCAGAGAGAAATCATCCAGATGCCCTAAGCTCTATGGTCTCCCGAAGATACACAAAGAAGGAACCCCACTTAGACCCATAGTCAGCTCCATAGGCTCACCTCTACAAAACCTAGCCAAATTTCTCGCCAAACAACTACAGCCCTATGCAGAATCCATCACCTCACACGTAAAAAACTCATTCCAGTTCATAGAGATCATAAAGAAACAAAACTTACAGCCCAGCGACCTACTCGTGAGCTTTGATGTCATATCCCTCTTCACCCAAGTGCCAATCAAAGAAGCCTTGACAGCTATCCAAAACAAATATAACCCCCCCAAGCACATCCTAGATCTGACCAACCACTACCTATCCAACACATACTTCATCTATAATGGACAAAAATACAAACAAGTACAAGGAGCACCCATGGGATCACCCGTCTCACCTGTCATTGCCAATCTCTACATGGAACACTTTGAAACCCAAGCTCTAGAAAAATCTGATCACAAACCCAAACTCTGGCTCAGATATGTAGACGATACCTTCATAATCTGGCCACACGGGAAAGAAAAACTTGACAACTTCCTCACACACCTCAACAGCCTACACCCCAAAATACAGTTCACCATGGAAACAGAAGTTAATAACCAACTTCCCTTCCTGGATGTCTTAATCTACAGAAAACCCAATGGCTCCCTAGGACACACCATCTACCAGAAGAAAACACACACAAACCGCTATCTGCACGCACTCTCACACCACCACCCAGCACAGATCAACTCCGTAGCCAAGACACTCATCTCCAGAACAAAATGCTTAGCTGATGAACAACACCTAAAACCAAACTAGACACTCTCACTAACGTACTAACATCCAATGGATTCCAAAGAAATAAGATTACCAAGATAATCCAAAAGAACCCCCCACTAAAATCCAAGACAGAGAACAAGAAAACGGCACAGCCCTCCTCCCATATATAAAAGGCACCACAGACAGAATCAGCAAGATCCTCCACAAACACAACATCAAGACAGCATTCTGCACAAACCGAAAAATATCCACCATCCTAAGAAACCCCAAAGACAAAATTGAGTTAGAAAATCAAGGAGTATATGAAATCCCATGCACCGCCTGCCCCACCACATACATTGGACAAACCAACAGAAGAATAAGTGCACGCATTGAAGAACACAAGAACTCAGTCAAAAAAGAGGAACCAACTTCTTCCCTGGTCCAACACTTTAAAGTCACAGGACATGATATTGACTTTAAAAAGACCAGAACTATCGCCAAAACTGAACACTTTAACAACAGAATAATCAGAGAAGCCATTGAGATAGAAAAACACCCACATAGCATGAACAAACGAGATGATACCTCCCGCCTACCAGCCATTTGGAAACCCGCCCTTATTGACAAACGAGTCCCTAACACGAGGAATGACACCAGACCCACACTCACGAGGTCCACACAGGATGTCACCACCGCACATCCACCCAGAAAGCAGACCCAAACCCACACTGATCATGAAGCACGACCAAGGACCAGAAGCCAGACCGCAGCTGCAACATTAGCCATTTCAAACCCCTCCAATCCATACATGCAGCAGACTGACACCCACTATGAAGATGTAGCACCACCACAAAGCCAAACAACAGCTATGCAGCTCACCAGCTCAAATCCCCCTGCAACACAGACTAAATTGAGCACAACCAAGCCCCCACCCAAACAGGACACACCCCCAGCCAATCAGAGCACAAAAAAACCTCCATCCAATCAGAGCACAGCCAAGCTCCCACCCAATCAGTTCAAACCCCCACTAGCAGTTAAAAGGAAGAAACAGCTGCGATCACACATTGCTCCCAGAAGCACGAAGCTGAAGCCTGAAGATGACGAATGAGACTTCGTCGAAATGTTGCCAAGACATTTCCAATTTTACACAGGAGAAAACCCGAACAACCAAAGACCTACATACAAACACCCGTGAAAACCTCAGAAAACAAATATATATATATATATATATGAGGGATGCGGTGACTCAGGGGCTAGGACGTTGAGCTTGTTGATCGAAAGGTCGGCAGCTCAGCGGTTTGAATCCCTAGTGCTGCCGTTGTAACGGGGTGAGCTCCCGTTACTTGTCCCAGCTTCTGCCAACCTAGCAGTTTCGAAAGCACGTAAAAATGCAAGTACTGTAGAAAAAATAGGGACCCCCTTTGGTGGGAAGGTAAAGAAAGTATGATACCCAGGTGCCACACTGTTCAGGCATTGATATGTAATGTATATGTAAAATAAAATATAAAAATTGAAACAAAAAAACCCAAAAAACACCAGTGGAATAGCTTTCCTTCAGAGGCTCTGGGTGTTCCATCAAGAAAAGATTGAACAGCCATTTAACTGAAATGGTGTAGGGCCGTGATGGCAAACCTATGGCACATGTGCCACCAGGTGGCACGCATAGCCATATCAGTGGGCACGTGAGCTCAGCTCTGGCGCATAGGCGTGCCTCGGCCAGCTGATTTTTGGGCCTTCTGGGCCCACCAGAAGTAGGGAAACAGGCTGTTTCCTGCATCTGGAAGGCCTCCATGGGCGGTGGGGAAAGCCCGTTTTTTGCTGTCCCCAGCCTCCAGGGCCTCTCTAGGAGTCTGGGGGGGTGGAAACGGCCCTCCCCACCCCTTGGAGGTCGTCTGGATGCCAGAAACAGCCTGTTTGACAACTTCTGGTGGGACTGGAAGTTGGCAAACGGGCCATTTTTGGCCTCCAGAGGAGCTCCGGGGTGGGGTGGGGGGGGAGGCCATTTTCATCCGTCCCCAGACTCCTAGAAAGGCTCTGGAGCCAAGTGAGAGAGAAAAACGGGCCTACCAGGCCATCGTGTGCCAGGAACGGGGGGGGGGTCACGCGCGTATGTGCGGGGGCAAGGCGCATAGAATTATGGGTGTGGGCATGCACGCAACACCCCCCGCTCCCCCCCTCCTGGCATGTGATGGCAAAAAGGTTAGCCATCCCTGGTGTAGGGTCTACTGCTTGAACGTAGAATTGGACTAGAAGACCTCCTTCCAACTCTATTGTCCTATGGTCATTTCTTAACCGATAATTGACTTGAGTTTTCCTAGTATCTTCCAACCATCACTGGTGTGATCTTAATCTTCCCTCCTTGCTATTATTTTGACCCACACGATAAACTCGAGCGTGACTTAAGCAACTTACTGACTGCATGTTTTGTTCCGTTTCTACAAGTTTTATTTTGCAATTTGGCAGAAAGCCTCCGCCCAGACCTTGCTTTCCCATTTCTATTTCTGCTCCCGATGCTGGCATTTTTATAGCAATTTTTCCTTGGGTGTGCCTTTCTCTGAAGCCCAAGCGAAGGTCGAGTGTGTCCTTTCCACGTGTAATTAATAGAGACATTTCGGTGAATTGCCCTCCATTTCGGCCCGTTCTTCTTCTTTCTTTAATTGCAGACTGCATCGCAAAATTCTGAAAAGTGTGGATTATAATGTCATTCACATTCCAACGGCTTTGATGTATTTAATCAAAATCAGGGCATGTCAAAAATTCATAGCAACTGAATCTTGTATCCCTCCCTACTGATGAACCAAATCAGATTTAATTATGACTCTAAGGACATTGGGTTAGATACCTTCTGTGCTTCGTGCAGGCATCAGAACAGCAAATGTTAGGGACCTATGGATGAAAGAAAAGTCTCCATTTATTAAAGAGAAGTAGATCGCTTTGCACTCCCCCAAACTAATTATTTTTAAATATTTTGCATGGCACTTCACTTGGAAGTTGCGATTTCTAGATTCTGTTTGCCCACTGGTGAATTGTACCAGTTCATCTCCAGGGCAAAACAAAATCACTGTTTTGAAACTAAGGCAGCGAAAGATGACTTAAAGCTGTTTCAGTTACGAATATGGAGTAAAATAACAACGAAGTGACGAGATGTTGAGACTCTGGAAAAAGTGCAAAGAGCAGCAACTAAGGTGATTAAGGGCCTGGAGACTAAAACATTCGAAGAACGGTTGCAGGAACTGGAGTCAATTTATTTTCCAAAGCACCAGAAGGCAAGACAAGAAACTATATGGATGGAAATAATTGCTACCAACTTGCCTTCCATTGAGGACCTGTATACTGCACGAATCAAGAAGAGGGCCGTGAAAATATTTGCAGATCCCTCGCATCCTGGACATAAACTGTTTCAACTCCTACCCTCAAAACGACGCTATAGAGCACTGCACACCAGAACAACTAGACACAAGAACAGTTTTTCCCCGAAGGCCATCACTCTGCTAAACAAATAATTCCCTCAACACTGTCAGACTATTTACTGAATCTGCACTACTATTAATCGTTTCATAGTTCCCATCACCAATCTCTTTCCACTTATGACTGTATGACTATAACTTGTTGCTGGCAATCCTTATGATTTATATTGATATATTGATCATCAATTGTGTTGTAAATGTTGTACCTTGGTGAACGTATCTTTTCTTTTATGTACACTGAGAGCATATGCACCAAGACAAATTCCTTGTGTGTCCAATCACACTTGGCCAATAAAAAATTCTATTCTATTCTATTCTATTCTATTCTAACTAATCAAGGAGAGAAGCAACCTGGAATTCAGGACAAATTTCCTAACAGTGAGGACAATTAACCAGTGGAACAGCTTGCCTCCAGAAGTTCTGGATGCTTCATCACTGGATGTTTTTAAGAAGAGACCGAGCAGTCATCTATCTGAAATGGTATTGGGTCTCCTTCTTGAGCAGGGGGTTGGACTAGAAGACCTCCAAGTTTCCTTCCAGCACTATTCTGAATAAGGATGTTCCTAAATGTTCTTTAGATGTTGGGACTCTAGAAAGAGTGCAGAGAAGAGCAACCAAGATAATTAGGGGACTAGAGGCTAAAAAATATGCTGAACGGTTGCGGGAACTGGGCATGGTTAATCTAGTGAAGAGAAGGACCAGGGGAGACATGATAGCATCTTCCAATAGCTGAGGGGCTGCCACGGAGAGGAGGGGGTCAAGCTATTTTCCAAGGCACCTGAAGGCCAGACAAGGAATAATGGATGGAAACTGAACAAGGAGAGATTCAGCCTAGAAATAAGGAGAAATTTTCTGACATTGAGAACAATCAACCAATGGAACAGAAGTTGCCTTCAGAAGTTGTGGAACCTTCATTATTGGAAGGTGATCTGAAGTCACCCAGCTGACTTTGTGCCTAAGGCAGAACGTAGTATCTCCCGGTGTTTACTCCAACACTGTCACCATTAGACCTTAACTGGTTCTCAATCTGGAACAAGATGAATCAATGACACTACTGATCCATCCCCAATGCTATTCCTTCTACGGTACATGAAATGAATCAGTAGTGAAAATGTGAGATGTGATTTTTAGGATGGAGAATTGAATCAGGCTAATGGTCCAGGACATAAAAGAATTTAGATAGGGTACATTACCTTTACATGATGAGGATAACATGAGCCAGTTTGGTCTGTGGTAAAGGCACCAGGCTAGAAGCTGGGAGACTCTAAGTTCTAATCCTGTTTCAAACACCAAAGTCAGCTAGGTGACTTCGAGCCAATCACCAGGAGATGATGAGTTCTAGTTCTGCCTTAGGCACAAAAACCAGCTGGGTGACTTTGGGCCAATCACCAGGAGACGGTGAGTTATAGTTCCACCTAAGGCACAAAAGGCTTCTGGGTGATTTTGGGCCTATCACCAGGAGAGTTCTAGTCCAGCTGTAGGCATGAAAACTGGCTGAGTGATTTTCTTTCTCAATGAATGGTTGCAGGAACTGGGCATGGCTAGTCTAGTGATGAGAAGGACCAGGGGAGACATGATAGCACTGGTCAATATTTGAGGGGCTGCCCCAGAGAGGAAGGGGGGGTCAAGCTATTTTCCAAAGCACCCGAAGGCCAGACAAGTAATAACGGATGGAAACTGATCAAGGAGAGATTCAACCTGGAAATAAGGAGAAATTTTCTGACAGTGAGAACCATCAACCCATGGAACAGAAGTTGCCTTCAGATATTGTGGGAGCTTCATCACCGAAGCTTTTAAGAAGAGACTGGACTGCTATATGTCAGAAATGGTATAGGGTCCCCTACGTGGAGGGGTTGGACTAGATGACCTGCAAGGTCCCTTCCAACTTTGTTAATCTGATTAAATCTGTTTCTCAGCCCAACTCACCACACATGATTGTTATTATGGGGAAATTAGGAGAAGGAAAATGTCTCTGTTCACCCCTTGAGTGATTTATAAATAAATCGTCTATTTATTAATTTTTTAATTGCAGCTTTCAAGCAAATATGTGGAAGAAGCTCCTGATGGTAAAATCAGTACAACACGGGGGGGAAAAATTAACTCCATTTCTGGAGGTTTGAAAGAAGTAGACAATCACTTATCAAGGAAGTGATTGTCCACCTCTTCTTATCTTAATTAATTAATCTGATCTTAATGATCAGATTAATCATTATTAACCATCCTGCATCCTAGGCTTAAGTGGTATCTTTTATTAAGATGTAATCTTTATTAGTTAATACTGGACAGCTGTCGGGTAGCCCTGCAGCTTAAAGATGGAGGAATTCTCAGGTTAGCTCCCAAAATATTATTATTTTTCATTATTTCTTGAATGGAATACTGCATCGAGTTTTGGTCCACCACAATATAAAAAAAGGATGTTGACATTCTGGAAAGAGTGCAGAGAATAATTGCAGAGGATAATTAGAACTGCAGAAAAAATAATTGCTACCAACTTGCCTTCCATTGAGGACCTGTATACTGCACGAATCAAGAAGAGGGCCGTGAAAATATTTGCAGATCCCTCGCATCCAGGACATAAACTGTTTCAACTCCTACCCTCAAAACGACGCTATAGAGCACTGCACACCAGAACAACTAGACACAAGAACAGTTTTTTCCCGAAGGCCATCACTCTGCTAAACAAATAATTCCCTCAACACTGTCAGACTATTTACTGAATCTGCACTACTATTAATCGTTTCATAGTTCCCATCGCCAATCTCTTTCCACTTATGACTGTATGACTATAACTTGTTGCTGGCAATCCTTATGATTTATATTGATATATTGACCATCAATTGTGTTGTAAATGTTGTACCTTGATGAACGTATCTTTTCTTTTATGTACACTGAGAGCATATGCACCAAGACAAATTCCTTGTGTGTCCAATCACACTTGGCCAATAAAAAATTCTATTCTATTCTATTCTAATCTAAGAGCAGCAAAGACGATCAGGAGGCTAAAACATACCAAGAACGGTTGCAGGAATTGGGTATGTTCAGTTTAATGTGACACGACAGCTGCCTTCCGATATTTGAGGGGCTGCCACAAAGATGGGGGTGGGTCACTTTTTTCTCCAAAGCACCAGAAGGCAGAAGAAGAAGAAGCAATGGATGGAAACTAATTGTCGTGTCTGCGCCCCACGAGCCGGGCCCCCTGCCAGAAAGTGACTTGGACAGTGAGGGGAAAGGGCCATCAGGACTTACCTCCGGAGCACTGGCTTTCCTGGCTCAGCTCCAGGAGCCAGAGGCAGGCCAGGTGGAGGAGATAATGAGGCCTCTGTCCCCTGACTCTTCCCCCCACCCCCAGGCCATGACTCCAGACCCGGCTGATGGCAATCAGGCCTGGATGGACCCTAGGTTTTGTAGGCAGGAGAGGCGGGAACAACAGAAGCAGGAGTGGGCAGGCCTAGGAAGTGCTGAGTCATGGAGCCACACCCCACAGGATATAAAAGCAGCAGGGCTGCTATACCACTTCGTGGCAAGCAAATCAACTGCTTAACTAGAGCTGAAGTACTGTTCGTTCCTGGCTGACTCATCGGCATCAAGAGAGATAAGAGAGACACTTGGCAGACTCTCGCTAGTTTGCTGCCAGAGCTGATAGTTGCCGGCTAATTAAGTCATCGCTTGGACTGAGGCGAGGGGGACAGAACACTAATCAAAGAGAAAAGCAATGTAGAACTAAGGAGAAACTTCCTAACAGTGAGAAAAAATTAACCGGTGGAACGACTTGCCTCCAGAAGTTGTGGGTGCTCCATCACTAGAGTTCTTTAAGAAGAGATTGCACAGCTATTTGTCTGAAACAATATAGGGCAGTGATGGTTAACCTTTTTGGTGCCGAGTGCCCAAAGCACGTGCGTTTGCGTGCGAATGCACACTTGCATGCCCAAACTCCCAAAATGCAATGCCTGCGTCCACCCCTATGGATGCACCACACCCCTGCGTATGCGCGCACCCCTGTGCATGCGTGCGCCCCCTGTGCAGGCACCACGCCCCCACCCATGCTCCCCCCTCACCCTGTTTTGCTTCCAGGTTAGTGCAGGCTTTCCGGATCAAAAATGGGGTACGAGGGGGCTTTGCGCACCTCCTGCATCCCATTTATTTTCCAGGTTGGTGCAGGAGGCTTTCCAGGCCTAAAATGGGGCGTGGAAGCACCCCCTCATGTCCTGTTTTGGGCCTGAAAAGCCTCTTGCACCCCCACCGCATGCGCCCTGCCCCCCCACACATGCGCACGCATGTCCACCGCATGCCCCTTGCCCCTTGTGCATGTGTGGCAGAGACCTAAAGACCAGTGGCCAGTGGGAGGCACACGTACATAGGGTTCTACATTTAGGCAAAAAAAAAATAAAAAATGCACAGGTACCGTATATGTGGTACCTTGCTCAATAGTAATACCTGTGAGAGGGATCTTGGAGTCCTAGTGGACAACCATTTAGATATGAGCCAGCAGTGTGCAGCAGCTGCCAAAAAAGCCAACACAGTTCTGGGCTGCATAAACAGAGGGATAGAATCAAGATCACGTGAAGTGTTAGTACCACTTTATAATGCCTTGGTAAGGCCACACTTGGAATATTGCATCCAGTTTTGGTCGCCACGATGTAAAAAAGATGTTGAGACTCTAGAAAGAGTGCAGAGAAGAGCAACAAAGATGATTAGGGGACTGGAGGCTAAAACATATGAAGAACGGTTGCAGGAACTGGGTAGGTCTAGTTTAAAGAAAAGAAGGACTAGGGGAGACATGATAGCAGTGTTCCAATATCTCAGGGGTTGCCACAAAGAAGAGGGATTCGGGCTGTTCTCCAAAGCACCTGAGGGTAGAACAAGAAACAATGGGTGGAAACTGATCAAAGAAAGAAGCAACTTAGAACTAAGGAAAAATTTCCTGACGGTTAGAACAATTAATAAGTGGAACGACTTGCCTGCAGAAGTTGTGAATGCTCCAACACTGGAAGTTTTTAAGAAAATGTTGGATAACCATTTGACTGAGATGGTGTAGTGTTTCCTGCCTGGGCAGGAGGTTGGACTAGAAGGCCTCCAAGGTCCCTTCCAACTCTGTTGTTATATTATATTATATTACATGCATGGTGGAGCTAGGCTGGGGTGACAGGCTGGAGCTAGGCTGGGGTGACAACTGGCGTGCCATAGGTTCATCATCATGGATATTTATTTATTTATTTATTTATTTATTTATTTATTTATTTGTCACACAGCATATATAAGCATAAGCATATAATATACAATATGTAAGCATATATATAAGCATGAGTATGTAATAACGATATTAATTGGATATAACGAAAGAAAACAATTAGGACAGGAACGGTAGGCACTCTTGTGCTCTTATGCACGCCCCTTACAAACCTCTTAGGAACGGGGTGAGATCAGTAGTAGATAGTTTTTGGTTGAAGCTTTGGGGACTTTGGGAAGAGACCACAGAGTCTGGTAGTGTATTCCAAGCATTAACAACTCTGTTACTGAAGTCATATTTTCTGCAATCAAGATTGGAGCTGATAACATTAAGCTTAAATCTATTGTGTGCTCGTGTATTGTTGCGATTGAAGCTGAAGTAGTCTTCGACAGGAAGGACATTGTAAATAGAGGATTCTATGAGTTAAACTCAGGTCATGTCGAAGGCGGCATAGTTCTATAGTTTTCTAAACCCAGGATTTCAAGTCTGGTGGCATAAGGTATTTTGTTGTATTCATAGGGTCTCCTTCCTGAGGAGGGGGCTGGACTAGAAGACCTCCAAGGTCCTTTCCAACTCTTTATACTGTTAAGTTATAATTGGTTTTCCTGTATATGGTGGCAGGTTGGACTAGATCAGGGATCTCCAACCTTGGCAACTTTAAGCCTGGCGGACTTCAACTCCCAGAATTCCCCAGCCAGCTTTGCTGGCTGGGGAATTCTGGGAGTTGAAGTCTGCCAGGCTTAAAGTTGCCAAGGTTGGTGACCCCAGGACTAGATGACCTTGTGGTTCTTTCCAGTCTCCCCATCCTATGAGTCCAAGATTCAACCGTGCCTGGAAATACAAAAGATTTAATCCAGAGCAGCTGTGCACAATACACTTGCTACGGCACTGTTGATCCAGCGCATTGATGGGCTCTTTTTGCTTCCCCGTTCCCCGTGATGTATAAATCAGAGAGAGAACGGAGTGTTCTTTTTAAAAAGTTAAGTAAAGGCATTAATAACAGTAAGGCTTTATGAATTATTGAAAAGCCAATGTATACTCATCTGTAAATTTTGAATATATCGGCTGTATTGACATCTTTATTTAGCTTTGTCGGTTCTTTTAAAAATACATAGGAATTGATTTGACTCCTGGGCCGCCCTATCAGGGAATAAAATTATCTTTATTGAAGGGTAGGAAGCTAACAGAGACACCGCCATGGAGAAATCCATCACTGGACTCAAAGCAGTGGTGAAATGCAGCCGGTTCTATCCTGCTCGGGCGAACCGGTAGTGTCAGTGGCTGGAGGCTCCGTCCACACACACAGCCCGGACATCATCACATCCCGTTTTTGATGCTCTGTGCATGAGCAGAAGGTCCTGCACATGTGCAGAAGTGTCATGCATGAGCGAAACAAGCATGCGTGCTCCCACGCTCCTATTTGCAAACCGGTAGCGAAGGTAAGTGGATTTTACCCCTGACTCAAAGCTTTTCCTATAGCGGCTCAATCAAGCAATTTGGACTACACTTGATTGGTTCCTTCCCAATGGGTTGCATCCCAAAGATCCAAGTTTGGTCTAAAGCAGGGGTCCCCAAACTTTTGGACCTCAGGGACCACCAAGTTCATAATTTTAAATCCCGCAGACCACTAATACAAATCCAGCGCGCCACTTGCTGAAGCGTCTGGACTTCCAGTGACGGGATGGGGTCCTTCAGGAACTCTCCCTCCTCTCTCTTTTTCTCTCTCTCTCTCTTCTCTCTCCCCCACTCTCTTTCTCATTCTGATTCTCTCTCTCTGATTCTCTTTGTCTCTCATATCATGGGCCAGTCTTGGGGCTCAGAGAAAGTCAAGCATTTCCCTGAGAGACCAAGGTGCGTGGAGCACCAACAAGGGCTGGAAAAAGTGTGGGAGTGAAGCACTACTTGCACTTGCGCAGCATCAGCATTCCATCTCAGTATATTTGCGCCAGCCGGTGGCACAAAGCAGCCCTCGTCTCCTGCCACTTGAGATGCAGAGCGGTAAACAGTGACTGGTCCAGGAAGCAGCCAGATTTTGCTTTCCATTGTGGACGCTAGATCGGCCCCCTGCAAGATCTCATCTCTCGAGGAGCCCAGCTGAAGTTTCCCGCGCTGCTTCAGTGAGCACTCCTCAAGAGTTTGCAGGGGGCTGATCTGGCATCCGCAATGGAGATCAAAATCCGGCTGCTCCCCGGACCAGTTGCTGTTTACCGCTCTGCGTCCCAAGCAGCAGGAGACGAGGGCTGCTTTGCACCACCAGCTGGTGCAAATATACCGAGGCGGAATGCTGATGTTGTGCAAGCGCAAGTAGTGCTTCCCTGCTGCAGTTTCCAGCCATCGCAATCACTGTTTTGGCCCGCTTGCTCTGCCCCCTCCCCTGCCGCGGCAACAGCACCATTATTTTATTCCAGATGCAGAGGGCTGTGCTCCTTTTTGCGTATTGCACGTGCTACCCGAGGGCAGAGATTTCCAGTCTCGCCACGGCGAGTCCCGTATTCCAGAGCGGTAGTAGTCACATTCACATGGCTGGCCCATTGGTCATCCCAGAGCAGCTCCTCCACCAGGGTGCACTGGCAAAAATACGAAGATTTCTCCATGGACCACCAAAATTTTCTCACGAAATACCGGTCGGTGACTGTTGGTCTAATGGTTAAAGCACTGGGCTAGAAACCAGGAGATGGTGAGTTCTAATCCTACCTTAGGCAAAAAAGCTGGCTGTCAACTCTGAAGCTGGCCTGATTGAGGCCATTGTGAAGGCTTCGGTATTTCCACAAGGGAGATGAGGGACAGGGAGGGGGGAATAGAGATAGCTGGGGTTTTGTAGCTGTAATGTATTTGAATTTTTGGAGGGAAATTTGGACGGGAAAAAGCACGTTCCTGATTGGCTGGTGCCTCAGCCAAAAGACTATATAAAGAGAGATGTTTGCCTGTTGTTTTTGCTGGGTTCTCACAATAAACTAAAGAGCTGTTGTCACGAAGACTGTCTCCTGCCTCTTCACTGCCCAAACTCAACAGTAGCCAAAACAGAATAGTTTCTCCTGAGAATCAAGGACACTCCCACAGGTGGTTGAAGAGAGAAAGAGTGATGTTACCAAACACCTGGACAGCACCCTGATTGGACCATGTGACTGTTTGGGAAAGATGGGGGGAACTTTTATATTTAATTAGGTGAAAACTGCAAGAACCTGTAGAGTTGGTTTTCACTAGTCTGTGCCAATACGATATCTCCAAATAAAACCTGCCTCGGAGTTCTGTTTGCTATGGGTGTATTTCTTGGAATACTGACACTGGCTTTGTGATCTGGGGCCTATCATCAGGGGATGATGAGTTCTAGTCCTGCCTTAGGCATGAAAACCAGCTGGGTGATTTTGGGCCTATCACCAGGTGACAGGGAGTTCTAGTCCCACCTTAGGCATGAAAGCCAGCTGGGTAATTTAGGACTTTATCACCAGGAGATTGGGAGTTCTAATCCTGCCTTAGGCATGAAAGCCAGCTGGGTGACTTTGGGCCAGTCATTCTCTTTCAGCCCAACGCACTTCACAGGACTGTTGTGTGGAAAATAAGAGGAAGGGCCTGGGGAATTCTGGGAGTTGAAGTCCACAAGTCTTAAAGTTGATCCCTGGTCTACGTGCTGCATTCATCACTTGCCAAAGAAACCTCTGATGTTTCATCCTTCCATCCACAGACGAGACATATTGTGCAGCTTCTGAGCCTGTGACCTCCACCTGTCTCTTCGTCTTCTGGATTTGTCCTTCTGCCTCTGCCCTTACCTTCTTCCTCTCTCTTCCACCCTTCAGCGATTCCTTCCCAGGCCTCAGAAATACAAATGGCTGTCTTTATTAGCCACCGATAATGCTCTAATACATTCTATCTCCTATTCCTCCAGACGCTAATTTGATGAAATTGGAGATTGACAGTCCACCAACATTGTTAAGGTTAATGATCCGGTAATTTACAAGGAAAGTTGCATTAGAAGTCAAATTGATTGTAATAATTGTTTCGCTGAGCAGCGTCCACATTAACGAGAGGGTGTTGTTGCGTGGTCTCCAGCCGAGGCTCCTTGGCTGTCCATTAGCTAACAACATTTGAGTTAGGGTTGGGGTGCCAGAAAAACAACGATGTGGCTGCATCCAATCGGCAGGCACACATGCTGTGGTGGGTCATGAAGTTACCCCAACAGAGGCAGCCCACAGTTTACAACCATAATCGGGGCCAGAATTTCCATTGCTAAGCCAGACGGTTGCTAAGTGAGCCTGCCTCATTTTAACTACCGTTTTTGCCATGGTTGTTAAGCGGATCACTGAGAGTAGAGTAGAGTAGAGTAGATTAGGATAGGGTAGGGTAGGGTAGGATAGGATAGGATTAGATAGGGTAGGGTAGGATAGATTAGGATAGGATAGGATAGGATAGGATAGGATAGGATAGGATAGGATAGGATAGGATAGGATACAATACAATACAATACAATACAATACGGGATGGCATGGCATGGCATGGCATGGCATGGCATGGCATGGCATGGCATAGCAGAATAGAATAGAATAGAATAGAATAGAATAGAATAGAATAGAATAGAATAGAATAGAATAGAATAGAGTAATAGAATGAAAATAGAGTAGAGTAGAGTAGAGTAGAGTAGAATAGAATAGAATAGAAAAGAATAGACTAAAGTAATAGAATGAGAATAGAGTAGAGTAGAATAGAATAGAATAGAATAGAATAGAATAGAATAGAATAGAATAGAATAGAATAGAATAGAATAGAATAGAGTAATAGAATGAGAATAGAATAGAATAGAATAGAATAGAATAGAATAGAATAGAATAGAATAGAATAGAATAAAGTAATAGAATGAGAATAGAGTAGAGTAGAGTAGAATAGAATAGAATAGAATAGAATAGAATAGAATAGAATAGAGTAATAGAATGAGAATAGAGTAGAGTAGAGTAGAGTAGAGTAGAGTAGAGTAGAGTAGAATAGAATGAGAGAAGTAGAATAGAATGAGATAGAATGAGATAGAATGAGATAGAATGAGATAGAATGAATAGAATAGAATAGAATAAAGTAATAGAATGAGAATGAGTAGAGTAGAGTAGAGTAGAATAGAATAGAATAGAATAGAGTAGAATAGAATAGAATAGAATAGAGTAATAGAATGAGAATAGAATAGAATAGAATAGAATAGAATAGAATAGAATAGAAAAGAAAAGAATAGACTAAAGTAATAGAATGAGAATAGAGTAGAGTACAGTAGAGAAGAGAAGAGAAGAATAGAATAGAATAGAATAGAATAGAATAGAATAGAATAGAATAGAATAGAATAGAATAGAATAGAATAGAACAGCAGAGTTGGAAGGGACCTTGGAGTTCTTCTTGTCCAACCCCTGTTTAGGCAGGAAACCCTAAACCATTTCAGACAAATGATTATCCAATCTCTTCTTAAAAACTTCCAGTGTTGGAGCATTCACAACTTCTGGAGGCAAGTCATTCCACTGATTAATTGTTCTCACTTCAGGAAATTTCTCCTTAGTTCTAAGTTGCTTCTCTCCTTGATTAGTTTCCACCCATTGTTTCTTGTTCTGCCCTCAGGTGCTTTGGAGAATAGCTTGACTCCCTCTTCTTTATGGCAGCCCCTGAGATATTGGAAGATTTCTATCATGTCTCCCCTAGTCCTTCTTTTCATTAAACTAGACATACCGAGTTCCTGCAACCCTTCTTCATATCCCCTAATCATCTTTGTTGCTCTTCTTTGCACTCTTTCTAGACTCTCAACATCTTTTTTTACATCGTGGCGACCAAAACTGGATGCAGTATTTTAACTGTGGCCTTACCAAGGCATTTTAAAGTGGTATTAACAGTTCACGTGATCTTGACTCTATCCCTCTGTTGATGCAACCTAGAACTGTGTTGGCTTTTTTGGAAGCTGCTGCACACTGCTGGCTCCTATTTAAGTGATTGTCCACTAGGACTCCAAGATCCCTGTCACAGTTACTACTATTGAGCAAGGTACCACATATACTGTGCCTGTGCATTTTATTTTTCTTGCCTAAATGTAGAACTTTAATTTTTCACCATTGAATTTGATTTTGCTAGATAGCGCCCAATGTTCAAGTCTGTCAAGATCTTTCTGTAACTTGAGCCTATCTTCTGGAGTGTTGGCTATTCCTGCCAGCTTGGTGTCAACTGCAAATTTGATGAGTTCCCCTTCTATCCCCTCGTCCAAATCATTGATGAAGATGTTGAAGAGCACTGGGCCTAAAACAGAGCCTTGGGGTACCCCACTGCATACTTCCCTCTATGTAGATGCAGCTCCATTGCTCATGAAGTTGTTGAGCCAATCTAACCTCCCCTATTGACTTTGCTTGTCTGAAGCCAGCCGGAATGGTCACAAATGCAAATCATGTGACCCCGGAAAGCTGCAACCGTTCATAAATACATATCGGTTTCCAAGCACCTACATTTTGATCATGTGACCGTGGGGATGCTACAATGGTTGTAAGCGCAAGGACCGGTCGTAAGTTGCTTTGTTTCCAGTGTTGTTGTAACTTTGAGCCAATGTCAAATGAATGGTTGTATGTTGAGGACTATCTGTAGTTGCTAAATACCCCAAAAAAAATAAATAGAAGGTTTTAAAACAATGGTGAACAACCCATGAGCAGCTAATTTTTGATGAACTACGACTCCCAGAAGCCTTAGAGGGCAAGGTCAGTGGTGCATGGTATTGGAAGTTGCAATCTGGAAAGTTGCCTCTGGTGGCTCAACAGACTAAGCAGTCTGTTATTAACACAGCTGCTTGCAATTACTGCAAGTTCAAGTCCCACCAGGCCCAAGGTTGACTCAGCCTTCCATCCTTTATAAGGTAGGTAAAATGAGGACCCAGATTGTTGGGGGCAATAAAGTTGACTTTGTATATAATATACAAATGGATGAAGACTATTGCTTAACACAGTGTAAGCCGCCCTGAGTCTTCGGAGAAGGGCGGGATATAAATGCAAATAAAAAAAAAAACACCAGGAAAATCTGACCTTATCCATCCTTCTCTGTTGGGTGAGATGAATCCCCAAATTACCCAAATTTTCAGAACTCCTCTCGGGAGCAGACAGCTGAGATTCCTTTAGTTTTTGCCATGCACATATTCTAGGTTTTTTTCCCTGTTTCAATCTTTGTTCTGTGCCTTTGAGCCAACACAAAAAGTGCAGAGAAGAGCAACAAAAATAATTAGGGGATGGGGGCAGTGGTGGGATTCAATCGGTGCAACAACCGGTTCGTTGAGTGCAGGCGGTGCATTTGAAAGCAGTTCTAAAACGTACTTTCTACTGCAGCCCCGATGAGTAAAATAGCTGAGGTGCGGCAATCTGCTCTACCCCTTTGTTTGAAAGTCAGCTTTCAAACAAAGGAAATATAGGTCAGTATAGCGCAGGGGCTGGTGGGCAGACCCAGCTGATCGTCCGAGCGAACCGGTTCGCTCTCAGCTGATCGTCGGAGCTACTGGTTTGCCCGAACCGGTCCGAATAAGCTGAGTCCCACCCCGTATTGAGAGCTAAAACATACAAAGAACTGTTGCAAGAACTGGGAATGTCTAGTTTAATAAGGGATATGGTAGCACAGTGGCTAAGACACTGAGCTTGTTGATCAAAAGGTTGGCAGTTCAATGGTTCGAATCCCTAGTGCCGTGTAATGGGTTGAGCTCCCGTTACTTGTCCCAGCTTCTGCCAACCTAGCAGTTCAAAAGCAGGTAAAAAATGCAAGTAGAAAAATAGGGATCGCTTTGGTGGGAAGGTAACAGCGTTCTGTGCGCCTTTGGCGTTGAGTCATGCCGGCCACATGACCACGGGGACGTCTTCGGACAGTGCTGGCTCTTCGGCTTTGAAATGGAGATGAGCATCACCCCCTAGAGTTGGGAACAACTAACACATATGTGCAAGGGGAACCTTTACCTTTTAGTTTAATGAAAAGAAGTAGTGGGGTGACATGATACCAATAGCAATAGCACTTAGACTTATATACCACTTTAAAGTGCTTTTACAGCCCTCTCTAAGTTGTTTACCGAATCAGCATATTGAACCCGAGAATCTGGGTCCTCATTTTACTGACTTTGGAAGGATGGAAGGCTGAGTCAACCTTGAGCCTGGTGAGATTTGAACTGCCAAATTGCAGTCAGCTGGCAGTCAGCAGAAGGAGCCTGCAGTACTGCACTCTAACCACTGTGCCACCACGGTTCCTGTCATGATAGCAGTCTTCCAATATTTGCCACAAAGAAGAGTGGGGTCAACCTATTCTCCAAAGCACCTGAGGGCAGAACAAGAAGCAATGGGTGGAAATTAATCAAGGAGAGAAGCAACCTAGAACTAAGGAGAAATTTCCTGACAGTGAGAACAATTAATCAGTGGAACAACTTGCCTCCAGAAGGCTCCAACACCGGAGGTTATTAAGAAGAGATTGATAACCATTTGTCTGAAATGGTAGAGGATTTCCTGCCTGAACAGGGGGTTGGACTAGAAGACCTCCAAGGTCCCTTTCAACTCTGTTATTCAAACAGTAAACAAGAGCCAAATCAAGTAACTTCACCAACACTGAGGACAAGTCACTTGTATATAATTTTTTTTTATTTGAATTTATATCCTGCCCTTCTCCGAAGACTCAGGGCGGCTTACATTGTGTAAAGCAATAGTCTTCATCCTATTTGTATATTATATACAAAGTCAACTTGTATTGCCCCCCCAACAATCTGGGTCCTCATTTTACCTACCTTATAAAGGATGGAAGGCTGAGTCAACCTTGGGCCTGGTGGGACTCGAGCCTGCAGTAATTGTAATTGCAGGCAGCTGTGTGTTAATAACAGACTGCATTAGCCTGTTAGGCTACTTCCCAGCAAACCCCTTCTAGAACAGATGATGTTACCAAGTTGGGTAATGAAACATCTGCCAAGAAAACAAGCAAGATCCAGACCATTGAGGAACCCATAATCCTCAATTAACAAGGATTTCTCATCCAAGCTACTAAAGTCTACTCAGGTAGTTTGTTGTTGCATTCCCATCCAACACACTTAACCTGGTTTTACCGATCTCATCTTTTCTTTTCTTTTCTTTAACCTTCATACAACTTACTGCAGAACTAAGTCAAGTTGGGTTGGCCTTATTTTAGCTTGCTTTTCCTTGCCTCAATTTTTTAAAACAATATCCCATTCAATAAAGACTTAGCACATCTGTTTTGAATGAAATTAAAGTCCCAACTTCTTCTTTTTTTTTTTAAACAAAAGATTGTTAGACCAAACATTTCAGGCCCATCTGTTCTGCTAACATCATCGCATCACCACTATGTACCTTATAGACCACCCCACCCCCCCCTGAAAATTTTGTGGGGTGGGGCGGAGAGAGAAATGCATTAAATCTTGGCCGAGACAGGAAAATGGGCTATTTTGTGTGATTTAAGAGTGTGAAGGCAAAGAAAATTCAGCTGGGTTTAATGGAGCTCCTTTATATTTAATAATCAGGATCAGTTGGGAATTTTTGCAGCTGGAGCTTCGGTCGGGATTTGGTGAGATCACTTGCAAAGGTTTGACCCGACGAGATCTAGGAATGTTGCTTTTGGGGCCATTTTTGGAAATTTAATCTAAGTTTCATCCAATCTGTCTGCTGATGAATCTTTATTTCGGTTGACCGAATAATGGAGGATGAGCAACAGATGAAGACCAACTCGGAGGAGCAGGTTAAGAAGAAGGAGAAGGGAAGAGAAGAGAAAGTAAATACGGGTAGTCCTTGACTTACAACAGTTCATTTAGTGACCGTTCGAAGTTACGACGACACTGAGAAAGTGTTAAGAAGAAGAAGGGAAGAGAAAGGAAATAAGGGTAGTCCTTGACTTATGACAGTTCATTTAGTGACCGTTCAAAGTTGCGATGACACTGAGAAAGTGTTAAAAAGAAGGAGAAGGGAAGAGAAAGGAAATAAGGGTAGTCCTTGACTTATGACAGTTCATTTAGTGACCGTTCAAAGTTACGATGACACTGAAAAAGTGTTAAAAAGAAGGAGAAGGGAAGAGAAAGGAAATAAGGGTAGTCCTTGACTTATGACAGTTCATTTAGTGACCGTTCAAAGTTGCGATGACACTGAGAAAGTGTTAAAAAGAAGGAGAAGGGAAGAGAAAGGAAATAAGGGTAGTCCTTGACTTATGACAGTTCATTTAGTGACCGTTCAAAGTTGCGATGACACTGAGAAAGTGTTAAAAAGAAGAAGGGAAGAGAAAGGAAATAAGGGTAGTCCTTGACTTATGACAGTTCATTTAGTGACCGTTCAAAGTTGCGATGACACTGAGAAAGTGTTAAGAAGAAGGAGGAGGGAAAAGAAAGGAAATACGGCTAGTCCTTGACTTACAACAATTCATTTAGTGACCGTTCGAAGTTACGACGACACTAAAAAAAGTGACTTATGACCGTTTTTCACACTTACAACCTTCGTCACATCCTCATGATCCCGTGATCACAATTCAGAGGCTTGGCGACTGGTTCATACTTATGACCGTTGCTGTGTCCCGAGGTCATGTGATCCACTTTTGCGACCTTCTGACCAGCAAAGTCAATGTGGGAGTCAGATTCACTTAACAACCGGCTTATTGACTTATCAGCTGCAGGGATTCACTTAACAGCGGTGGAAAGAAACGTTCGTAAAAGGGGGCAAAACTCGCTTCACAAAGATCTCGCTTCACAACAGAAATTTTGGACTCAGTTGTGGTCGTAAGTCAAGGACTTACCTGTAAAGGGAAGCAAAAGATACCACAGGATGAAATCGGGATTTCTGCAGGACAACGAGAGAAAGGATCAAGGATCGAGCAACTGGTTTCTAAAAACCCACAGTAATTAGACATCTCAACTTTGACTGCAACTCTTTATCCTTCTGGAAATGGAACTAATATAACTTGAGCAGGGGGTTGGACTCCTAGAGAGGCTCTGGAGGCTGGGGACAGAAAAAATGTCACTTCCTGTCCAACCGGAAGTTAGCAAACGGGCAGTTTCTGGCCTCTGTAGGACCTCCAGGGAAGTGAGAAAGGCCATTTTCACCCTCCCCAGACTCATAGAGAGGCTCTGGAGCCAGGCAAAAGAGAAAAATGGCCTTCCCTACCCCCCGAGGCCCTCCAGAGGCAGGAAACAGGCTGTTTCCCTACTTCTAGTGGGCCCAGAAGGCTGAAAATCAGCTGGCTGGCACACACATGTGCACCGGAGCTCAGCTTGTGTGTCCACTGATATGGCTATGCGTGCCACTTGTGACACACATGCCATTGGTTCACCATCACGGCCCTACACCATTTCAGTCAAATGGCTGTTCAATCTTTTCTTGAAAGCCTCCAGTAATGGAGCACCCATGTTCTGTCCTCCTCCGCCTCCATCCGAATGATGGCTTAATTAGCTGGCACTATCAGCTCTGGCGACAAAAGAGCCAGAGTCTGCCAAGAGCCCTCGTTATCTTCCACGATGCTGGTGAGTCACAAACTTCAGCTCTAGTCAATCAGTGGATTTGCCTGATACAAAGAGACACACCAACTCTTGCTGCCTTTTATATCTTGTGGGGTGTAGCTCCATGACTCAGCACTTCTTAGGCCTGTCCCACCCTTGCTTCTGTTGTTCCCTCCTCTCCTGTTATGAAACCTAGGATTCAACCATGCCTGATTGCTGTCAGCTGGGTTTGCAGGCGTGGCCTGGGGGGGGAAGAGTCAGGGGATAGAGGCCTCGTTATCTCTTTCACCTGGCCTGCTTCTGGCTCCTGGAGCTGAGCCAGAAGCTCCCGAGGTAAGTCCCGACGGCCCTTCCCCTCACTGTCCAAGTCACTTTCTGGCAGCAGGCCCGGCTCGGAGGGCGCAGACACAACAACCCAGAACCTCTGAAGGCAAGCTAGTTTTATCCCAACAGCAGTCTGGATTTTGTGATAAGAGAATGTGGCATCATTCCGACGATGGCCTTGATTTAAGAATATAAAAATAGTTGGGCAAATTGATATAAATGAATTCCTTCAGGCATCATTGATTGAATTTACGTCGCCCCTTTGATGCTAGGGATGGAAATAGATGATGGGGAGATGGTATTAGCAGAAAATGTCTCTGGTGAGTGAATTGGTAGACGTCAGAACAACTGAAGAAGGAAAAGTCACAGATCATAAGCAAAAAGGGGAGACTTGAGCATTTGACCTGCGGTCCCTAAACTTGGCAACTTCCATGCCGATGGACTTCAACTCCCAGAATTCTAGTCACTGTAACCATTGATAATTCTGGGAGTTGAAGTCCACCTGCCTGGAAATTGCCAAGGGAAATTAGCATTCTCCAACTGAGAACACTAGATTGGAGGCACCAAGCACAGGCAGATAATTAGCCCCCACCAATTCCTAAATATTCTTCCAAATATTTTTTCTTCTTCTGATGATGTTTTCCATTCAGTCATGACCGGCTCGTGGCAATTTTATGAGCCAATCTTCAGATCTTTTGCTACTTCTTTGAGTTGTTCTATGCTCTGGCTGGTGTCAGCTTTGATGGTGTCCAGAAATATTTCTTCTAAATTCTTCTAAATAGTCTTCTGTTCCATGAAGGTATCATGATCCTCTGAATGGATGCAGATTTTGTATCCATTCAGAAAGGTTGGCCATCCTACTCATAAAACTCCTTCAGCCACAGTTCCCCCAGGCTGGGATTAAGAATTTATATACCCCCCATGCAAATTCTAAGGACAGGACAGGACCTTTAGGACATAATAGGATTAACCCACCACCATTAGAATAGCAAAAGGCACAAGGCTCACTACATTGCACAACCCCCTGGAGCATCTCAAACGCCAAACCCCAGAAACCTATAAAGATCCATCCACTCATTCAGCCATTTTGTCAGCCACGCCGGAAACATTTGCTGCTGTCACTGAAGTTTCTGGCATCAAATAAACAGAGACCTTCTTTCCAATCAGCCAGCCTCCATTTTATTTCCAGAGTCTTTCTCCCAGCTTGGAACCGGACTGGATTTTTCTTCCAACAATTGTGTCATTGACACCATGAACATTGGTGTCATTGACACCATGAACATGGATTACTGCAATGCTCTCTACATGGGGCTCCCCTTGAAGAGCACCGGGAGACTTCAACTGGTACAGAATGTGGCTGCGCGGGGGATAGAGGGAGCATCTCAGAGTTTCCATATAATACCTCTCCTGCGCAAGCTGCACTGGTTGCCGGTGGTCTTCCGGGTGCAATTCAAGGTGTTGGTGATCACCTTTAAAGTGCTCCATGGCACGGGACCAGGTTACTTACGGGACCGCCTACTGCCGCCAATAGCCTCCCATCAACCTGTGCGCTCCCACAGGGAGCGTCTCTTCAGGGTGCCGTCAGCTAAACAATGTCGGCTGGCGGCCCCCAGGGGAAGAGCCTTCTCTGTAGGGGAACGAACTGCCTCTGGGGCTACGACTTCTTCCTGACCTCCGGGCCTTTAAGCACGAGCTCAAGACTTTTTTGTTTCACCGAGCAGGATTGGGCTAAGGGTAATTTTTAATGGGTGATTTTATTACTTGTTATTTTAATATTCGGCCTATGGATTCAGATTTTTAAATTCAAATATTGTGTTTTAATTTTTGTATATGTCTTCTTAACTTGGCTGTAAACCACCCTGAGTCTTCAGAGAAGGGTGGTATAGAAATGTAAATAATAAATAAATAAATAAACATGAATTTGGGCAAACTGTGAGAGGCAGTGGAGGACAGGGGGCCTGGCATTGTGTACAATTCTGGGAGTTGAAGTTCCCTGGCATGGAAGTTGCCATGGTCGATGGGGTCATGAAGAGTCAGACATGACTTAGTGACAGAACAACAATAACAGAAGATCTTCACAATATCTCAATCCCGGAAAAATGGTTGTTCCATCTTTTTTTGTAAACCTCCAGCGACCTACAAGTCCAGGAGACAAGCACTTCCATTGATTAATTGCCTACATTTAGCCAAGAAATACAAAATGCACAGGTACCGTATATGTGGTACCTTGCGCAATAGTAGTACCTGTGAGAGGGATCTCGGAGTCCTAGTGGATAACCATTTAGATATGAGCCAGCAGTGTGCAGTAGCTGCTAAAAAAGCCAACACAGTTCTAGGCTGCATAAATAGAGGGATAGAATCAAGATCACGTGAAGTGTTAATACCACTTTATAATGCCTTGGTAAGGCCACTTTTTTATTTTTATTTTGTCACAACAGTATACACAAACATTATCATAAGTAAAAAAAACATATCATGAAGAATATATATATATATAAGTAAAGAATATGCATCAGCTATATTAATTTGATATAATAAAGGGAACAATAGGACAGGAACGGTAGGCACTTTTGTGCTCTTATGCACGCCCCTTATAGTCCTCTTAGGAATGGGGTGAGGTCAACAGTAGACAGTTTTTGGTTGAAGATTTTGGGGTTTTGAGTAGAGACTATGGAGTCAGGTAATGAGTTCCAAGCATTAACAACTCTGTTACAGAAGTCATATTTTCTGCAATCAAGTTTGAAGCGGCAGAAGGTATGGAAAGAAATGGAGAGTTGGAAGAAGTTACAACTATCCTTGTTGGGAAGAATAGCGGCTATAAAAATGAATGTTTTGCCCAGGTTTCTATTTTTATTTCAAATGATACCGGTGCTTAAGAATGATATCAAATTACAGGAATGGCAAAAGGGGATTAATAAATTTGTATGGATGGGCAAAAAACCAAGAATAAAATTAAAAATAATGCAGGATACAAGGGAAAGGGGGGGTCTTAAAATGCCTAACTTGAAATTGTATTATGAAGCAGTTGTTTTATCATTAATTACTGATTGGATTAATTTAACTGAGGAAAGAGTTTTGAATATAGAAGGGTATGGTTTGTTATATGGGTGGCATGCCTATTTATTATATGATAAGAAAGTAGATAAAATATTTAAAAATAATATAATTAGAAATGCATTATTGAGGGTTTGGAGGAAATATCAATATAAATTAGATGGAAAGATTCCAATATGGGCAATCCCGAGACACATGATAGAAAATATAAATATATATCAAAAGATGGAGGTAGTTACCTATAAAGAACTTCTTTGTATGGAAAAGGGGGAATTACAATTAAAATCCAGAGAAAAGATGGGGGAAGAAGGGAAAAATTATACATGGTTCCAATATGGACAATTACAAGCTAGATGGAAATTAGATCAAAAAATAGGTGTTAAGCAAACTGAGGATAATTTGTTAAAACAAATGAGAGATCAAGGCCAACAGCATATTAAGAGGTTGTATAATGTATTAGTAGAAATAGACTCAGAGTCCGAACTAGTTAAGGATTGTATGATTAAGTGGGCACAAAATTTTCAGCAACCAATAATGTTGGAAACTTGGGAAAGAATTTGGGTGAGGAATGTTAAATTTACACAAGCGCAAAATATGAGAGAAAATTTTATAAGATGTTTTATAGATGGCATTTAGACCCCAAAAGTTGTCATGTATGTATCCTAATGTACAGGCTAAATGTTGGAGATGCGATTGTGAAGATGCCACTTATTACCATATATGGTGGACTTGTAAAAAGTTAAAGCATTTTGGATTAAAGTATGGTGGATCATGCAGAATATTTTGAAAAGAAGATTAAGTTTACTCGCAGTTCTTTCTACTAGGAATAATTATGGATTGTACAGCTATAGAGACTAAATTGATTTTGAACTTAATAACAGCAAGACTTTTGATTGCTCAATATTGGAAGAAAGAAGAATTACCTACAATTGAAGAATGGACACTCAAAGTATCAAATCTGGCAGAGATGGCAAAATCTCCGCTTACTTGAAAGACTATACACTAGAAAAATATATTTTAGAATGGAAAATGTGGATTGATTATATTCAAAATAAGTATCAGATAAAAAAATATCGAATAGCATATGAGTAAATTTAGGAAATATTTTGTATTAGATATATTTTTGAAGGAGAGGGGAATTGAGAGTGTGACTAAGTGTGGTGTGACTAGAGATTATAATTTAGGAATTATTTTAGATTATGATTGTTAGTTTTGATACCCTGCATTTTGTTCTGGGAAGTCGGGGTGGGGGTGGGGGGTAAGGAGGAGGGGAATTGGGTGGGCTTCGGTAGAGATGGAGTGATGGTTAATGTACAGGGATTATTGAAGATGTATAAATATAATTAATGTAGGGTCGGGTCTGCCTAGTTACCATTTTAGAACGGTGAGGAGGAGAAAAGAGAGAGTAGGAGGTAGGAAAGAGGAGAAGAGGAAGGAAGGAAGGAAGAGGGGTAGAAGAGGAGAAGGAAGGTGTAGGGTGGAGGAGGAGAGGATGTAGATAAGAGAAGGAGAGGAAGGTCTGGAAAGCAGAAGAAGGTAGAAGAGGAAGAGTGTTAAAAGGGGGTGACTGGGCAAGCCCGACTAATTGTATATAACTGTACATTGGATGAATTATTTGATATGATTGTAAAATAAAACTTTTATAAAAAAAAAAGTTTGAAGCAGTTGACATTAAGCTTGAATCTATTTTTTTCTCTTGTAATATTGCAATTGAAGCTGAAGTAGTCTTTTACAGGAAGGATATTACAATAGATGATTTTGTGTGTTAAACACAGAGCATGTCAAAGTCGATGGAGTTGTAAGTTTTCAAGTCCCAGGATTTCAAGCCTGGTGGTATAAGGTATTTTGTTGTTTTCGGAGGAGCGAAGAACTCTTCTAGTAAAATATTTCTGGACTCTTTCTATTGTATTTATGTCAGAGATGTGGTATGGGTTCCAGACGGATGAGCTGTATTCAAGAATAGATCTGGCAAATGTTTTGTATGCTCTAGTTAGTAGTGTAGAGTTTTTGGAAAAGAAGCTGCGTAAAACTCTTAGAGCCTTTTTTTCTATGTAGTTGCAGTGTGCTTTGGCATTAGGGTCATTTGATATGAGAACTCCAAGATCTTTGACAGGGTGGGGGTTGTCAGTAAGGTAATGACCATCAAGTTTGTACTTGTTGATAGGATTCTTTTTTCCAATATGTAAGACTGACCATTTGCTGCTTGAGATTTGGAGTTGCCAAGTTTTAGACCAATCGGAAACTAAGTCGAGGTCTTCTTGAAGGGTAGAAGTATTGTTAGTGGTATTAAATAGTTTGACATCGTCAGCAAAGAGAACACAATAACTTGAGATGAGGTCACAGAGATCATGTATGTATCCTAATGTACAGGCTAAATGTTGGAGATCGATTGTGAAGATGCCACTTATTACCATATATGGTGGACTTGTAAAAAGTTAAAGCATTTTGGATTAAAGTATGGTGGATCATGCAGAATATTTTGAAAAGAAGATTAAGTTTACTCGCAGTTCTTTCTACTAGGAATAATTATGGATTGTACAGCTATAGAGACTAAATTGATTTTGAACTTAATAACAGCCGCAAGACTTTTGATTGCTCAATATTGGAAGAAAGAAGAATTACCTACAATTGAAGAATGGACACTCAAAGTATCAAATCTGGCAGAGATGGCAAAATCTCCGCTTACTTGAAAGACTATACACTAGAAAATATATTTTAGAATGGAAAATGTGGATTGATTATATTCAAAATAAGTATCAGATAAAAAAATATCGAATAGCATATGAGTAAATTTAGGAAATATTTTGTATTAGATATATTTTTGAAGGAGAGGGGAATTGAGAGTGTGACTAAGTGTGGTGTGACTAGAGATTATAATTTAGGAATTATTTTAGATTATGATTGTTAGTTTTGATACCCTGCATTTTGTTCTGGGAAGTCGGGGTGGGGGTAGGGAGGAGGGGATTTGGGGGGGTTTGGTAGAGATGGAGTGATGGTTAATGTACAGGGATTATTGAAGATGTATAAATATAATTAATGTAGGGTCGGGTCTGCCTAGTTACCATTTTAGAATGGTGAGGAGGAGAAAAGAGAGTAGGAGGTAGGAAAGAGGAGAAGAGGAAGGAAGAGGGGTAGAAGAGGGAGAAGGAAGGTGTAGGGTGGAGGGAGGAGAGGATGTAGATAAGAGAAGGAGAGGAAGGTCTGGAAAGCAGAAGAAGGTAGAAGAGGGAAGAGTGTTAAAAAGGGGGGGGGTGACTGGGCAAGCCCGACTAATTGTATATAACTGTACATTGGATGAATTATTTGATATGATTGTAAAAATAAAACTTTTTATAAAAAAAAAAAAAAGTTTGAAGTGGTTGACATTAAGCTTGAATCTATTTTTTGCTCTTGTAATATTGCGATTGAAGCTGAAGTAGTCATTTACAGGAAGGATATTGCAATAGATGATTTTGTGTGTTAAACACAGGTCATGTCGAAGTCGACGGAGTTGTAAGTTTTCTAATCCCAGGATTTCAAGCCTGGTGGTATAAGGTATTTTGTTGTTTTCGGAGGAGCGAAGAACTCTTCCAGTAAAATATTTCTGGACGCATTCTATTGTATTTATGTCAGAGATGTGGTATGAGTTTCAGACTGATGAGCTGTATTCAAGAATAGGTCTGGCAAATGTTTTGTACGCTCTAGTTAGTAGTGTAGAGTTTTTTGAAAAGAAGCTGAGTAAAATAAGGTTTACAACTCTTAGGGCTTTTTTCGCTATGTAGTTGCAGTGTGCTTTGGCATTAAGGTCATTTGATATGAGAACTCCAAGATCTTTGACAGGGTGAGGGTCGTCAGTAAGGTAATGACCATCGAGTTTGTACTTGTTGATAGGATTCTTTTTTCTAATATGTAAGACTGAGCATTTGTTGGTAGAGATTTGGAGTTGCCAAGTTTTAGACCAATCGGAAACTAAGTCGAGGTCTTCTTGAAGGGTAGAAGTATTGTTAGTGGTATTAAATAGTTTGACATCGTCAGCAAAGAGAACACAATAACTTGAGATGAGGTCACAGAGATCATTTATGTATAGTATGAAGAGCGTTGGACCAAGAACACTACCAGGATTTGATATAGCGTTGCCAATTTTGACCACTTGTTGTCTGTTTGACAGGAAGGCGTTTATCCAATTGTGAAGAGGTCCCGAAATGCCGTAGGATTTTAGTTTGAGGAGTAGTTTATCATGTACTACTGAATCAAAACCTTTGCAGAAGTCTATGTAGATTGTATCTATTGCTTTACCTTGATCAAGGTTGGTAGTCCATATGTTTTTGCAGTGAAGAAATTGTAAGTTACAAGACATTTTTTTTCTGAAACCAAATTGTTTATTAGAGAGAAGGTTGTTTGCTTCAAGGTGGAGTGTAATGGATTGGTTTATGATAGATTCCATTACTTTGCATGAGACACAACATAGAGAGATAGGTGTGTAATTTTCAACTAGGCTTAGATCTCCTTTTTTGAAGATAGGGATGACTGTGGCTAGAGACCAGAGTTTTGGAAGGGCACTAGTTTTGAAGGCTTTATTAAAGATTATGCTTAGGGGTTCAGCTATATTAATTGAAAGTTTTTTTAAAAAGTATGCACATAGTTCATCTGGACCAATAGATGATGGTTTCAGGTTGCGAAGGGCTTTTTCAACATTATCTTCTGTGAAATCTATATGTGTTAGACTTTAATAGAATACAGCATCCAGTTTCGGTTGCCACGATGTAAAAAAGATGCTGAGACTCTAGAAAGAGTGCAGAGAAGAGCAACAAAGATGATTAGAGGACTGGAGGCTAAAAAACATATGAAGGATGGTTGTAGGAACTGGGTATGTCTAGTCTGATGAAAAGAAGGACTAGGAGAGACATGATAGAAGTCTTTCAATATCTCAGAGGTTGCCACAAAGAAGAAGGAGTCAAACTATTTTCCAAAGCACCTGACGGCAGGACAAGAAGCAACAGATGGAAACTAATCAAGGAGAGAAGCAACGTAGAACTAAGGAGAAATTTCCTCACAGTTGGAACAATTAATCGGTGGAACGACTTTTCTCCAGAAGTTGTGAATGCTCCAACACTGGAAGTTTTAAAGATGTTGGATAACCATTTGTCTGAAGTGGTCTAGGGTTTTCTGCCTAAGCAGAGAGTTGGACTAGAAGATCTCCAAGGTCCCTTCCAACTCTGTTTTTCTATTCTAATTGTTCTCACTATCAGAAAATTCCATTTTATTTCCAGGTTGGTTCTGATGGGCTTCCACCCATTGCTTCTTGTCCTGTCCACTGGTGCTGTGGAGAGTAAATCAACCCCCTCCTCCCAATGACAGCCCTTCAAGTATTGAAAGATGCTATTTTGTCTCCGCTAAGTCTTCTCTTCATTAAACTAAATAATCCCCTTAACCTAGGGGTCTGCAACCTTAAATACTCAAAGAGCCATTTGGACCTGTTTCCCACAGAAAAGAAAACACTGGGAGCCACAAAACCTGGGTGGGTGTGGCCAACTCAATGTCACTCACTTCCACCAGTCACATGACCTCCTAGCCATGGCTAGCCAGCCAGTCATTAGAGCAAAGAACCAGTTGTTCGAAAACACTGGGAACCACAAAATCCTTTTGACATCTCTCTCTTCTCTCCCCGCTCTCCCTGTCTCTCCCCCTCTCCCTCTCCCTCTGTATCTCTCTATGTCTCGCTATCTCCCCTTCTCTATATATCTCTCTGTCTGTGCCCTGACTGCTTCTCCATCCCCCACTGTTGCCCGTACCTTCTCAGTCCAGGCGAGAAGTGACTGGGAGGGGAGGGTGAGGGGCAGGGCCAGTCAGTGGTGGGATCACCTGATACCTACTTTGGGCCACAGTAGAAGGCCCAAAGAGCTGCATGCGGCTCCAGAGCCGCTGTTGTACCTCGCCCGCCCTCCTCTCCTCAGCTGGGCCCCTCCCATCTCCTGCTATCTGAGGCAGAGACTGATAGTGAAGAAGAATGGCCTGGCTTGCCTCCAGCCCCCAGCCCTGGCACCATGCCCGGACAGACTGAGCAAACAAACCTCCCTACAGCGTGTGAGCACGAAGCCAGCCACGAGCTAGAATTGCCGGCAGCTGAGCAGGAGGACGAAAAGACACAGTGGACAGATCCCCGCTTCCGGAGAATGGAGAGGCGACGTCAGCAAAAGGAAGGGAGGGGCAGGCCTGGATAAGTGCTGAGTCATGGAGCCACACCCCATGGCCTATATAAAGGATCTGCTTTTTGGCATTCCTTGAGTCAGGCAAAGTCTCATCTGGTTGCTGAAGTCACACCTTGGATTCCTGCCTGCCCTGAGAACTCTGACAGGAATTTGGCAAAGCTGCAGAGGCTTCGTGGCCACGCTTGATACAGACTTCCCAGACCCGGCCGTCAGAGGAGGAGTGGGACACGACAGCCACAGATTGCTGACCCCGCCTTAGCTGTTCATCCTACAGTTTAGATTCCAGACCCATCATCACCTTTGTCGGTCTTCTCTGCATGCTTTCTATGGCAGGGGTGAGAAATTATGACCCTTTTATGAAATGTGGACTTCAACTCCCAGAATTCTGGGAGATGAAGCATGGCTGGTTCCAGGAATTCTGGGAGACGAAGTCCACGAGTCATACAGGGCCTGTAGTTCCCCAACTCTGTTCTAGGGTCTCAGCATCTTTTAGAGCAAGACAATTCAACCTTTTGGGATCTGTAAGGCTGATCTCATCTTCATCGGTGATCTGTTTGAACCCTAATTAGATATCTTTGCTGCTGTCAGGAATAGAGTTGCTTCTATTGATGCTTAGGCAACAGTATGTCTGTTTACCAGAGTTTTCTTGAACTTTCTTATCGTCACTGGGTCCTGAGCAACTTCTCCAGTGCCATCCATGTCTCTTTTGAGGGCACTCTTCTGTGCCTTCCTCCCCAAGGAAATACGGATATCTCATAAAGCTTCTGCGGTGACTAACGCAATGAAGGTTACAGCTGAAGGGCCATCTGGAACACTTCCCCAAGTGTATGAGTTATTGCCGTGGAAGCAATCTTGTCAAAACACTGACTCATGTGCTCGCATATCTTGGAGATGTTGTTTGGCATCTCCTCGCATGAACTTGGAGTCTTTATTAAAAGTCATCAGAAATGCCAACTTGGGAAGCCAACTTGGCTTTGATGCGCACCAAAGCTAACAAAGGTTAAGGGAGGAGGCTTAAAGATGGGAAAACAGCCTCAGTGCTCGGAGTCGTCCAATCGACTGTGATGAAAAAAAGAAAGAAGAGATTTGTATTGATTTATTTATTTGTAACTTACAAATAACTTGTTGTGGCATATATATATATCCAGCACACTTTCCTCCTCCTCTTTTCCCTACAACAACAAGACTGTGAGGTGGGCTGGGCTGAGAGAGAGGGACTGGCTCAAAGTCACCCAGCTGGCTTTCATGCCTAAGGTGGAACTAGAACTCACATTCACCTAGTCATTGGCCAAAGTCACCCAGCTGGCTTTCATGCCTAAGGCAAGACTAGAACTCACCATCTCCTAGTGATTGACCCAAAGTCACCCAGCTGGCTTTCATGGCTTGAAGTCACAGTCTTCCACTTTCTAAACTGGTGTCCTAACCACTAGATCAAACTGTCTCACTTATGTGTCACAGCATGGATGTGTCTTATCTGTTGTGAGGTTGGAAGGGCCAATTAGCACTTAGACTTATATACCACTTCACAATGCTTTGCAGCCCTCTGTAAGCGGTTTACAGAGTCAGCCTCTTGCCTCCAATAATCTGGGTCCTCATTTTACTGACCTCGGAAAGATGGGTCAACCTTGAGCTGGTCAGGATTGAACTCCTGGCAGTGGGCAGAATTAGCCTATAATACGGCATTCCAACCACGGTGCCACCACAGCTCCAAAGCTTCAGCTCCAGTCAGGTTCCAACCAATGGTGATCAACTTGCAGCTTGCTTACAAATGACAGAGGTAACAACAAAAATAGAAGCAGGAATGGGGGAGAAACACAAATGAAAATACATGTAAACTTAAGAATATATTTAAATCAAGCGTGCATTAAGTCAGCCTCAATGCTGAGTGGCCACATATATGTTGCCTTATCCTTTTCTGGAAAACCATGGACCAATGTTATATATATTTTCTGTGATGCACACAGAAATAGGTGTTCACATATACATCAGGGAAATGATGATTTAAAGCTGACCAGCCACTCTAAGGCTGTGGACCAGGATGAGTCAGCATGGTTACTGACCCTTTAAGACTGAGGATGAGTCAGCAGGGTAATTGCTGCTTTAAGAAGCTGTCTTTATAAGGGACACCACTAGAGGGTGTCTGTCTCTCTCTCTCTCTCCCTCTCTCCTTCTCTCTCTCTCTCTCTCTCTCTCCTAGTGTATCTCTCTCCTTGTTGTGTTCTATCTGCATTGTAGCTCTCCGGTGTAGAGTTGAAGATTGATTGCATGTGCATGTGCCTTCTGTGCATGTGCCCGGCCTCAAAAACATGCCTAAATAGGACGGCATACAGCCAGGCTACGTAGGCGGGCCCACCAGCAATTTCTGCTACCAGTTCAGGTGAACCGGTCCAAACCAGCTGAATACCACCTCTGCTGACTGTTCATGAAACGATTGCCATGGAATGGTCAGCTTGGGAGATGAAGGTTACTATACCCTTGCATTTTGCTTAGAACAGGTGTGTCAAATTCACATCATCACGTTGTCGTCACATGACATATTGGGAATTTTCCCCTTCGCTAAACCAGGCGTGGGCGGTGCATAATGCATCCGGCCCAGGAGCCGGGAGTGTGACAGCCCTGGCTTAGAAGGATAATATTGTTATTCAGTAACAACTAATTAGTTGTGAAGTCCTTTTGTCACCTGCTTGATAGATTTTTTTTAATGATCTAGATTCCAAATGTCTGAAATACTTGAAAACACAGTTGTTTCTTTCTTTCTTTCTTTCTTTCTTTCTTTCTTTCTTTCTTTCTTTCTTTCTTTCTTTCTTTCTTTCCTTCCTTCCTTCCTTCCTTCCTTCCTTTCCTTTCCTTTCCTTTCCTTTCCTTTCCTTTCCTTTCCTTTCCTTTCCTTTCCCTCCCTCCCTCTCTCTCTCCCTTCCTTCCTTCTCCTCCTCCTCCTCCTCCATAGTAACTAAACAAGGAATACCCTCCTCAGTCGTGAAATGTAAAATTTGTTACTACTGGTTCTGTGGGCGTGGCTTGGTGGGGGGGTAATGTGACTGGGTGGGGCGTGGCCAACTTTTTTTTTTTACTTTTAAAAGCATTTTTTCTACAACCTCTTCGGCCAAAGAGGTTGAAAAAAAAATGCTTTTAAAAGGCTCCTCTGACGATCCCAGCTGAGTTGCCTGATTGTCAGAGGCTTTTGTTTTAAAAGCATTTTTTTTTGCCTTTAAAAGAAAAAAAAAAGCTTCTGAGGATCAGGCAACTCAGCTGGGATCACCAGAACCTTTTAAAAGCATTTTTTTAACAACCTCTCTGGCCGAGGAGGTTGTAGAAAAAATGCTTTTAAAAGCCTCTGTCGATCCCAGATGAGTCGCGCGATCATCAGAGGCTTTTTTTTTAATTTTTAAAAGCATTTTTTTGGCCGAAGAAAAAATGTTTTTAAAAGTAAAAAAAAAAAAAAACACCCTCTGATGATTGCGCGGCTCAACTGGGCATGGGTGAGCAGGGATTTTTGCTACCGGTTCTTCGAACCACCCTCTGTCATCGCTACCGGATCAGGCGATCCGGTCTGAACTGGAAGCATTTTGCCCCCGATCCTCCTCTCCTAAAAAATACTAATTCCCCCACAAGATCATATTCCCTGTGTTGCTTTGGCAAAACCTTCCTTCCAATAACAGTCTCTCCCTTGCAGAGCTGAAAAAAAGGAAAACGAAACAAGTGGAAATGCAGCCTTTAACTCCAGTTCAAATGTACATTTATTTTTCCAACTAAAGGGTCAGAGGTTAAAGGAAATAAACAATCCAGAAGGCAACACTTGAAAGAAGAAAAGATTTCTCTTGAAACCATCCTCTGTAAAGTTCCCAGCATTGAGAGGTCAGGCTCTTTCGCCCATGTTAACCTTTTTGGGCAAATTCACAAGATTCTTTCTTTCTTTCTTTCTTTTCTTCTTTCTCCTGGGACAGGCTGGAAGAAAGAAACTTGTCTGTGGCTAAAATATATTTCCCAAGCAAGCAATGAGAAAGAGGTGTGATGAGAGGTCCAAATGGAATGATTCCAAGCAGCTTTATAATGGGGGTCTGAGGATCGGCTGGGATTTGATTCAAACGGCTAATTCAAATCATCCCTCCGATCCATCCAGAGAGATGGGCCAGGTCAAAAGTATAAACTACTGCTTTATAAGGCCTTGGTAAGGCCACACTTGGAACATTGCATCCTGTTTTGGTCGCCACGATATAAAAAAAAAAAGATGTTGAGACTTTGGAAAGAGCGCAGAGAAGAGTAACGAAGATGATTAAGGGACTGGTGGCTAAAACATATGAAGAACGGGTTGCATGAATTGGGCATGTCTAGTCTAATTTAATATAATATTTTTTTATTATTTTTTATTTATTTTTTTATGTCTATCACGAAGTGTTGTATCTCATGATTCAGGACGAATGTATTTATGATGACTGTGACCATGATTGATCACTTCTAGCTTTTATGTACACTGAGAGCTTATGCACCGAAGACAAATTCCTTGTATCTCTAATCATATTTGGCCAATAAAGAATTCTATTCTATTCTATTCTATTCTATTCTATTCTATTCTATTCTATTCTATTCTATTCTATTCCATTCCATTCCATTCCATTCCATTCTATTTCATTCCACTCCATTCCACTTTACTCTCCACTTCTATTCTATTCTATTCTATTCTATTCTATTCTATTCTATTCTATTCTATTCTATTCTATCCTATCCTATCCTATTCTATTCTATTCCATTCCACTCCACTCCACTCCACTCCACTGCTATGCTATGCTATGCTATGCTATGCTATGCTATGCTATGCTATTCCACTCCACTCCACTCCACTCCACTCCACTCCACTCCACTCCTATTCTATTCTATTCTATTCTATTCTATTCTATTCTATTCTATTCTATTCTATTCTATTCTATTCTATTCCATTCCATTCCATTCCATTCTATTCTATTTCATTCCACTCCACTCCACTCCACTCCACTTCTATTCTATTCTATTCTATTCTATTCTATTCTATTCTATTCTATTCTATTCTATTCTATTCTATTCTATTCCATTCCACTCCACTCCACTCCACTCCACTGCTATGCTATGCTATGCTATGCTATGCTATGCTATGCTATTCCACTCCACTCCACTCCACTCCTATTCTATTCTATTCTATTCTATTCTATTCTATTCTATTCTATTCTATTCTATTCTATTCTATTCTATTCTATTCCATTCCATTCCATTCTATTCTATTTCATTCCACTCCACTCCACTTTACTCTCCACTTCTATTCTATTCTATTCTATTCTATTCTATTCTATTCTATTCTATTCTATTCTATTCTATTCTATTCTATTCCATTCTATTCCATTCCACTCCACTCCACTGCTATGCTATGCTATGCTATGCTATGCTATGCTATTCCACTCCACTCCACTCCACTCCACTCCTATTCTATTCTATTCTATTCTATTCTATTCTATTCTATTCCACTCCACTCCACTCCAATGCTATGCTATGCTATGCTATGCTATGCTATTCCACTCCACTCCACTCCACTCCACTCCACTCGTATTCTATTCTATTCTATTCTATTCTATTCTATTCTATTCTATTCTATTCTATTCTATCCCATCCCATCCCATCCCATCCCATCCCATCCCATCCCATATTTGAGGGGCTGCCACAAGGAAGAGGGGGTCAACCTATTCTCCAAAGCACCTGAGGGCAGGATGGAAACTAATGAAGCAGAGAAGCAACTTAGAACTAAGGAGAAATTTCCTGACAGTGAGAACAATTAACCAGTGGAACAACTTGCCTCTTCCATTGCCATCAATGGAAATTTTTAAGAAGAGATGGGACAACCATTTGTCTGAAATGGTAGAGGGTTTCCTACCAAAGCACGGGGGTTGGACTAGAAGACCTGCAAGGTCCCTTTCCAACTCTGTTATTCTGTTAAAAAAACCCAAAAAACTGACTCCCACTTTCCACACGGCCTCCTCGGGCTGCAGAGTCTTTTAACTGCAAATAATTGTTGCTCGTCCTGTTACGCTCAGCTCCTTTTCCTGTTTGCCCGGTGGTGAATATTAAATTGCAACTGCCTTGGGATAGAAGCTCATCTTATTCGGTGTCTTTCAGCATAGAGACATGCAGACACAAAGAGAGGGATTTACTTGACAGGCATAAAAATCGCTGGATCGTTGACAGAAGGGCCGTGCAGAGAGCAGACAGGAGGAAACTAGCCAAGATCAGTGATGAAATCTCACTTGGTTCAAGCCAAGAGGTTGACTTTTACCAAAGGGTTGCAGAAGGTAGAAGAGATTTAACATTCACCACTAAGCAAGCATGAGCCACCCTCGGCAGGGTTTCCCTACCCTGGGTAGAGCTGTAAGTGGGGCCAAGGCCCTCCTGATCATGCCCTTAATCTTCTGATCTCATGCTAGTTGTGAGTTCGGGAACACACCCAACACCCCGAGTTGCAGATCTGCTTCGGGAGGGGGAAATGCAAAACTCTTCAAAGCAAACAGAGATTCCTTCGGCAGGAACAGCCTCCCCGGCCTGGGTTCCGTTTCAGCTTGTTTTATTCCACCCGTAAAACAACAAAAACAGCTTCCAGATGCCACTTCAAGGCTTTTATAGCATCTCTCTGGTTTGGCCTAAAGTGGCAGTGCTGAACGAAATATCTTCTGTCTAAGCCAGGGATGTTCCTCAACTGCAGCAGCGTTAAGCTGTGTGGACTTCAACTCCCAGAATTCTCCAGCTAGCCTTGAGAGGGAGGGAGGGAGGAAGGAAGGGAGGGAGGGGGGGAGGGGAGGGAGGGGGGGAGGGACAGAGAAAGAAAGAAAAGAGAGAGAGAAAGAAAGAAAGAGATTGAGAAAAAAGAGAGAAAGAGAAAGAGGGAGGAAGGAAGGAAGAAAAGAAAGAGATGGCGAAAGAAAGAAAGAAAGAAAGAAGGAAGGAAGGAAGAAAGATAGATGAAAGAAAGAAAGGAAGAAAGAAAGAAAGAGAAAGAAAGGAAGAAAAGAAAGAAAGAGGGATGAAAGGAAGGAAGAAAGGAAGGAAGAAAGAAAGGAAGAAGGAAGGAAGGAAGAAAAAGAAAGAAAGGAAGAAAGAAAGAAAGAAAGAAAGAAAGAAAGAAAGAAGACGGAAGGAAGGAAGGACGGAAGAGAGAAATAAATAAAAGAAAGAAAGGGAAAGGGAAAGAGAAAAGGAAAGGGAAAGGGAAAGGAAGAAAGAAAGAAAAAAGAAAGAAAGAGAGGGAGGGAGGGAGGAAGGAAGGAAGGAAGGAAGGAAGGAAGGAAGGAAGGAAGGAAGGAAGGAAGGAAGGAAGGAAGAAAAAAGAAAGATAGAATTTCTAAATTTTTAGAAAAAAAATCTAAATATTTCTAAATTTTTCTTTATTTCTAAGTTGCCTCTCTCCCTAACATGCTTCCACCTCTTACTTCTTCCCCTGCTCTGAGGTGCTTTGGAGAACAACAATAATTGTACAACTTCAGAAGTCCCCTATTTCAGGAGGGCTCTGAGAGGCTGATTTCATGGTGCATCGCAGAGGATGGGGTTAGAGCATCCTCAAGGGTTTTGTCCATAATTACTCCCAGAATTCCACAGCTGGAAGATTTAATCCAGCCCTCAGGCTGTGGAATTCTGGGAGTTGAAGTCCACATGTCTTCATGTTGCCACAGAAGAGGCTAATGGTCCCTCAGTGGCCCCGGCCTCTTTTCAAAACTGCTTAGGTTGCCGTCCATCTCCACCTTTGAGGGCATCCAAGTCCATCGTGTCCTGGGGAAGGAACGCAGCCCCCCATTAAAAAAAACCCTCTCTTTGGGGGGCCAGCTATTACGAGGAGGAGAGGGCAGGCAGTGGGTCTAAAATTGCCTCTTAAAACAGAGCGGAGGAACCGTGTGGGGGTTAGCCAACACTTTTTAATTACTGACAAAAGCCCTTGAGGATCTATTTGCAAACCTCAATAATTTTCCTACTGCCCGCAGGAATGGTTAAGTACTTCTCTCTAATTAGTAGGGCTCAACAAGGTGGCCACAATCTGATTTGTTGGAAGGACGTTCCATTCCTCGGGAGCTTTGACTGGCATTTCCCAAAATTGGGAGCTCAAGGAGAGGCGTCTCCATGCAGGGTCTCCATCCCCAAAAGTCCCCATCTAGAGTAGAGTAGAGTAGAGTAGAACAGAACAGAACAGAACAGAACAGAACAGAACAGAATAGAATAGAAAATGTGGAATGGAATAAAAAGGATGGGATGGGATGGGGTGGGGTGGGAAGGGATGGGATGGGATAGAATAGAATAGAATAGAATAGAATAGAATAGAATAGAATAGAATAGAATAGAATAGAATAGAATAGAATAGAATAGAATTATTTATTGGCCAAGTGTGATTGGACACACAAGGAATTTGTCTTTGGTGCATATGCTCTCAGTGTACATTAAAAAAAAGATATGTTCATCAAGAATTCTAAGGTACAACATGATTAATGATAATCATAGGGTACAAATAAGCAATCAGGAAACAATAAATATCAATATAAATAGTAAGGATACAAGGAACAAAGTTACAGTCATACAGTCGTAAATGGGAGGAGATAGTTAATGGGAACGATGAGATTAATAGTAGTGCAGACTTAGTAAATAGTTTGATAGTGTTGAGGGAATTATTTCTTTAGCAGAGTGATGGCATTCGGGGAAAAAACTGTTCTTGTGTCTAGTTGTTCTGGTGTGCAGTGCTCTATAGCGTCGTCTTGAGGGTAGGAGTTGAAACAGTTTATGTCCAGGATGTGAGGGGTCTATCAAAGCAAAATTCAATGTAGAGAAAAGTAAAGTCTTACACTTAGGCAAGAAAAACCAAAAGTACACATAGACTGGGTGAAACCAGGCTTACTAGCAGTAACTGTGAGAGGAATCTTGGAGTCTTAATGGACAACCAGCTAAATATGAGCCAGCAGTTTGCAGTGGCAGCAAAAAAAAAAAAAAAAAAAAAAAAGCCAATGCAGTCCTAAATTGCATTAACAGAGGGATCCAATCAAGATCAAGGGAGGTACTAATACCACAAAACTGGCTGAGGAATTCTGGGAGTTGAAGTCCACTAGTCTTAAACTTGCCAAGTTTGGACACCCCTGCTATAAAGCCTTAGTAAGACCGCACCTAGAATGTTATGTCCAGTTTTGGTCACCACACTATAAAAAAGATGTTGAGACTCTAGAACAGCGGTTCTCAACCTGTGGGTCGGGACCCCATTGGGGGTCGAATGACAATTTGCCAGGGGTCACCTAAGACCATCGGAAATATGGGAAGTATACTTGCGAGTCGAAGAATCGCGCTCCAATGGTTGACTCCACAAGCCAGCTGCAGGCTCTTCAAATCGCTAGCCGAATTCGGCTTCAGGCACGATGCATTAAAAAAGAGAGAAATCTTTGCTCTGATGTCTCCCTCTCAAGCCAGCTGCAATCACTCCCAATCGCTCTAATCTGGCTTCAGGCACAATAAACTTAATAGGGGAGGAGTCTCCGCTTTAATGCCTCCGTCCTCAAGGCAATCGCAAGCAGTTCAGATCGCTAGCCAATACGGCTTCAGGCGCGATAAATTCAAAACGAAAATAATTTTATGGTTGGGGTCGCCACATCGTGGGGAATTGTATTAAAGGGGTCGCAGCACTATAAAGGTTGAGAACGACTGCTCTAGAAAGAGTGCAGAGAAGAGCAGCAAAGATGATTCGGGGACTGGAGGTTAAAACATATGAAGAACAGTTGCAGGAACTGGGCCTGGCTAGTCTAGTGAAGAGAAGGACCAGGGGAGACAGGACAGCAATCTTCCAATATTTGAGGGGCTGCCACAGAGAGCTCTTTTCCAAGTCACCTGAAGGCCAGACAAGGAATAAAGGATGAAAACTGAACAAGAAGAGATTCAACTTCTGGGTTGAAAGGATTAGACGGTGACACCACCGTTGCCCTTCATGTCCCCAGCAGAAAAACCATCATGTCAGAAGCACCGATGCACTTCCAGGGTGAAAGGATTAATGACATCACCATTGCTCTGGAGACGCCCAGTTGGCTAATATTAATTGTGAAAATAAATGCCCAGTTTCCAGCGTGGTGATAATGACTGAAATCGTAAACGGCTATTGAACTGGGGTGTAGTCTTCTTGAAAAACTGTGTTACGGGTTTTTGAGTTACGACCATTCTTTCAACGGCGATTCGAAATTGCGGTGGTGATGAACGATCCTTACTCAGAATTACAGCTGCTGCACTCCTGTGGTCCCATGAACAAAATTCAGGCACTTGTAAATCTGCCCATCCTTACCACAAATCACAGGGATGTGTTCGCCCCTCCCCCTCTCCTCCTCTCCTCTCCTCTCCTCTCCTCACCTCTTCCTCTCCTTCCTTCTTCAGCACCTCTTCCTCCTCCTTCTCTCCTCTCCTCCTCTCCCCTTTTCCTCCTTCACCTCCTTCTCTCCTCTCCTTCCACCACCTCATCCTCCTTTCTCTTCCTCCTTCTCCACCTCCTCCTCTTCCTCCTCTCCTCCTCCACTCCTCTCCTTCCTTCTCCAGCACTTTTTCCTCCTGTCCTCTTCTCCCCTTTCTTCCTTCGCCTCCTTCTCCCCTCCTCTTCCTCCTGTCCTCTCCTTCCTTCTCCAGCACCTCCTCCTCCTCTTCCTCTTCCTCCTCCTTCTCTCCTCTCCTTCCAGCACCACCTCCTCCTTCCTCTTCCTCTTCCTCCTCCTCTTCCTCCTTCTCCTCCTCTTCCTTATCTCCTCCTCCTCCTCTCCTTCCTTCCCCAGCACCTCTTCCTCCTCCTCCTTTTCTCCTCTCCTCTCCTTGCTGCACCACCTCCTCCTTCCACTTCCACTTCCACTTCCTCCTCCTCTTCCTCCTTCTCCTCCTCTTCTTTATCTCCTTCTCCTCCTCTCCTTCCTTCCCAGCACCTCTTCCTCCTCCTCCTTTCTCCTCTCTCTCCTTCCAGCACCACCTCCTCCTTCCTCTTCCTCTTCCTCCTCCTCCTCCTTCTCCTCCTCTTCCTTATCTCCTCCTCCTCCTCCTCTCCTTCCTTCCCAGCACCTCTTCCTCCTCCTCCTTTCTCCTCTCCTCTCCTTGCTGCACCACCTCCTCCTTCCACTTCCACTTCCACTTCCTCCTCCTCTTCCTCCTTCTCCTCCTCTTCTTTATCTCCTCCTCCTCCTCTCCTTCCCCAGCACCTCTTCCTCCTCCTCCTTTTCTCCTCTCCTCTCCTTCCTTCTCCAGCACCTTTTCTCTCCTCTTCTCCCCCTTTCCTCCTTCACCTCCTTCTCCTCCTCCCCTCCCCTCATCCTCCCCCTCCTCTCCTCCCCCTCCTCCTCCCCCTCCCCCTCTCCTCTCCTTCCTTCTCCAGCACCTCCTCCTCTTCCTCCTCCTTCTCTCCTCTCCTTCCACCACCACCTCCTCCTCCTCCTCCTCCTCCTCCTCCTCTTCCTTATCTCCTCCTCCTCCTTTCCTTCCTTCTCCAGCACCTCTTCCTCATCCTCCTTCTCTCCTCTACCACCTCTTCCTTCTTCTTCCTCCTCCTCCTCCTTGGAAAAAAAAAAGCATTTTCCTGCTTTTCTTCTACCCCATCAGCTGCTCCTTATTAGACTCTTAAAGAAGATACATGGAAGTCTTTTGTCTTGTCAAGCAGGCAAGTGGTCTTTCCTTCCACACTGATTTTCTGCTTGGATTCTTCCACTAATGATAATTTGTGTTCTCATCATATTGCATTTACGGCAGAACAGGACTTCTTAAGTGGGGGAGCGAGGCGTTCTCTGGTAGATCCCTTTCATCCTGCGGCTAAGCCTTTGGCATCGGATTCCTACTAGTGGTGCCAATCCCTGCATCAGGTGATACTCACTATCCAAAAAATATCACTTCATCCAACTGCTGGCATGTTTCTTATCTAAAGCTAGAAACACAGATTTGCAAACCTCGGGAACAAGAGTGTTAAATTTATATTTTACTGACAAAGAAATAACGAGAGACTAATGTAGGTCTATTTCAAGCTGTTTAGCTCTCATCAGAGAGAGCTAAAAAGCTTGAAATAGATCTATACCAGGTAAAGGTAAAGGTTCCCCTTGCACATATGTGCTAGTCGTTCCCAACTCTAGGGGGCGGTGCTCATCTCAGTTTCAAAGCTGAAGAGCCAGTGCTGTCAGAAGACGTCTCCATGGTCATCTGGCCAACATGACTCTGGTGGCTCAGACTGGTAAGACAGTCTGTTATTAACAGCAGCTGCTTGCAATTACTGCAGGTTCAAGTCCCACCAGGCCCAAGGTTGACTCAGCCTTCCATCCTTTATAAGGTCGGTAAAATGAGGGCCCAGATTGTTGGGGGCAATATGTTGACTTTGTATATAATATACAAATAGGATGAAGACTATTGCTTGACATAGTGTAAGCCGCCCTGAGTCTTCGGAGAAGGGCGGGACAACTACCTGACCTTAGGACCTTTCGCCGCGAACTTAAAACCTATTTATTTCGTATGGCTGGACTGGCCTGATTTTAAATTCTAAATTTTAAATTTTAATTGTGGGTTTTAAATTTCTGTAATTTTTATGGGGTGTAATGTTATTTTAAATTTCTGGCGAATTTGAATCAGTTTTTTAAGGGTTGTTTTAATTATGGTGTATGTTTCTGTTTGTATTTTATTTGCCTGTTCACCGCCCTGAGTCCTTCGGGAGAAGGGCGGTATACAAATTAAAACATTATTATTATTATTATTATTATTATTATTATTATTATTATTATTATTATTATTATTATTATTATTATTATTATTATTATTATTATTATTATTATTATTATATGCAAATAAAAAAAATGACTCAATGCCAAAGGCACACAGAATGCTGTTACCTTCCCACCAAAGGTGGTCCCTATTTTTCTACTTGCATTTTTTACCTGCTTTTGAACTTCTAGGTTGGCAGAAGCTGGGACAAGTCACAGGAGCTCACCCTCTCATGCGGCGCTAGGGATTCGAACCGCTGAACTGCCGACCTTTTGATCAACAAGCTCAGCGTCTTAGTCCCTGAGCCACCGCATCCCTTATAGTGTAGATCTATTTCAAGCTATTTAGCTCTAAATAGCTTGAAATAGATCTATACCAGTCTCCCTTTATTTCTTTGTCAGTAAAACATACATTTAACACAAAAATAGTTTGCTGCGAAAGCGACTGGCTGCGAAGGCCCCCGGATTGGAACTAAAAGGCAAAAACGGAAGCAATCTGCACCGTCCCATAATTGTGTAGACCAGATTGCCCCAATAGACCAGTCCCAGAAGAGAAAAAAAACCAACCACTCAGGTAGAATAGGCTTATTTTATTTTATTTTTCATTTACATCAAGCTGCACACATTGTTAATGGGTTGCACAAGTCTTCTTATCATGGCATGATCAGATGGCCACCTCCCACGCTTTGCCTCTGCAAATAGGAAAAGACCACCAAATTGTGTCGTTGTGCTTCTCTCTGAGGATGAAAAATTACACCAGTAGAATATCATTGGGGTGGGGGGGGACACTATATTTCCAGCAGATTAAGAAATAGCATAAAAGATCTGGGTACCACTAGAACAGGGGTCTGCAACCTTAAATCTTCAAAGAGCCATTTGGACCCGTATCCCACAGAAAAGAAAACACCGGCAGCCACAAAACCTGGGTGGGTGTGGCCAACTCGATGTCACTCACTTCCACCAGTCACATGACCCCCTAGCCACGCCTAGCCAGCCGGTCATTAGGGCAGAGAACCAGTTGTTAAAAAACACCGGGAACCACAAAATCCTTTTGACATCTCTCTCTTCCCTCTCTCCCTCTCTCTCTGTATCTCTCTATGTCTCTCTATCTCCCTCTCTCTATATATATCTCTGTCTTTGCCCTAGCTGCTTCTCCATCCCCCACCGTCGCCCTTATCTTCTCAGTCCAGGTGAGGAGTGACAGGGAGGGGAGGGCGAGGGGAAGGGCCAGCCAGTGGTAGGATCACATGACAGGGAGCCACAGCAGAGGGCCCAAAGAGCCTCATGCAGCTCTGGAGCCGCAGGTTGCTGATCCCTGGGTTAGCCCATAGACCGTATCAAAATACCGAGTTCCAAGCACAAGTTATTAATCATATGCTACATAAACAACTGGAGCACTCACAACTTCCGAAGCTCAGAAAGCGTAAGCATCAAGGACGCTACAAACCAGATTAAGCTAATATCCTTTTCATTTTCTTGTTTTCTGGTTTTAACTTCGCTATTTGTTGCTTTCTTTTTCTCCATCATCATCATCATCATCATCATCATCATCATCATCATCATCATAATATCAGAGTTGGAAGGGACCTTGGAGGTCTTCTAGTCCAACCCCCTGCCCAGGCAGGAAACCCTACACCATTTCAGACAAATGGTTATTCAACATTGTCTTAAAAACTTCCAGTGTTGGAGCATTCACAACTTCTGCAGGCAAGTTGTTCCACTTATTAATTGTTCTAACTGTCAGGAAATTTCTCCTTAGTTCTAAGGAGATGCAATCTCTCCTTGATTAGTTTCCATCCATTGCTTCTTGTTCTACCCTCAGGTGCTTTGGAGAATAGTTTGACTCCCTCTTCTTTGTGGCAACCCCTGAGATATTGGAAGACTGCTATCATGTCTCCCCTAGTCCTTCTCTTCATTGGACTAGCCATGCCCAGTTCCTGCAACCATTCTTCATATGTTTTAGCCTCCAGTCCCCTAATCATCTTTGTTGCTCTTCCATGTTGCTTATCGCAGAAGGAAACAGCACGAAATGCTACCGGTTCGCACCCTGTTCAGGCGAACCGGTAGTAAAAAAAAAATAAATGCTACCGGTTCAGACAAACCGGTAGTTTAAAAAAGGTACCAGTTTGTCCAACTTGGTATTTCTGACGATCAGCTGTGCCACGCGATTTAGATCCGCTAGAAAGCAGGACATCCGAATCTCAATCGCGCGGCACAGCTTCCCCCTGTTCGCTGTTCTACTTACCTTCTTAAGCCTCCTTTTTCCATACCCAGTGTGCAGTTGGCATGCACTGCGCATGCACGTACAGAGTGCTTTGGCGCGCACTGCACATGCGCAGGTAGCAAACTGGTGGCAAACTGCGGAGGATTTCACCACTGGTCAAAGACATATTTGATATTTGACGGACCAGGAAGTAGGATCCAAAATATTTGAATAAAATAGTCTTTTAGCTTAAACGGGCTAGAATTATTTAGATTAGTCATTTTCACATTTTTTTTCCTTTTATTTTTCATTTTTTTCCTTTATCTAAAAGATTTTTATTTAATTTCCTAATGAGAGGAGAAAAAATAGACTAAGAAAAAATCCCAAAGGTGTTTTTTTCAAGGAGCAACTGGACTGTCTTGTTTTTCTTTGGTTTCGCTTCTCATCCAAGAAGCTTCTTTAGCTCTGACTGGTCCGAAGGTTCCTCTCGGACAAATGTGCTAGTCGTTCCCGACCTTAGGAGGCGGTGCTCAGTGGTGGGATTCAGCCAGTTCGCATCACTTCGGGAGAACCGGTTATTAACTTTCTGAGCAGTTTGGTAAACTGGTTGTTGGAACAAATTTTTAGGGCACAGAACCGGTTGTTAAATTACTTGAATCCCACCACTGGCTCATCTCCGTTTCAAAGCCAAAGAGCCAGCGCTGTCCAAAGACGTCTCCTTGGTCATGTGGCCGGCATGACTCAATGCCAAAGGCACATGGAACACTGTTCCCTCCCCACCAAAGGTGGTCCCTATTTTTTCTACTTGCATTTTTTACCTGCTTTCGAACTGCTAGGTTGGCAGAAGCTGGGACAAGTCACGGGAGCTCACTCCTTGCAGACAGCTGGTCATTTGCATCATTTTAAAGAGTTGTTGAGGTCACCTGGAGGTTTATCTGTGTGCTCAAGGTCATCTGAGATTTATCTGTGTCCTCAGGGTCATCTGAGTCCTCAGGGTCATCTGAGGTTTATCTATGTCCTCAAGGGAGTGGAACTCATTTTTTTTTACTACTGATTCTATGGGTGTGACTTGGTGGGCATGGCAGGGGAAGGATATTGCAAAATTTCCATTCCCACTCAATTCTGGGGTCAGCCAGAGGTGGTATTTGCTGGTTCTCCGAACTACTCAACATTTCCACTCCCGGTTCTCCAGAACCTGTCAGAACCTGCTGAATAGCACCCCTGCCGCAGGGTCACCTGAGTCCTTAGGATCATCTGAGGTTTATCTGTGTCCTCAGGGTCACCTGAGTAGTGCAAATGCTTTAAGCAGTTCTAAGAAGGCTCCACCCCCATTTGCGCTACTCAGTAGGCGTTGTGTTGGGTCAGCTCTGGGTGTATCAAGTGAGGGTCTTGTGGAGGGTTTTATGATGGGCCAGGGACCCATATCTGATCCATCACAAGACCCTGATCTGATGTCACCCTCACCTGTCATGACCTCACCTACTGACTACTCAAGGCCCTCCTAAGCAGAAGAACACCAACAATGACATCTATTAAATTCCATTGAAGATGTTACCTAGCCCCGGGGGTGGGCTGCTGGGGGTTCGCAAGGGTTTAGGAGAACCTCTACAGTAGCTAAGATTCTGCTCAGTTCAGAAAACACCCTAATCCCATTCCTGGCTGGCTCTGCCATCCCGCCCCGTCCCTCCCAGGAGTCCCCACACAACCTGTTTTGGATGCAGGTAATTGCAGGGTGCGTGCAGAGGCTTGGGGAGGGCAAAAAACAGGCCTACTAGAAGTTCAGGAAGGCTGGAAATAGGTCCATTCCAGAGGGCCTCCAGAGCCTGGGGAGTCCGTTTTCGCCTTCCTGTCCTTCAGGTCTATCTCCATATTCCATACTTTTCTACATCAAGGTTCCATGAAACATAAGTCAAAAAAAAACAACCCTGATTTAAATCACGCGTGTTGATTTTGGTATTTGTTAAAGTGCTCTCTTCTCTCAGTTGAACTAAAAACAAAATTAAAAGTCTGAACGATGGAGATTTGTTTCTAATCTAACCTCTGAAGGACTCACTTTTAGGAAGTGACTCTGCTTGCTTGTTGGAGTGCAACCCTCTGGACTTTATCCAAAGCTCACCTGTCTGGACAGCTCACCTGTCTGGAACCCATACCACATCTCTGACATTAATACAATTGAACGCGTCCAGAAATATTTTACAAGAAGAGTTCTCCGCTCCTCTGAAAACAACAAAGTATCTTATGCCACCAGACTTGAAATCCTGGGATTAGAAAACTTAGAACTCCGCCAACTCTGACATGACCTGTGTTTAACACACAGAATCATCTATTGCAATGTCCTTCCTGTTAAAGACTACTTCAGCTTCAATTGCAATAATACAAGAGCAAACAATAGATTCAAACTTAATGTTAACCGCTTCAATCTTGATTGCAGAAAATATGACTTCTGTAAATGAGTTGTTAACGCTTGGAACTCACTACCTGACTCTGTGGTCTCTTCTCAAACTCCCAAAAGCTTCAACCAAAAACTGTCCACTATTGACCTCACCCCATTCCTAAGAGGACTATAAGGGGCGTGCATAAGAGCACAAGTGTGCCTACCGTTCCTATCCTATTGTTCCCTTTCATTATATCAAATTAATATAGTTGTTGCATACTTTTGCTTATATATATGTTTTTCTCTTATGATGTGTTGTTGTTTTATGTCAATGTTTGGGTATACTGTTGTGAGAAAATAAAATAATAAAAAAAAGTCTAAAATTCTGGTGGGAAAGAGGTTGTGTATCTGTACTTTGGAGGATGAACACACCCACACACTAGATCTGTGATGGCAAACTTATGGCACGTGTGCCACAGGTGGCACACGTAGCCATATCAGTGGGCATGCCAGCTCAGCTCCTGCGGGCATGCGCACACCAGCCAGTTGATTTTTGGGCCTTCTGGGCCCACCAGAAGTAAGGAAACAGGCTGTTTCTTGCCTCTGGAGGGCCTGCGGAGTGGGTGTGGGTGGGAAGGCCCGTTTTTCTTTCTTACTGGGCTCCAGATCCTCTCTAGGCATCTAGGGAGAGTGAAAATAGCTTTCCCCAGGCCCTCTGGAGGCCCAAAATGACCCGTTTCCCAATTTCCTGTTGGACAGAAAGTGACTTTTTTGCTGTCCTCAGCCTCCAGAGACTCCTAGAGAGGCTCTGGAGGCTGGGGACAGCAAAAAAGCCACTTCCTGTCCAACTGGAAGTTGGGAAATGGGCCGTTTTGGGCCTACAGAGGGCCTCCAAGGGGTGGGGGAAGGCTGTTTTTGTCCTCCCCAGATGCATAGAGAGGACCTGGAGCCAGGTGAGAAAGAAAAATGGGCCTACTGGGCCATCGCATGCCAGGAGCCAGGGAGGGGAAGGGCGGTTGTGTGAGCATGCGCAGGGCGGGGCACATAGAATTATGGGTGTGGGCACATGCGTGCGCAAACCTTACCCCCACCCACCCCATCCTGGCACGCGATGGCAAAAAGGTTAGCCATCACTGCTCTAGATGTTGCCTCTTTTAAGGATTGCAAAAAACAATAACAACACCACCTCTATTGGATAAGATATCTGTCCCATGTGGGACTCGCAGTGTCACCCAATTGTGACAGGTATGAAGTGGAAAACAAATGGCCACCGTTTGCAGCTCTGGAGCGAACGGTGGTATCTTTGCATACAGCCCTGAGAATGTGAATAAAACAAACGACAAAATTACTGATGCAAATCTGGACTTGTCTGTATGAATAATAAACATGTTGTCAGGCTGTATCTTTCCACCCACTTTCCAAGTGCCCGAGATAGGATCGAACTAATTGTTCCATAAATTAAGGAACTGGTAATAACTAAAACAAAAAAAAGAGCCCCTGTAATTTTCTGATTCGTATCTTTAATCAATTGCAACACGCTACGATCGAGTTTGCAGCCCGGTTTCCCAATTCTTTGCTGAAAAGCAATCGCTTCACCGGCTTCAACTGACATGGTAATGATGCATTGTTTTTTATTGACTTCTATTGCGGCTTTTCCAGGACCAGAGGCATGTAAACGAAACCAAGTACCATGTCAGGACATTCATGAAGAGGGAAAAGGTTTTCTGTTACAAAAAAAAATTGAAACAATTTTTGTATCACATTTGTGCTCGGCATGCTTGCATCAACAGAGGGACAGCATCAAGATCGCAAGACGTAAATAATGCCGCTTTATAATGGTGGTCCTCGGCTTACGACCACTAATGGAGCTCACCACTTCGGTTGTTAAACAAGAGAGTTATTAAGTGAGTTTTGCTGTGTTTTACGGCCTTTCCTGTTACAGCTGTTAAGCAAATCTCTGCAGTCATTAAGTGAGCAAACCAGTTGTCCTACCTTCATTTCTCTTCCGCTTGAAACTGTCCACAGTTAGATAGAAGCAGTCCTGCCCATTGTCCCAGTACAGGTAATCCTTGACTTATGATCAAAATTGAGCACAATGTTTCTGTTGCAAAGCAAAAGACTTGTTAAGTGACTTTTGCCCCATTTTATGATCTTTCTTGTTACAGTTGTTAAGTGAATCACTTCAGTTGTTAAGTGAGTAACATATCAAGTTTCAGTTAGTGTCAGGGTTCCAAGGAACACCCCCCAACGAAATAAAGCTCTGAGGCTTGAGGTTCCTCAAAGTTCCAATTTATTAGAGATGTCATGTTGGCACAGCTGGGAAAACCCGAAACTGAAAGCTTCCAGGTTTTCCACACCCGGTTGACAGTTCACAGCCCTGCCCCACACCCACAAGTTCTTCACATTGTCCAATCAACTCTTCACACTCAATTGGATACAATCTTCAGGCAGTCTACATCAGATGCAGGCAAAAGTCCTTGAATACGGAATGTTGTTATGACTGACTTTCTACCGCTCCAACAACAACCCCCTCCCAACTTCCCCAGCTAAAATATGTGGCAGTTAAGAAGCAAAAAGAAAATTGCCTTCCAAACCTGACATAACATAGTTATTAAGCTACTCTGGCTTCCCCATTGACTTTGCTTATCAGAAGGTCGCAAAAGGGGATCACATGGCCCCCAGGACACGGCAATGGTCATAAATAAGAGTCGATTACCAAACTTCTGAATTTTGATCACGTGACCACAGGGCTGCTGCAACAGTTCTAAGCGTAAAAAAGTTGCTTTTTTTCAAAAGGCAACTGGACTTTATTTTTCCTTGAAGACGTTTCGCTGCTCATCCGAGAAGCTTCATCCGTTCTGACTGAATGGTGAAAGAATAAATCTTTCCATCCTCCAACATTCAGTCAGAACGGAAGAAGCTTCTTGGATGAGGAGCGAAACAGTCTTCAAGGAAGAACGAGAAAGTTCAGTTGCCTCTTGAAAAAAGCACCTTTGGGGCAACCATGACCTGGATGACTGAGAATAGACACTAAAGCTAGTTAATACCTGCCAGTTGCCAAGGGCCTGAATTTTGATCATGTGACCATGGGGCTGCCGCAAAGGTCAGGGGCCGTGATAGCTCAGGCTGTTAGAAGCCTGTTATTAGAACACAGCAGCCTGCAATTACTGCAGGTTCAAGCCCGGCCCGAGGTTGACTCAGCCTTCCATCCTTTATAAGGTAGGTAAAATGAGGACCCAGATTGTTGGGGGGGCAATAAGTTGATTTTGTAAATATACAAATAGAATGAGACTATTGCCTTATACACTGTAAGCCGCCCTGAGTCTTCGGAGAAGGGCGGGATATAAATGTAAATAAATAAAAAAAAAATAAGTGTGAAAAATGGTCATAGCGCCTTTGTCACTTCAAATATTCACAAAAAGAATGGTTGTTAAATCAAGGATTACCTGTACAAAATTATATGCTGCTGCCACTTTGAAATACCTTTGCATTTTCAATTTGAAACCCTATCTGAGTTTTCCTTTGTCTCTCTCCTTTTTATCTGCAGCGCAGGATGTGTTTAGGGTGTAGCTTCCATGATTCCTAGTTTGGAGGACAATAATTGGGAAAAGACAATTTTAGCCTGAAACAGACTAAAATTCAGACGAGGGGGCCTTGGTGCTCTCAGAGCTTGCTTGTTCTCTTGCAGACGTCTCATTACCCAACTAGGTAACGTCATCAGTGTTAGAAGGGGGTGGGATTTGCTTTTTGTTTATCTACAGTGCACTGTATGTAAATATTCTTAGCCCTGATAATGTTACCTACAGTACGTCTGCAAGAAAACAAGCCCGCTCAGAGAGCACCAAGGACCCCTCATTTCTACCCCGAGCTCCAAATATTCTCCTTTATTGGTAACATTCATGTCCCTGCTTCAACATTTCCCTCATTCCAGCTGTTAAATAGCTGATTTTGCTTCTACCTTGCCGTTTAGTCCAAGATAAGACCCACAAGGCTGCTTGTCGCATAATAAAACGCCACCACGCAGGTCCTGAAACTCAATAAATACCAATAAAAATCCAGTAAATTACAAGGCATTAGAGCTCATTAGCTCTCCTACGAATGGGATGCATTAATGAGGAAAACTTTGCTGATTGAATTTCTATCCGTTCTGCTGCCACTAAAAATACAGTTTGTGATTCCCAAAAAAGGAATAATCCGTTACTTCTTAGCTATCATTATCCCTTTTCTGTTCTTGACTACCTAGTGCGAGACACAGCGATCTTTAAGGTAAAAGGTGAAGGTTCCCCTTGCACATACGTGCTAGTCGTTCCCGACTCTAGGGGGCGGTGCTCATCTCCGTTTCAAAGCCAAAGAGCCAGAGCTGTCCGAAGATGTCTCTATGGTCACATGGCCGGCATGACTCCACGCCAAAGGCGCACGGAACGCTGTTCCCTTCCCACCAAAAGTGGTCTCTATTTTTCTACTTGCATTTTTTACATGCTTTCAAACTGCTAGGTTGGCAGAAGCTGGGACAAGAAACGGGAGCTCACCCCTTTATGCAGCGCTAGGGATTTGAACCGCTGAACTGTCGACCTTTCGATCGACAAGCTCAGCATCTTAGCCACTGAGTCACCGCGTCCCCCAGTGATCCCTAGTGATTCCTTTTTTAAAGTGAGTCTTAGACACACTTTTCTTCTGATGGCTTTTTGCAAAGCTCACTGACTTTGAGCACTGCCTCAATAATCAATAATAACCAATAATCAGAGTAAAGCTGGAAGGGATATTTGAGGTCTTCAAGCAGGAAACCCTATACCAGACAAGTGGCTGTCCAATCTTTTCTTTAAAACCTTCAGTGTGGGAGCACCCACACCTTTTGCAGGCAAGTCATTGATGGATTGTTTTCACTGTCAGAAAATTTCTCCTTAATTCAAGGTTGCTTCTCTCCTTGATTAGTTTCCATTCCATTCAGACCTCTCACATCCGGGACATAAACTGTTTCAACTCCTACCCTCAAAACGATGCAGTCAGTTTTGGAAGGCAATAAAAGACCAATAAAAAATATCCCATCCCATCACATCCCATCACATCCCATCCCATCCCATCTCATCTCATCTCATCTCATCTCATCTCATCCCATCCCATTCTATCCCATCCTATCCCATCCCATCCCATCCCGTCCCATCTCATCCCATCCCATCCCATCCCATCCCATCCCATCCCATCCCATCCCATCCCATCCCATCCCATCCCATCCCATCCCATCCCATCCCATCCCATCCCATCTCATCTCATCTCATCCCATCTCAACACTGTCAAACTATTTACTAAATCTGCACTACTATTAATCTTCTCATCGTTCCCATCACCAATCTCCTTCCACTTATGACTGTATGACTGTAACTTTGTTGCTGGCAATCCTTATGATTTATATTGATATATTGACCATCACTTGTAAATGTTGTACCTTGATGAACGTATCTTTTTCTTTTTCTTTTCTTTTATGCACACTGAGAGCATATGCACCAAGACAAATTCCTTGTGTGTCCAATCACACTTGGCCAATAAAAATTCTATTCTATTCTATTCTATTCTATTCTATTCTATTCTATTCTATTCTATTCTATTCTATTCTATTCTATTCTATTCTATTCTATCTCATCCCATCCCATCCCATCCCATCCCATCCCATCCCATCTCATCTCATCTCATCATCTTATTTGCTCCATCTTAGATTCCCCCATTTCTTGCCACTCTCTTTGAGTTCATGGAGGCACCATCTGGTCAAAAGTGGGACCCCTGTTGGTTATCACCACCTGAGAAGGTGGTTGAGATGCCTGCGGAAGCCAGGCTGACTGACTGTGATCTGAGTTCTCATTCTGAGATTTTGATCAACTACCCTCCAGCTGTAAGTATTTCTTCCCTGGACAAGCTTCAAGGGCTACACCCAGCAGTCTGATGGTTAAAAGGGGTGACTTATTGGGGGGAGTCACCTTCCATTGGCCCTGAACATCTGCTACCGGCCTCAACTGAAGGTGGTGACACTTGTTCTGAAACTCTAAATAGCGTCAAAACTGCAACTTATGAACTGTGATCAGCTGTGCTGTTTCTGTTCTCCACAGAGAGTGTGACTCGGTGCATTGGCTACGAACAGAGGCTTCTCAGGAACGATGCTTCAGCTACAAAGTTTCCCCCCCCCAAGAGATGTTCAGTTGTCCTTCACTTTGTCTTCTTTTAGGCAGCAGCCTGAAAGCCCGTTTCCCCAGGCATTTATTGGGACGACGCATCCCTCAAATATATTGGGGTGGAAAGGTTTTCCTTTCCTTTTTTTAAATGTTTGCATTTATTTTTCTGAACGTTGCGGATTTTCTGTTAATGGCTGCATTTTAACAGGGCCGCCCAATGCTTCTCATGTGGAAAGGAAAAAAAAAAAAGGCATTGGATGATTTAGGAGAGCTGATGTGCTCCTTGTGTGCGGCCCTTCAAAAGCAGATGTTAGGCAAACCTGGGAAAATACATGGTTCTTTTGCAGCCAGATGCCACAGTTCATTCCCTGTGCACCGAATCACTAGAAATCGGAGGCCCCCGTCCTTTGCAAATGCCCTTCGATAAACTGCGAAGTATAGCAACAGAGAATATCAATTAGAATAGAATAGAATAGAATAGAATAGAATAGAATAGAATAGAATAGAATAGAATAGAATAGAATAGAATAGAATAGAATAGAATAGAATTTTTTATTGGCCAAGTGTGATTGGACACACAAGGAATTTGTCTTGGTGCAGATGCTCTCAGTGTACATAAAAGAAAAGATACGTTCATCAAGGTACAACATTTACAACACAAGTGATGGTCAATATATCAATATAAATCATAAGGATTGCCAGCAACAAAGTTACAGTCATACAGTCATAAGTGGGAGGAGATTGGTGATGGGAACGATGAGAAGATTAATAGTAGTGCAGATTCAGTAAATAGTTTGACAGTGTTGAGGGAATTATTTGTTTAGCAGAGTGATGGCCTTTGGGAAAAAACTGTTCTTGTATCTAGTTGTTCTGGTGTGCAGTGCTCTATAGCGTCGTTTTGAGAGTAGGAGTTGAAACAGTTTATGTCCTGGATGTGAGGGTTCTGTAAATATTTTCACGGCCCTCTTCTTGATTCGTGCAGTATACAGGTCCTCAATGGAAGGCAGGTTGGTAGCAATTATTTTTTTCTGCAGTTCTAATTATCCTCTGAAGTCTGTGTTTTTCTTGTTGGGTTGCAGATCCAATTGATCAATCGATCTTAAGGGCTGAGGATGCCAGTGCCATGGGAGTATCCTCCCTCCCCAAAAGATATATATATGTATGTATGTATGTATGTATGTATGTATGTATGTATGTAGGTATGTAGGTCTTTGGTTATTCGGGTTTTCTCCCGCGTAAAATTGGAAAGGTCTTGGTGACGTTTCGACGAAGTCTCATTCGTCATCTTCAGGCTTCAGCTTTGTGCTTCGTGCTTAGCATGAATGAGACTGTCGAAACGTCGCCAAGACACTTCCAATTTTACGCAGGAGAAAACCCGAATAACCAAAGACCTACATACAAACACCCGCGAAAACCTCAGAAAACATATATATATATGGGATGGGTTTGAGTTTGAATCTGGTGAAGATGATTGGTGGTGGCGTCGTGTTTTATCCTGGTTGCGGTGTCAATAACACACGACGCCACCACCAATCATCCTCACCACATTCAAACCCAAATCCATCCCACAGACGAAACACAACCACCATCCAGAAGCCAGACAATGCTGGCACCACTGGCTGCTGCGCCCCCCCCTCCGATCCCCACACAAAGCAAGCTGACACACGCCAGGAACACATGACAGGACCTTGGACTTGGAGCCAAACCAGGGTCCGGGATGCTGCATCCCAGACATCTGCTCAAGACATCACATCACAGAACTCCAGAGGCCACAACACCAAACTCAGGACATTACAACACAACTTACTACCCAGGATGTTACAGCACAAGACTCAGGAGGTCACATTCCCACAACTCAGGACATTTCCAGGAAGCCCATTACCACTACAGGAGGTCACATTCCCAGAACTCAGGATGTTTCCACACAGCCCATTAACCAGGTCGTTACAACACAAAAGACTAGGACCACAGCCACACAGGATGCTACGAAACAGCCGACCAATCTGCAAACACCCACTTCATCTACCAATCAAGATGCAACCACACAGCCAACCAACCCGCTCACAGCAACACTCCCCACCTCTCCACCAGTATTTATAGAGAGATGGCAGCTCCGACCACGCTTTGCTCGCACAAGCACGAAGCTGTAAGCACCAGCTTGAAGATGATGAGTGGGACCTCATCGAAACGTCGCCAAGATAATCTCAACCTTACACAGGAAAAGACCCGAATATATATGCCTGATCTGCATGGCTGCTATTGCTTTTGGTCAACAGCTAAATCGATCCCTTTTTTAAAAGTGGGGTAAGAAAGCTGTTTGGTCAAGCCCCCATGAATTGATTTATTGGGGGTTGGGGTGTATTCTTTTTTTTTAAAATAAATGTTATTAAAAGTTTTAAAGAAAGCATAATATAAAGTAATACAAAATGGAGGGGAAAGAGGGAGGGAGGGGATAGGAAGGAAGGAAGGAGAAGGAGAAGGAGAAGGAGAAGGAGAAGGGGAGGGGAGAGGAAGGAAAGAAGGAAGGAAGGAGGAAGGAAGAAGGAAGGAGGAGAGGAGGAGGAGGAGGAGGGAGGAAGGAAGGAAGGAGAAGGAGAAGGAGAGAGGAAGGGAGAGGAGGAGGGAGGAAGGAAGGAAGGAAGGAAAGAGAGGGAAAGGGAGGGAGGAGAGGAGGAAGGAAGGAAGGAAGAGAAGGAGAGGGGAGGGGAGGGGAGGGGAGGGAGACGAAGGAAGGAAGGAAGGAGGGGAGGGGAGGGGAGGGGAGGGAGGCAGGCAGGAAGAAAGGAAGGAAGGAAGGAAGGAAGGAAGGAAGGAAGGAAGGAGGAGAGGGGAGGCGAGGGAGTCAGGAAGGAAGAAAGAAAGGAAGGAAGGAAGGAAGGAAAGACAGGGAAAGGGGAGAGGGAGGAGAGGAGGAAGGAAGGGAGGAAGGAAGAAAAAAACCCTCACATTTTTCTATTATTCATTTTTTTCTAATGATGAAAACCACAAATCACACATGCCTTTTTTAGAATAAAATAGAATAGAATAGAATAGAATTTTTATTGGCTAAGTGTTATTGGACACACAAGGAATTTGTCTTGGTGCATATGCTCTCCGTGTACATAAAAGAAAAGATACCTTCATCAAGGTACAACACTTACAACACTTAATGATAGTCATAGGCTACAATTAAGCAATCAGGAAACAATCAATAATGGTATAAATACTAAGGATATAAGCAACAAAATTACAGTCATAAATGGGAGGAGATGGGTGGTGGGAATGATGAGAAGACTAATAGTAGTGCAGACTTAGTAAATAGTTTGACAGTGTTGAGGGAATTATTTGTTTAGCAGAGTGATGGTGTTTGGGAAAAAAATGTCCTTGTGTCTAGTTGTTCCGATGTCCAGTGCTCTATAGCATCGTTTTGAGAATAGGAGTTGAAACAGTTTGTGTCCAGGATGTGAGGGATCTGTAAATATTTTCACAGCCCTCTTTTTGACTCGTGCAGTATACAGGTCCTCAATGAAAGGCAGGTTGGTAGCCATTGTTTTTTCTGCAGTTCTAATTATCCTCTGAAGTCTGTGTCTGTCTTGTTGAGTTGCAGAACCGAACCAGACAGTTATAGAGGTGCAGATGACAGACTCAATAATTTGTGTGTAGAACTGAATCAGCAGCTCCTTGGGCAGTTTGAGCTTTTTGAGTTGGCGCAGAAAGAACATTCTTTGTTGTCCTTTTATGATGATGTTTTTGATGTTAGCTGTCCATTTGAGATCTTGCGATATGGGAGAACCTAGAAATTTGAAGGTTTCTAAGGTTTATACTGTATTGTCTAGTATTGTGAGAGGTGGAAGTATGGAAGGGTTTCTCCTAAAGTCCACCACCATTTCTACGGTTTTGAGTGTGTTCAGTTCCAGATTGTTCCAGTCGCACCACGAGGCTAGTCATTCAACTCCCATCCACTTTTTTCATTTCATGCAAAAAAAAATATATAAGAGGTTTCCAGCCAACCACAAATGTAGATATGCTCTTTCCTTGAGGATGTTTATTTGGCTACCTCTGGAAGCTCCATCATCATCTTCACCAACCGTTCCTCCATGGTGGATAAAATTGAACTTTTCCACTTTGAATAGGGAATAGCCTCCTTGCAGAATAGCCTCCACAGAAGTTTATGGAGGAGGTTTATATTGTTGTGAGTGGCAGTACTAACGATTTAAACCCTAGCACAAGAGCCCTTCACTCCTTCCACAAAATTATCCCTGAAGTAGATATCAAGAAGAAGGAGAAGCGACGATGGGTTTGTTAACCCTGATACTGCAGCTTCACATTGGCTTTTTGAGACTTACTCAAGTAACAGAGTTGGAAGGGACCTTGGAAATCTTCTAGTCCAATCCCCTGCTCAGGTGGGAAGTCCTATACCATTTCAGACAAATGGTTGTCCAATCTCTTCTTAAAAACTTTCAGTGTTGGAACAACCACAACTTCTGGAGGCAGGTCATTCCATTGGTTAATTGTTCTCACTGTTAGGAAATTTCTCCTTAATTGCAGGTTGCTTCTTTCCTTGATTAGTTTCCACCCATTGCTTTTTGTCCTGCCCTCAGGGGCTTTGGAGAATAGCTTCTTTGTGGCAACCCCTGAGATATCTTTAATTCAACATCTTGGAGAAGCATTCAAGGCAAGGGTGGGCTTCAAAATTTTTAGCAAGGGGTTCTCTGCCCGGTTGCTGGGGAGCTGTGGCCATGGTGGGCATGGCCTAGTCAGCCTCCTGCACCACGGTGGCAGGGGGCTGTATTTGCCCTCCCTGGGCTCCAGAGGCTTTCTTTGAGCCTCCGGGAGGGTGAAAACAGCCTCCCCAGGCTCTGGAGGCCTTCTGGAGGCTGGAAATGGGCCTGTTTCCGGCCTTCCCAAACTTCCGGTAGTGTTGTGACTCGAGCCCCTGAACCTGGCCCCATGCCCGAAAGTGACTCCGAGAGTGAGGGGGAAGGGCCAATAAGGCTTACCTCGGGAGCACCGATTCCTTTGGCTCGGCTCCAGGAGCCAGAACTAGACCAGTCGGAGGACGTAATGAGGCCGTCATCCCCTGATTCCTCCCTTCCCCAGGCTATGCCTTCAGACCCAGCTGATAATAATAATCAAGCTTGGCTTGACCCGCGCTTCAGAAGATTAGAGAGGCGGCCTCATCAAAAGGAAGGGTGGGGCAGGAGCCCCACACCACAGGATATATAAGGAGCTTTGGGACTGCTCTTACTCCACAGGAAGCAAAAGTTTAGCTGAACCGTTTCAAAAAGAGCTGAAAGTCTTGCTACATGAGTCATTTGTTTGAACTTTGGCAGGCAGCTGCGATTTCTCTGCCAGGACTGATAAGAGCTGTGAATCCACTGGCTAAAGGCCAGCTCATGGTCTGAAGTGGGGAAGGAGACAGAACAGGTAGGCCCGTTTTTCACCCTCCCCGAGCCTCCGCTTGTGCCCTGCACTTACCTGCATCCAAAACGGGCCGCATGGGGACTCCTGGGAGGGGCGGGATGGGGTGGGTGGGGCCAGCCAGGAGTGGGTTTTGGTGGTTCTCCGAACTGCACCGAATCTTAGCTAGAGGTTCTCCCGAACCCCTGCGAATCCCCAGCAGCCCAGCCCTGATTCAAGGAGACAAAACTTTGGTTGAAGGATTACATAGAGTCTAGCCATCATTCTGAGCAGAAAAGATGCCCAGACATCCATTTCTTTCTGCTTCAGGCTCTGCAAACATTTTCATTTTTTAATGAAGAGGAAGGAAACATCTCAGCGATGGACCAAACGCCATGATCTGAAAGATGCTTTCAACAGAACGTACTTTTTTTTTTCCAGATAAAAAGTCCCTGAAGCAACTAGAGTTCAAAAAGTTTGTTCTGGTGCTACAGGAAATGTCTGAATCTTCCATGAAGCTCTCTCATGAGAATAAGCGATATATGGAATCATCTTTCTTAAACTTTTTTTTAAAAAAATGACCTACAAGCAGAGGTGACCCTCTGAGCGATGCGGCTTTGAGAGGCTGGAGAAGGAAATGGGTAGTAACCCCCCAAATCAAGTGAAGTTGGTTCCTTTGTTTGTCTTTTTTTTGTAACATATCCTCAACTTTTCAAGTTTTATTTCGGGTCGGGGAGAGGTTAGGAAGTTTCTATTATAGCTGTGCCTTCCAGAGAAATATTTCGGCTTTCATTCTATTAAATAAGAGATTTTGCATTTCAAATGTCCTTCAATGGAGAAGACCATTCTAAGGAAGTTCTGGTGGGCCAACTGAAATGTTCTTTCATTGATTTCATTGACTCGTTGACTTTGGGGAGAGTGCAGAGAGGAGCAAAAATAATTATGAAAAGGCTGGCGGCTAAAACACATGAAGAATGGTTACAGGAACTGGGTATGTCTAGTTTAATGAAAAGAAGGACTAGGGGAGACATGATAGCAGTTTGAGGGGCAGCCACAAAGATGAGGGAGGGAGGGAGTCAAACTATTTTCCAAAGCACCAAAAGGCAGGATGAGAGACAACAGATGGAAACTAACCAAAGGGAAAAAAGCAACCTAGAACTAAGAAGAAACTTCCTAATAGTGAGAGCAATCAACCAATGGAAGAATTTGCCTTCAGAAGTTGTGGGTGCTGCACAGTAGTGGGATTCATTTTTTTTTACTACCGGTTCTGTGGGTATGGCTTGGTGGGTGTGGCTTGGTGGGCATAGCAGGGGAAGGATACTGTAAAGTCTCCATTCTCTCCCCATTCCAGGGGAAGGTTACTGCAAAATCCCCATTTCCTCCCGATCAGCTGGGACTCAGGAGGCAGAGAATACATGGGGGCGAGGCCAGTCAGAGGTGGCATTTACCGATTCTCCGAACTACTCAAAATTTCTACTACCGGTTCTCCAGAACTAGTCAGAACCTGCAGAAACCCATCTCTAGTGCTGCATCATTAGAGGCTTTCAAAAAAAGATTGGGCAACCATTTGTCCTATATTACTGACTTTGGAAAGAGTGCAGAGAAAAGCAAAAATAATTATTGAGGGGCTGGTGGCTAAAAAATATGAAGAATGGTTACAGGAATTGGATATGTCTAGTTTAATGAAAAGAAGGATTAGGGCAGAAGTGATATTCTATCTAGAATAGAATAAATCCTATTCTATTCTATTCTGTTCTGTTCTGTTCTGTTCTGTTCTGTTCTGTTCTGTTCTGTTCTGTTCTGTTCTATTCTATTCTTTGTGGCAGCTCCTCAAATATTGGAACGCTGTTATCACATCACCCCTTTGTCCTTCTTTTCATTAAACCAGACATACCCAGTTCCTGCAACTGTTCTTCATATGTTTTAGCCTCCAGTCCCCAAATCATCTTTGCTGCTCTTCTCTGCACTCTTTTGAGAGTCTCAGCGTATCATTTTTATATCATGACGATCAAAGCTGGATACAGTATTCCAAATGTGGCCTTACCAAGGCATTACAAAGTGGTACTAACACTTCACGCGATCTTGATTCTATCCCTCTCATAGTTTCAGTCACAGCTTCTGAAAGCCAGGGGCATTTTCTTTAATCTAAAGGAGAGCAGTTAAATGGACTACTGGCCCTGTCACTTGTTGGAGAGAGATTGACGAGCAATCAATATTTCCAGTCAATTACAACCAAAATTACTTTCAACAGTAGGCTGCCTAACGGTTATTATTGAGGTTCTCCTCTCTCTTGTGCATGCTGTCTCTCTCTCTCTCTCTCTCTCTCTCTCTCTCACACACACACACACACACACACACACACACACACACACACACCTCTTGCCTCTTGACACAACCTAATGATCTCATTTTCCATCCCAGTGCATTTTAGGGAACGAATGGAAAAAGGCCAACGGTAACCTGATACAATCAGATCAATGCCAACATGTTACACCTAATACTACGGCCTTAGTTTTCCTAATCTTATTTTTATTAAGCGGGATTTGAGAGGATCTAATGTACTGATGGAACAGAAGATAAGAAAGAGCAGCCGGCACCTTTTGGTGACAATGGCCCCTTCAGCTTGGTGGCTTTTGCGAAGAAGCTGCTGAAAGGTGCAATCCTGAAGGCCCATTGCTTTATAGAAGAACTAGCTGATAATCCAATGTTGCCCAGGTATTTATAGACATTGAAGCATTTGTCTGACAGGGAACCATTGAGAGGGGCCTTTCTTCCCCATACTCCCATGCCCATCATCCCTGCCCTCTCCCTTCCCCCTCTCACCTCCCTACCTGTGCCACCATCCGTTTTACCATTTCCTCAAACTGGACCTGGGACTGGAACATAAATCCTTGAGCTGGGCCATACTGCGCCTCCTCCACCCCCGCTGAAATAGACTGGGTCTCCATTGTGGCCTCCATACCTATTTCACGTCAGTTGGTGTGGTCCTGTCCTTCGCACAATGAGTTGGGATGAAGGACGATCCTGGGAAAATGGGCCGAAGCTGTGAGGTTGGGGCCAGATGATCCATTTAGGCCATGGCGCACTCAATCAAAGTCCTCCGTACTGGCCTAATCAGGCTCCCTTCACTTCATAGGCCTACTGTGTGAGGGAAGCTTAGGCCTTAAAGGCCCACTGTGTGAGGGAGCACTGTCAATCAAAGGCCTATATACTGGCCTAATCAGGCTCTCTTCCCTCTCCCATGACATCGCAAACAAATGTCGCTCTAGGACACCGCACTTACTCTCCTTAAAGGCCCAAGCTTTCCAGAGTTATGCTGGAACACACACACACACACACACACCATGGGTATCTTACCCCCACAGTATTTGTCTCTGGAGGGTAAGTCACCTGTGTACCAAGTTTGGTCAAAATTGCTCAAGGCATTCCAGAGTTATGCTTGAACATACATACATACATACATACATACATCCTTTTTATTGCATATAGAAGAAGAAGATTATTATTAAGGGATGGACATTTTGGCTAGAATTTGCTTCCTGCATTTGTGGGAGGAGACCTGTGCTAGTCTGCGGTGACCCAAAATCAGAAGAAATCTGCTGGAGCCTTTTCTGACTACGATAACACATTTTATTAAAAGGTAGAATGCTTCAGGAGATGTGGCCCACTTCATCTGCTTGTGATTGTGTCACCAAACCACCAAATCGTAGCGACCCCATGTTAATGTAGTTGTTAATGTTCCAACAGAAGAGAATATTTGTAGTTCAGGGTTGAACAGTGGGGTCCTTGATGCTTTCTGAGCTTGGTGGCTTTCTTGCAGACGTTTCATAACCCAACTAGGTAACATCATCAGTGCTAATAGGAAGTGGGGTTTGCTCTCTTTTTATATACTATGGGCTTGCTCTGTCAGTGTTGGTGGGAATGTTCTTGGTGATTCCTTGTTTGGGATATTGTTTATGGCTTTACAATTTTATAATTATATTTGTATAACTATAGTTATATAATTATATTTATTTATATTATACTAACTGATAACCCGGCGTTGCCTGGGTATTTATTTATCCCAATCCTGTATTAGATAGGAAGAGCAACTTCACCCTGAGCCCTTATTTCAGCAAGAATTAAATTAGTTAAAAATGTTTTCGTTGTGTCCCTAGAAGCGTCAAGTAAAATGATACCACCTTGTTGTTTTGCTAGCTGATCCATGATCATTTGGTCTGTTTTTTTCTGATCTTGATTTAGACGTGGCTTCTTGTAATCTGCATGAAATATGTCATGTCGGTCTAGTAGTGGTACAGGCAGGCCGAGTTACAGTAATGTTTTATTGATCATCAAAGCCTTGTTGAAAATGTCCAGACCAAACTTAATTTCTAATGTTGAATTTTCCCCTTTACCAGAGGGAGCTCACTTGTGAAGTACTGTGAAGCCGCTACCATGACAACTCCACTGTGCTGTACAGTAGAAGCCATTTTAAGGCACAGCAGGCTATATCTTAACAGAACACACATCCTGAGGGGTGTTAGGGGTGTCTTACCCCCACAGTATTTCTTTCCAGAGAGTAAATCACCTGTGTACCAAGTTTGGTTGAAATTGCTTAAGGCATTCCAGAGTTATGTTGGAACATACACACACACACAATTTTTTATATATAGAAGAAGATATAAAAAGATATTGAGACTCTGGAAAGAGTGCAGAGAAGAGCAATAAGAATGATTAGGGGGCTTATGATTCTTGATGAACGTATGTTTTCTTTTATGTACATTGAGAGCATATGCACCAAGACAAATTCCTTGTGTGTCCAATCACACTTGGCCAATAAAAAATTCTATTCTGTTCCATTCCATTCCGTTCCCTTCCGTTCCGTTCCATTCCGTTCCATTCCATTCCATTCCATTCCATTCCATTCTATTCTATTCTATTCTATTCTATTCTATTCTATTCTATTCTTTCTTGGTTTTTGGAGCCTGACACCTAGCGTCAAGCCATGAAGAGCTTTAAAGGCAACCACCACCATCTTGAATTGTACCCAGAAACAGAGTGGCCAATGGTACTTTTTCAAGAGGCAACTGGACTTTCTTGTTTTTCTTTGAAGATGTTTCATTTCTCATCCAAAAAGCTTCTTCAGCTCTGACCAGATGATGGGGAATGGAAGGATTTATACTCCTTGCAGACAGCTGGTCATTTGCCTTTTTTAAAAAGAGAGTCATTGAGGCCACTTGGAGGTTTGTCTGTGTCCTCAGAGTCACTTGAGTAGTGCAAATGGGTGTGGAGCCTTCTTGGAACTTGCACTTGAAAGCATTTGTACTACTGACCCTGAGGGCACAAATAAACCTCCAAGTGGCCTCAATGGCTCTCTAAAAGGATGCAAATGACCAGCTGTCTGCAAAGAATAGAAATCTTTCCATTCCCCACCATCCCGTCAGAGCTGAAGAAGCATCATAAGAGCCACGGTGGTGCAGTGGTTAGAGTGCAGTACTGCAGGCTACTTTTGCTGATCACCGGCTGCCAGCAGTTTGGCAGATCAAATCTCATCAGGCTCAAGGTTGACTCAGCCTTCCAGCCTTCCAAGGTCAGTAAAATGAGGACCCAGGTTGTTGGGGGCAATAGGCTGACTCTGTAAACCACTTAGAGAGGGTTGTAAAGCATTATGGAGTGCTACATTAGTCTGATATTGCTATTATTCTTCCTTCCTTCCTTCCTTCCTTCCTTCCTTCCTTCCTTCCTTCCTTCCTTCCTTCCTTCCTTCCTCCCTCCCTCCCTCCCTCCCTCCCTCCTTTCCTTCCACTTCATTTTCCTTCCTTCCTTCCTTCCTTCCTTCCTTCCTTCCTTCCTTCCTTCCTTCCTTCCTTCCTTCCTTCCTTCCTTCCTTCCTTCCTTCCTTCCTTCCTTGCCATGGTGGTGCAGTGGTTAGAATGCAGTAATTAGAATGCAGTATTGCAGGTCAACTCTGCCGACTGTCTGGAGTTCAATCCTGACTAGCTCAAGGCTGATTTAGCCTTCCATCCTTCCGAGGTCGGTAAAGTGAGGACCCATATTGTTGGGGGCAACAGGCTGACTCTGTAAAAACCACTTAGAGAGGGCTGTAAAGCACTGTGAAATGGTATATAAGTCTAAGTGCTATTGCTATTCCTCCCTCCCTCCCTCCTTTCCTTCCTTGCCATGGTATGCAGTGATTAGAATGCAGTACTGCAGGCTAACTCTGCCCACTGTCTTGAGTTCAAGGTTGACTCAGCCTTCCATCCTTCTGAGGTCGGTAAAATCAGGACCCAGATTATTGGGGACAATAGGCTGACTCTGTAAACCACTTAGAGAGGGCTGTAAAGCACTATGAGGTAAAAGTAAGGTAAAGGTTCCCCTCGCGAATACGTTCTAGTCGTTCCCGACTCTAGGGGGCGGTGCTCATCTCCGTTTCAAAGCCGAAGAGCCAGCACTGTCCGAAGATGTCTCCGTGGTCATGTGGCCAGCATGACTCAACGCCAAAGGCGCACGGAATGCTGTTACCTTCCCACCAAAGGGGGTCCCTATTTTTTCTACTTGCATTTTTAGGTGCTTTCGAAACTGCTAGGTTGGCAGAAGCTGGGACAAGTAACGGGAGCTCACCCCATTACACGGCAGCACTAGGGATTCGAACCGCTGAGCATCTGACCTTTCGATCGACAAGCTCAACGCCCTAGCTCCTGAGCCACCGCGCCCCTGTAAAGCACTATGAAGCAACATATAAATAGCTATTGCTATCTTGGATGAGAAACAGAACATCTTCAAAGAAAAACTAGGAAGTCCAGTTGCCTTTTTGGGAAAAAAAAATAAAAACGTCTTTGGGAGAACCATGATCTGGATGACTGAGAAACTCCATAGACCTAATAGCTAACGCAGCTTACAAAATAGAATAGAATAGAATAGAATAGAATAGAATAGAATAGAATAGAATAGAATAGAATAGAATAGAATAGAATAGAATAGAATAGAATAGAATTTTTTTATTGGCCAAGTGTGATTGGACACACAAGGAATTTGTCTTGGTGCATATGCTCTCAGTGTACATAAAAGAAAAGATACCTTCATCAAGGTACAACATTTACAACACAATTGATGGTCAATATATCAATATAAATCATAAGGATTGCCAGCAACAAAGTTACAGTCATACAGTCATAAGTGGAAGGAGATTGGTGATGGGAACGATGAGAAGATTAATAGTAGTGCAGATTTAGTAAATAGTTTGACAGTGTTGAGGGAATTATTTGTTTAGCAGAGTGATGGCCTTCGGGAAAAAACTGTTCTTGTGTCTAGTTGTTCCGGTGTGCAATGCGCTATAGCGTCGTTTTGAGGGTAGGAGTTGAAACAGTTTATGTCCTGGATGTGAGGGATCTGTAAATATTTTCACGGATATATTTTTTCACAGATGTGTCGAACAACCAGCGCCCATAACTGACTGCAGGGTCTCATTTTGTACCGGCTGGAGTTTCTGAATATTCTCCAAAGGCAATCCTTTGCAGAGCGTATAGCAGTTGCTCAATCCAGAGCTGACTAAAGTATGGATGACCACGAATAGGGAGTTATTATGGAGTTGTTGCATGGAGATTTCCACGCATGAAAATTGCAGACAGATGTGGAATGCTGAAAGGACAAACTTGCGTTGAATGGGCAATCACAGTTATTCATTCATTTATGTATTTATTTATTACCTTGCCTTTATTATTTTTACAAATAACTCAAGGTGGCAAATATATCCAACACGCCTTCCTCTTCTATTTTCCTCACAAAAATAACCCTGTGAGGAGGACTGGACTGAGAGAGAGAACTGGCTTTCATACTTAAGGCAGGACTAGAACTCACAATCTCCTGGTGATTGGCCCAGTGGTGGGTTTCAAATTTTTTTACTACCAGTTCTGTGGGTGTGGCTTGGTGGGTGTGGCAGGGGAAGGATGCTGTAAAATCTCCATTCCCACCCCACTCCAGGGGAAGGATACTGCAAAATCCCCATTTCCCCCAGATCAGTTGGGACTCAGGAAGAAGAGAATAGATGGGGGCGGGGCCAGTCAGAATTTTTACTACTGGTTCTCCAAACTACTCAAAATTTCTGCTACCGGTTCTCCAAAACTGGTCAGAACCTGCTGAAACCCACCTCTGGATTGCCCCAAAGTTACCCAATCTGCTTTCATGCCTAAGGTGGGACTAGAACTCATAGTCCCCTGCTGATTGGCCCAAAGTCACCCAGCTGACTTTCATAGCTAAGGTGGACCTAGAGCTCACCATCTCCTGGTGATTGGCTCAAAGTCACCTAGATGGCTTTCTTGCCTAAGATGGAACTAGAACTCACCATCACCTTCTCATTGGCGCAACGTCACCCAGCTGGCTATCATGCCTAAAGCCAGACTGGAACTCACGGTCTCCTGCCTTCTAGCCTGGTGCCTTATCTACTAACTAGACCAAACTGGCTCTAACACTTAAAAGTGATGTTGATATAGCTTGATTTGTTCAGCTCTACGTTTGGCGAAATAAAATCTACCTTGAAATTAGAAAGCGGCAAGAAAGCATCAGCTGCCCTTAAAAGACCAAAAGGAGTGGATATATTTCAAAGTTGGGAGAACAATGAAAAAAATGAATTACATAAGCCAGACTGCTGGTCCATCAGCTCAGCCAGATCGAGATTCTCGTGGTAGCTCTCCAGAAGTTGAGGATGGAGCAATCTTCAACCGCATTTGGCAATTAAACCTGTAACATTTGCTAATGCAAAGCAGGTGCTGGGAGTGAGCCGAGGGCTTCAGATTGAATCAAAACCCCAAACCCCTGGAGATCTATGCCCCCTTCCCTGTTGGGTGTTGTCCCAAGAGAGTGGAGCTATGACTTCCCCAAGCTTAAAAAGCACATATCTATCGATGCAATCCAAAAGTGCATTTCGATTGTTCAAGTTGGCAGACTCATCTTTAGTCTGTGATCGATTGTGATTCCAAGAAGCTCTTTACATGAGAGGTTGCCAGCTCAGATGTCTCCTTCCAAAACTGGTGCCCATCAGGGAAGTGTATTGTTCACAATGCGGAGAGCTTTTTTTTAATTTTTTTTTTATTTTAAGCCAAGAACTTAGCCTGGAGAAGCAAGAGGGAGGTGGCAGCTCTGCTCTCAAGGAGCTGATGTTTTGGCTAGTCTCTGCTGAAAATCATCCTAAAGCTCCATTTTGCCGAAAGAAAAGACCGAGCATGTTGCTTTTTCCCTTTTGGCGAGGCCAAAAATAAGAAGTTTGCACAATGCCAGATCCCTGCTGAAGAGTCTCCAAGCCACAGGGCAGGGCTCCGTCCCGTTCCCTGCTTGCTGGCGCATTGCTGCGCATTCTCTCCAATTAATTCCAGCTGTGTGTTGCGAGTTGAACTGAGCCAGGAGCTGGCTTTCTTTGCCTCTTGCACACTGCTCCCTCTCTTTTCTTTTCCCCCCGTGCTCTTTGTCTCGGGTTTTTTTTTTTTTCCCCTTGCAAAAGCTTGGAATTATTACAAGGGTTGCGGCATAGGCTGGTCCTTGAATGCAAGGAAGGAGGGAGGGAGGAGAGAGGGGGGAAGGAGGAAAGGAGGGAGGGAAACAGACAGGGATAGAGACAGAGACAGGGAGGGAAGGAGGGAGGGAGGGAAGGAGAAAGAAAGAGACAGAGAGAGGGAGAGGGAGGGGGAGAAAGAGAGAGACAGGCAGAAAGACAGGGATAGAGACAGAGACAGGGATAGAGACAGAGACAGGGAGGGAGGAGGAGGAGGGAGAAAGAAAGAGACAGGGAGAGGGAGGAGGAGAGAAAGAAAGTCAGTCAGACAGACAGAGGGAGGGAGGGAGGAGAGACAGGGATAGAGACCGAGACAGGGAGGGAAGGAGGAGGGAGAAAGAAAGAGGGAGGAGGGAGGGGAGAAGAGAGTCAGACAGACAGACAGAGGGAGGGAGGAGAGAGGAAAGGAGGGAGGAAGAAAGAAAGAAAGAGAAAGACACAGAGAGATGGAGGGAGAAAGAGAGTCACATACAGACAGAGAGAGGGAGAGAGAGGGGAAGGACGGAGAGAGAGAGAGAGAGAGAGAGGAGAAAGAGAGAGACAGGGAGGGAAGGAGGAGAGAAAGAGAGTCAGACAGAAGAGGGAGGAGGGGAAGGAGGAGGGGAAGGAGGGGAGAGACAGAAGAGGGAGAAAGATAGGGAGGAGGGAGGAGAGAGGAAAGGAGGAGGAGAGAGGGGAAGGAGGAGAGAGGAAAGGAGGGAGGAGGGAGAGAGAGAGAGAGACAGTGAGAGGGGTGGAGGAGAGAGAGGGGGAAGGAGGGAAGAAGGGAGGGAGAGATAGAGACACAGAGAGGGAGGGAGCAAGGGAGTAAGGAAGGAGTTACTTTATCTTTCCTTTGCTAGGAATCCTTACTTTTGGGGGCTGTGGGTCCTTCAGAGAGTCTGGTGGAAACTTACAGACCCCTCCTCAGGAAAAAAAAATCAAATGCATGCAGTAGCACACATAGATCTTGACTTTGTTACAAAGGAAACCATTATACTTAAATGCAGTGAGCCACATGTTTAAAAAAAACAAGGCAACTAGGTAATAAAAACAGAACCAGGGTGGATCTAAATACATAAATAAGTCATTAAATCAATAATAATATATTTTGAGAGTAAAACAATTTTAAAGACTGAAAATTGTCCAAGTTAACCCACATTTCTGATGTCTTTAGTCCGAACATGACTTCGTTGCCTCCATAACTACATTACGTGTATTTTTTGCACTATTGGATGAAAACAAAAATGCTTCTTTTCTGTACCCAAATTAACACACACACCCCTGAAATCTATCCATGGACTCCTTCCTACCTCCAAGATGAAGGACCCCTGCTTTAGAGGAAAGGCAGCGCGGAAAGCTCCCTGCCCACTCCCCGCCCCTGAAGAATGAAATATTTTGGGGAATATTAAAAAGGCAGAATAGAATATTTCCCCTAAAGGAGAAACGGGGAAAAAAAATCTTAAGGGAGACAGAAACCAGCCCCAGTCTCCCTCCCCCCTGAGGAGGCCAACTTTTAGACATGCAGATTTGGTAATCTTTTCAGAAAAGCTGGGTCAGACAGAAACTCCAGATAAGCAATTACGCAAGACAAAAGGGTGGAGAGGATTAGCTCAGACAAGCACCTAGGATTTGCATTTCCCCCTTTTGCCTATAGAGCCAGCTGTGACCTCTACATGACCCCATAGGAATCTGACAGCAGCCAATAGAATATTAAAGGACATGTTCTTGCACAGGAACAGGAAGCTCAAATCAAAGCCCAAAGCCCAAAGCCCAAAGCTTAACAGTAATAACTGTGAGAGGGATCTAGGTGCCCTAGTCACGTCATAGCCAAAGTTTTTCACCCATTTTACCATACAGTGTTTATCTTTTCCAAATTCATCCTAAGTAACAGTTTATAGACTTTGGAAATCAAAGCAGCTGACAAAATGCAGCATTTTGTCAGCTGCACTAGAACTACAAACTCTGGTGGTTCTGCTTCATCATTAAACTTTCTTTCCAATCAGCCTCCATGTTGTTTCCAATGTCTTTCTCCCAGAGTGGAATATAGAATAGAGTAGAGAAGAGTAGAATAGAATAGAATAGAACAGAACAGAACAGAACAGAACAGAACAGAACAGAACAGAACAGAATAGAATAGAATAGAATAGAATAGAATAGAATAGAATAGAGTAATAGAATGAGAATTGATTAGGATAGGATAGGATAGGATAGGATAGGATAGGATAGGATGAGAATAGAGTAGAGTAGAATAGAATAGAATAGGATAGAATAGAATAGAATAGAATAGAATAGAATAGAATAAAGTAATAGAATGAGAATTGATTAGGATAGGATAGGATAGGATAGGATAGGATAGGATAGGATAGGATAGGATAGGATAGGATAGGATAGGATAGGATAGGATGAGAGTAGAGTAGAGTAGAGTAGAGTAGAGAAGAGTAGAGTAAAGTAGAATAGAATAGAATAGAACAGAACAGAACAGAACAGAACAGAACAGAACAGAACAGAACAGAATAGAATAGGATAGGATAGGATAGGATAGGATAGGATAGGATAGGATAGGATAGGATAGGATAGGATAGGATAGGATAGGATGAGAATAGAGTAGAGTAGAGTAGAGTGGAGTAAGAATAGAATAGAATAGAATAGAATAGAATAGAATAGAATAGAATAGAATAGAATAAAGTAATAGAATGAGAATTGATTAGGATAGGATAGGATAGGATAGGATAGGATAGGATAGGATAGGATAGGATAGGATAGGATAGGATGAGAGTAGAGTAGAGTAGAGTAGAGTAGAGTAGAAGAGAAGAGAAGAGAATTGAAGAGAAGAGAAGAGAAGAGAAGAGAAGAGAAGAGAAGAGAAGAGAAGAGAAGAGAAGAGAAGAGAAGCTGGAAGGGAGCTTGGGTGGGGGGTCTTTTAGTTCAACCTCTTGCCCTCACACAAATGGCTGTGCAATCTCTTCTTAAAAACCTCCAGTGATGGAACACCCACAACGTCTGAAGGCAAGTTGTTCCACTGGTTAATTGTCCTCATTGTTAGGAAGTTTCTCCTTAATTCAAGGTTGCTTCTCTCCTTGATTAATGTCCATTCATTGTTTTCTTTTTCTTGCCCTCTGGTGCTTTGTAGTGTTGGAAGAAATATCCATCTGGGTTCAGTTCCAAGTGGGGACAAAGACACTGGAAACATGGAGACTGCTTGGAAAGATGGTTTAATGGTGGTCAGGATCACATGGCTTGAGTTCCTGAACAGAAAAGGACTGAGATCCTGTGTGCTCCCTGGCTTTATGCTTTTTCTGAGCTTTGAACTTTCTGGGGCACAGGAAGAGTATCCTGATTGGTTGTCAAACTCCCAGGTGGTCTAGGGGTCTTAGCTAATGTTGTAGGTTGTCTCTCAAGCTTGCTTGAGCCTTGCCATGTGGTAAGATTCTGTTGCTGGATGGGTAGGGGCTAATCCTATCTTTGTCATGTAGACAATGGACTGGCTCAGGCCTTAATGGCCCATTGACAAAGGTGGGGGGAGTCAGGAAGCTGCTTTGTCTTTAAAACATGTTTCTCCATTTCTCATCCAGGGAAATATATTCTGCCTTTTTAAATATTTTCTAAAATATTTCATTCTTCTAGGAGGGGGGTGGATGCTAAATTCCTACAGTAGAATAATTTGACCTCCCCACCTTCTTTGTGGCAGCTCCTCAAATACTGGAATGCTGCTATCATTTCCCCCACCCCCCAGTTCTTCTTTTCTCTAGACTAGCCAAACCCAGATCCTGCAACTGTTTTTCATCTGTTTTAGTCTCCAGGCCTTTGATAATTTTAGTTGCTTTTGTTTAAGTTCATAATTTGCAGCTGTCCCTGGAGAGGAAGTTCAGATCTATGGATGAAGGTGGGTTCAACCTTCTCCTTCATTTTTTTCTCCTTCTTGTTCTATCTGAGAGTGGCCCGAAAATCCTTCTTTTAAACCCATGCAATGGTGAGACCAGCTAATGCCAGTATTCTTCGACTTGAAACCACAATTGAGCCCAAAATTTATCTGCCTAAGTGAGAACATTTGTTAAGTGAATTTTGCCCCATTTTGCGACCTTTCGTGACACATTTGTTAAGTGAATCCGCGCAGCTGTTAAGCCAATAACACAGTTACTGAGTGAACCTGGCTTTCCTGTTAGCTTTGCTTGTGAGAAGGTCGTGAAAGGGGATCACATCAGAGGTGGTGTCAGTTTTGGAAGGCAATTTTCTTTTTGCTTCTTAACTGCCACATATTTTAGCTGGGGAAGTTGGGAGGGGGTTGTTGTTGGAGCAGTAGAAAGTCAGTCATAACAACATTCCGTATTCAAGGACTTTTGCCTGCATCTGACGGAGACTGCCTGAAGATTGTATCCAATTGAGTGTGAAGAGTTGATTGGACAATGTGATGAACTTGTGGGTGTGGGGCAGGGCTGTGAACTGTCAACTGGGTGTGGAAAACCTGGAAGCTTTCATTTTCGGGTTTTCCCAGCTGTGCCAACATGACATCTCTAATAAATTGGAACTTTGAGGAACCTCAAGCCTCAGAGCTTTATTTCATTGGGGGTGTTCCTTGGAACCCTGACAGGTGGGCTCCTGGGGGTTCGGTAGGGTTTGAGTGATCTTCTAGCCAAGGATCACCGGGGTTCAAAGAACCCTCAAATGCCACCCCTCGCTGGCCATGCCCGCCCCTCCCCTCCCAGGATTTTCCATGCAGCCCGTTCATCATTTCAGGTAAGTGCAAGGGCCGTGCGAAGGGTCTGAGCCAGGGGTGGGTTCTACTTACCTTTACTACCAGTTCACAGCGGGGCCATGTGTGCATGCACAGAAGCTTCCGGGGTCAGTGGGTGGAGCCTCCCGCCAGTTTTACTACTGGTTCTATAGAACCGGTCCAAACCGGGGGCAACCCACCACTGGTCTGGGCAAAAAACAAGCCTACTGAAGTGTTGTGACCCAGGTTCCTGGACCCAGACTCCTGGACTCGGATGATTCAGAAAGTGAGGGAGAAGACCTGGCAAACCCTGCTTCTCTTGGGCCCTCTCCCTCCCTGGCATCCACTCAAAGGGAGGAGGAGGGGCCGGCAAGGCCTGATTTGCTCAAGCCTTCTTCTGATTTGGCAACGCCCCAAGAACAGTTTTGGAGTGATGCAAGACTGCGCAGATGTGACTGGCGCGCGCAGCAGAAGAAGCGTTGGAATAAAGCCAAGGAATGATGGTCATGCAGTGACATCTGCAGAGACTATAAATAGGAGGCGGGACTTCCTGGTTTTTTGTCTTGGACAAAGCAATGAATTTGCGCAGGCAAACTGTATCAATGGAGGGAAGAATATATTCGTGAGTAATTCTGGCCTTATCTATAATTTCCTCGTTATCTCCAGAAACTTGGCAGGCCCGTGGGTAGACGTGGCCAGGACATTTATCTATGTAAATAAATTAGAAAAGGAGGCCTCTGACTGACTCTTTGCTGGGAGTATTGGGGGAGGGAAACAGAACATGAAGGTTGTGGAAGTCCAGAAACAGGTTTGTTTTTGCCATCCCGGAGGCTTGAGAAAAACCTCTGGAGCTTGTGGAGGGGGAAAAAAATCAGCCTCCCAGAAGTTCCGGAAGTTTGGAAACGGGCCTGTTTCTGGCCTCCGGAGGGCCTCCGGACCCCGGGGGAAGCAGTTTTTGCCCTCCCGGAGGCTTGAGGAAAGCCTCTGGAGACTGCGGAGGGTGAAAAATGCCCTCCCCCCTGCCTTGGTGGAGGCGGCCAACTAGGCCGTGCCCACCATGGCCACGCCCACCCAGTAACAAGGCAGCAAACCCATTGCTAAAGGATATGAAGCCCACCCCTGGATCACATGGCCTCGGGTCACTGCAACCGTCATAAATACGAGTTAGTTGCCAAACCCTCTCGCTTGGATTATTGCAATGCTCTCTACATGGGGCTCCCCTTGAAGTGCACTCGAAGGCTTCAGTTAGTCCAGAATGCAGCTGCGCGGGTTATAGAGGGAGCCACACGTGGCGCCCGTGTAACACCACTCCTGTGCAGACTGCACTGGCTATCTGTGGTCTTTTGGGTGCACTTTAAGGTGCTGGTCACTACCTTTAAAGCGCTCCATGGCTTAGGGCCGGGTACTTACGGGACCGCCTGCTGTTACCACATGCCTCCCACCGACCCGTACGCTCACACAGAGAGGGACTCCTTAGGGTGCCGTCTGCCAAGCAATGTCAGCTGGCGGCGCCCAGGGGAAGAGCCTTCTCTGTGAGGCCTCCTACTCTCTGGAACGAACTTCCCCCTGGCTTGCGCCAATTGCCTGACCTTCGGACCTTTCGCCGCGAGCTGAAGACGTATTTATTTACTCGCGCGGGGTTGGCTTAAATTTTAAATTCTAAATTTTAATTTTTTGGATGTATTTTAATGGGTTTTAAATTTTTAATATGTTTTAAATTTTTGCCCAATTTTATAATAAGTTTTTTAACTGTTTATTTTAAATTGTATTTGTTACTGTTTTTATTTCTGGCTGTACATCGCCCTGAGTCCTTCGGGAGAAGGGCGGTATAAAAATCTAATAAATAATAATAAAAAAATAATAATCTGAATTTTGATCATGTGACCATGTATGAAAATATGATACATGAGCATAAGTCACTCCGTTCTGTGCTGTTGGAACTTCGTATCGTCACTAAGTGAACTGCTGTACGTCTTCCTGTATCGGGAAGCCCCAGGGGTGCAGTGGTTAGAATACAGTATTAAATGCAAACTCTGCCCACAGCCGGGAGTTCGATCCTGACCGGCTCAAGGCAGACTCAGCATCTTTCTGAGGTCAGTAAAATGAGGACCCAGATTGTTGGGAGCAATAGCCTGACATTATAAACCACTCAGGAAGTCCTGGAAAATACTGTGGAGCAATATATAAGTCTAAGTGCCGTTGCCATTGTTATTCCTCCCGCCTTCCCTCCCTCTCTGGAAGCTCAGTGGTTAAAAGACTAACTCACTGCTCACTGTCAGGAGTTCGATCCTGACCGGCTCAAGGCAGACTCAGCATCTTTCTGAGGTCAGTAAAATGAGGACCCAGATTGTTGGGAGCAATAGCCTGACATTATAAACCACTCAGGAAGTCCTGGAAAATACTGTGGAGCAATATATAAGTCTAAGTGCCGTTGCCATTGTTATTCCTCCCGCCTTCCCTCCCTCTCTGGAAGCTCAGTGGTTAAAAGACTAACTCACTGCTCACTGTCAGGCGTTCGATCCTGTCTAGGTTGACTCAGTCTTCTATCCTTGCTGACTCTGTAAACCACTTAGAGAGGGTTGTGAAGCACTATGGAGTGCTATATACGTCTAAGTGATATTGCTATTATCCTTCCTTCCTTCCTTCCTTCCTTCCTTCCTTCCTTCCTTCCTTCCTTCCTTCCTTCCTTCCTTCCTTCCTTCCTTCCTTCCTTCCTTCCTTCCCTCCCTCCCTCCCAGGGGTGGTATTCTCTTACCTTTGCTACCGGTTCGCAAATGAGAGCACGTGCGCATGCGCAGAGTGTCAAAAATGGGATGTGATGACATCTGGGTGGGTAGGCGGAGCCTCCTTCAGCTGCCACTACAGATTCGACCGAACCTGATATAACTGGCTGAATACCACCACTGCTCCCTCCCTCCCTCCATCCTGGAGACGCAGTGGTTAGAATGATGTATTGCAGATTAACTCTGACCACTATCTGGAGTTCAATCCTGTCTAGGTTGACTCAGCCTTCTATCCTTGCTGACTCTGTAAACCACTTAGAGAGGGTTGTGAAGCACTATGGAGTGGTATATATGTCTAAGTGATATTGCTATTATCCTTCCTTCCTTCCTTCCTTCCTTCCGTCCTTCCTTCCTTCCTTCTCTCTCAGGTGGTATTCACTTACCTTTGCTACTGGTTCGCAAATGAGAGCACGTGCGCATGCGCAGAGTGTCAAAAATGGGATGTGATAACATCTGGGTGGGTAGGCGGAGCCTCCTTCAGCTGCCACTACCGATTTGACCGAACCTGATATCACTGGCTGAATACCACCACTGCTCCCTCCCTCCCAGGGGTGGTATTCTCTTACCTTTGCTACCGGTTCGCAAATGAGAGCACATGCGCATGCGCAGAGTGTCAAAAATGGGATGTGATGACATCTGGGTGGGTAAGCGGAGCCTCCTTCAGCTGCCACTACCGATTCGACCGAACCTGATATAACTGGCTAAATACCACCACTGCTCCCTCCCTCCCTCCATCCCTGCAGACGCAGTGGTTAGAATGATGTATTGCAGATTAACTCTGACCACTATCTGGAGTTCAATCCTGTCTAGGTTGACTCAGCCTTCTATCCTTGCTGACTCTGTAAACCACTTAGAGAGGGTTGTGAAGCACTATGGAGTGGTATATATGTCTAAGTAATATTGCTATTATCCTTCCTTCCTTCCTTCCTTCCTTCCTTCCTTCCTTCCTTCCTTCCTTCCTTCCTTCCTTCCTTCCTTCCTTCCTTCCTTCCTTCCTTCCTTCCCTCCCAGGGGTGGTATTCACTTATCTTTGCTACCGTTTCGCAAATAAGAGCACATGCGCATGCGCAGAGCATCAAAAACGGGATGTGATAACATCTGGGTGGGTAGGCGGAGCCTCCTTCAGCTGCCACTACCGATTTGACCGAACCTGATATCACTGGCTGAATACCACCACTGCTCCCTCTCTCCCTCCACCCCTGGAGGCGCAGTGGTTAAAATGATGTATTGCAGATTAACTCTGACCACTGTTCGATCCTGACCGGCTCAAGGTTGACTCAGCCTTCCATCTGAGGTCAGTCAAATGAGGACCCAGATTGTGGGGGGCAGCATGCTGACTTTGCAAACTGTCCCGAGAGTGCTGTCAAGCGTTATGGGGCTCTATATAAGTCTAAATACTATTGCTACTTCTAGACAACACAGCCCCCACTATTCTCAGTTCAGAGAGCAGGTTGTAATGAAATGCCTTTGAATGACAGGCTGTAATCATAGGTGTCTGCTACTAGGCTACATTTTAAAAATAAAAATAAGGCAGAGATGATCATCGGAGCAAGAACCACGGATGGCTCTGATCTCCTCTTATTATCCTAAGAGCCATTTCAATTTATGGAGAAGGTACAATCAGAAAAACAAAAAAAAACAACAAAAATTGTGCGTGCTCTTTTGTGGAAAACAATTTGTCTGAGCCGTGCCTTTCAAGCAGATAGATATTTTCAAATTCACTGCCCCCTGTCAGAATGTTTTTCTTCCCCTTAAGCACTTATCGTTTTTAAGCCTTGGCCAAAAAGGGAAAAAATACCTTTTTGGTATTAGCGAGGAAATAATGCCATTGTGTTTGTTTCTCTCTTTTCTTCTCAAGGAGGGAGAACATCCCACAGCGCAGAGATTTTTGATGAGCTTCAGTGACCGTACTTTTCGGAGTATAAAATGCACTCCCCCCCCCAAAAAAGAGGGTGGAAGTGTTTGTGCGTCTTATACACTGAATACAGCCATTTTGGGCCTCCAGAAACTCTGCCCCATGGGCCCTGTTTTTTGCCAAAAACAGGCCTGTTTTTCACAAAAATGGGATGCGCAGAGGGTTTGGAAGGCCCGCAGAGTGCTCCTGGGGGCTGGGGAGGGCAAAAACACGATGCAGAGGGGGTCTGGGAGGCCAAAAATGGGCCCATTTTTCACAAAAATGGGGATGTTTTGCCTCCCAGCCCCCAGGAGCACTCTGCGGGCCTCCGAAACCTTCTGTGCACCCCATTTTTCTGAAAAACGGGCCCATTTTTGGCCTCCCAAACCCCACATGCATCGCATTTTTGCCCTCCTCAGCCCCCAGGTGCACTCTGCGGGCCTCCCAAACCCTCTGCATGGCCCATTTCTGCGAAAAACGGCACGCACAGTTTGGGAGGCCTGCAGAGTGCGCCTGGGGGCTGGGGAGGGCAAATGCTTTTTTTTTTTCATGTTTACCTCTTCAAAATCTTGGTGTGTCTTATACTCCGGTGCATCTTATAGTCCAAAAAATACAGTAAGTCTTGCTGGATTCATACTTTATTTTTTTATTTTATTTTATTTTTTTATTTATTTTGTCACACAGTATATATAAGCGTAAGCATGAAATAACTATACAATATATAAGCATATATATAAGTATGAGTATGTAATAACTATATTAATTGGATATAATGAAAGAAAACAATAGGACAGGAACGGTAGGCACGCTGGTGCTCTTATGCACGCCCCTTACAGACCTCTTAGGAATGGGGTGAGGTCAATAGTAGATAGTTTTTGGTTGAAGCTTTGGGGATTTTGGGAAGAGACCACAGAGTCAGGTAGTGTATTCCAAGCATTAACAACTCTGTTACTGAAGTCATATTTTCTGCAATCAAGATTGGAGCGGTTAACATTAAGCTTAAATCTATTGTGTGCTCGTGTATTGTTGCAATTGAAGCTGAAGTGGTCTTCGACAGGAAGGACTTTGTAATAGATGATTCTATGAGTTAAACTCAGGTCATGTTGAAGGCGGCGGAGTTCTAAATTTTCTAAACCCAGGATTTCAAGTCTGGTGGCATAAGGTATTTTGTTGTATTCAGAGGAGTGGAGAACTCTTCTTCTTCCAGGCTGTCTACTGTGGCCATGTTCTTTGTAGCGTTCCTCTAAGGAGGTTTCTTTTCGCATTGCTTCAGGATGGACTCAGCCTGGAGCTAAGGGGCTAGGGAGGGGAATGTAGACATAGCTGGGGTGTGGTAGCCTAAATAAAATCCTTCCCCCTGGGACTCAAGGACAGGTGTTCGAAAGGCAGAGTCTGAGGTCACCTAGCAACTGGATTACATGCTGATTGGACTACATGACTGGAAACTCTGGGGGGAAGTGACAAAGTTTTACTTTTAATTGGCTGTAAAACTGGCGGGAACTTAGAGCTGGTTTCCCACCAAGTCTGTGCCAATTTGATATGTCCCAATAAAATTTTCTTTAAGGAATATGCCTGCCTTGGAAATCTCATTGAAGGGAATGTATTACTTGGAACCTTGACACTTAGTTTAGGCAGAAAACTATGGCACATTTTTAAGACCTTCTTCCCGGATCTTCAAGCTTCAATCTGAAAACTGTGGGCCACCTCTTATTCAAAAAAACGCCCCCGAAATGTAATGTTTAATGTGGTAGACATTTCTTAAATGCATGGAAGCTTATACTAGCTGTGTTTTATGGAATCCTAGAACATAAAATATAGAGCTGGAAGGGACCTTTGAGGTCTTCTAGTCTAACCCCTGCTTGAACCAGAAATCTTAATAGAATAGAATAGAATAGAATAGAATAGAATAGAATAGAATAGAATAGAATAGAATAGAATAGAATAGAATAGAATTTTTTATTGGCCAAGTGTGATTGGATACACAAGGAATTTGTCTTGGTGCATACGCTCTCAGTGTACATAAAAAAAAGATACTTTCATCAAGGTACAACACTTACAACACTTAATGATAGTGTCATATGGTACAAATTTAACTCGTAATGATACAACACTTAATGATAGTCATAGGCTACAATTAAGCAATCAGGAAACAATCAATTACAGTATAAATGGTAAGGATACAAGCAACAAAGTTACAGTCATACAGTCATAAGTGGGAGGAGATGGGTGATGGGAACAATGAGAAGATTAATAGTAGTGCAGATTTAGTAAACAATTTGACAGTGTTGAGGGAAATATTTGTTTAGCAAAGTGATGGCGTTCAGGAAAAAACTGTTGTTGTGTCTAGTTGTTCTGGTGTGCAATGCTCTATAGCGTAGTTTTGAGGGTAGGAGTTGAAACAGTTTATGTCCAGGATATGAGGGGTCTGTAAATATTTTCACAGCCCTCTTTTTGAGTCGTGCAAAATACAAGTCCTCAATGGAAGGCAGGTTGGTAGCCATTGTTTTTTCTGCAGTTCTAATGATCCTCTGAAATCTGTGTCTGTCTTGTTCGGTTGCAGAACCAAACCAGACAGTTATAGAGGTGCAGATGGCAGACTCAATAATACCATCCAGATCAAAGAGTTGTTCAGTCTATTTTTTGAAAATCTCCAGTGAATGGAGAACCCATAACTCTAGGAGATAAGCTAGAGGAGGAATGGGACAACTTTGCCACAACCAAGGCACAACAATTAACTCACTGTGGGTCAACTTGCCATGGTCAACTGGCTGTGAGACAACTCGCCACAGGACAATTTAAAAATTCAATTGAATTATTCAAAACAAATTTTTAAAACATTTCAATTTTTATCATTCACATTTCATTCTGTTCTTCCTTTTGCATCCTTTTTAAAATGATTCTATCCCACCATTTCTTTGATATTAGTGTCGCTCTTGTCCCACAGCGAATTGTCCCATGGTGAGTTGGCCGTGGCAACTTGTCCTGCAGCGCGCTGGCCACGGCAAGTGGGCTGTGATGAGTTGGCTATGGTGAGTTACCTGTGACAAGTTGGCCATGGAAAATTGTCATAGACCCAGGTGTAGGAACTGTGGAGATTCAGTGGTTAAAATGTAGTATTGCAGGCAAACTCACAGCCTGGAGTTCGATCCTGACCAGCTCAAGGTTGACTCAGCCTTCTATCCTTCCGAGGTTGGTAAAATGAGGATTTAGATTGTTGGGGACAAGATGCTGACTCTCTAAACTGCTTAGAGAGGGCTGTAAAGTACCGTGAAGTGGTATATAAGTCTAAGTGCTATTGCTATTCCTTCCTTCCTTCCTTCCTTCCTTCCTTCCTTCCTTCCTTCCTTCCTTCCTTCCTTCCTTCCTTCCTTCCTTCCTTCTTCCCTCCCTCTCTTCCTTGCCATGGTGGTACAGTGGTTAGAATGCAGTACTGCAGGTCAACTCTGCCCACTGTCTGGAATTCGATCCTGACTGGTACAAGGTTGACTCAGCCTTCCATCATTCCGAGGTGGGTAAAATGAGGACCCAGATTGTTGGGGGCAACATGCTGACTCTGTAAACTGTTTAGAGAGGGCTGTAAAAGCACTGTGAAGTGGTATATAAGTCTAAGTGCTATTGCTATTCCTTCCTTCCTCCCTCCCTCCCTCCCTCCCTTCCTTCCTTCCTTCCTTCCTTCCTTCCTTCCTTCCTTCCTTCCTTCCTTCCTTCCTTCCTTCCTTCCTTCTTTCCCTCCTCCCTCCCTCCCTGCTTGGAGGTAAAGTGCTTAAAATGCACTGCCAGCAGTTCGATCCTGATCAGCTCAAGGTTGACTCAGTCTTCCATCCTTCTGAGGTCAGTAAAATGAGGACCCAGATTGTTGGGCCAATAGGCTGACTCTATAAACCGCTTAGAGAGGGCTGGAAAGCATTATGAAGTGGTATATAAGTCTAAGTGCTATTGCTATTCTTCTTCCTTCCTTCCTTCCTTCCTTCCTTCCTTCCTTCCTTCCTTCCTTCCTTCCTTCCTTCCTTCCTCTCCCCTCCCCTCCCCTCCCTCCCTCCTTTCCTGGTGGTGCAGTGGTTAGAATGCTATATTGCAGGCTAACTCTGCTCCACAACCAAGAGTTCGATCCTTACCGGCTCAAAGTTGACTCAGCAGCTTTCCAAGGTTGGTAAAATGAGGAGCCAGATTGTTGGGAGCAATATGGTGACAGTGTAAAGCCCACTTAGAGAGGGCTGTAAAACACTGTGGAGCAATAAATAAGTCTAAGTGTTATTGCCATTATTACTCCCCCCACCTTCCGTCCCTCTCTGGAGGCACAGTGGTTAAAAGGCTTCTGTGGGTGTGGCTTGCTGGGCATCCTTGGTGGGCGTGGCAGGGGAAGGATGCTGTAAAATCTCCATTCCCACCCCATTCCAGGAGAAGCTGACTGCAAAATCCCCATTTCCTCCCGATCAGCTTGGATTTGGGAGGCAGAGAATAGATGGGGGCGGGGCCAGTCAGAATTTTTACTACCAGTTCTGTGGATGTAGCTTGGTGGGCGTGGCATGGCTTGGTGGGCGTGGCATGGCTTGGTGGGCGTGGCAGGGGAAGGATACTACAAAATCCCCATTCCCTCCCCACTCCAGGAGAAGGATACTGCAAAATCCCCATTTCTTCCCGATCAGCTGGGACTTGGGAGACAGAGAATAGATGGGAGCAGGGCTAGTCAGAATTTTTACTACCAGTTCTCCAAACTACTCAAAAGTTCTGCTACCTGTTCTCCAGAACAGGTCAGAACCTGCTGAAACCCACCTCTGGCGGGGTGGTTGGGGGGAAGCAATTTGCTGACACCTTCAACTGCTCAGAGAGTGTTGCAAAGCACGGTGGAGCGATATAGGAGTCTAAGTGCTGAGGCTGTTATATATGCACTTTGCATTTGAACCTATGCTTTTCAAGTCTGATATCCACACATTACTTTCCACCTTCCCAATGCGGGGCACGTTCAGATGATATATATATATATATATATTTAGGTCTGCTTACGGCCCCGGATAATAATGCAATCTGCAGAAATGGAGACTGGAATTTTTGCTTCTCTTGAAATGCCAGCTGTATGAATATAGAGAAAATATCAAGCGTCTACAGCCGCCTGCATCTCCTCCAGGATCCTCTCTAACCCCAAACACTTGGAGTCAGCTCGAAAATATGCTGTGAATATATAGTAGGTGTTTTCTCCCTTTCTCTCTTTCTCTCCCTCAACGCTCTTCCCCTGTTACAGTTAAGGGAGCTTAGGATGAATTTTTTGACAGATAAAACACTCTTGGGACTCCTGATGATTAATACATGGAGAGCAAAGGTCTAAGAGATATTTCAGAAGCCGTCTAACTTTGAGCAATAAACCAACACTGGAAGAAATGCTAGCAATGAGTTTGAAATAATCCCCCTCCTCATCCACCCATCAATTTCCCTGTCATTTTGAATGTCAAATTTTAAATTTTACCTTCGGATGCCAGACGCAAAGATGACCCCAGATGCTGGAACTTGAGAGGAGGGGAAAAAAACAATACTTTGTGGATTTCATGGTATAGGTAGTCCTCGATTTAGGACCGCAGTTGCTCACGAAATTCCTGGTGTTGCTAAGTGAGACAATAGTTCGGTGAGCTTTGTCCCATTTTGCAATCGTGCTTGCTGCAGTTGTTAAGTAAATGACTGCAAACCAAGGGTGAAATAGAATAGAATAGAATAGAATAGAATAGAATAGAATAGAATAGAATAGAATAGAATAGAATAGAATAGAATTTTATTGGCCAAGTGTGATTGGACACACAAGAAATTTGTCTTGGTGCATATGCTCTCAGTGTACATAAAAGAAAAAATACGTTCATCAAGGTACAACATTTACAACACAATTGATGATCAATATATCAATATAAATCATAAGGATTGCCAGCAACAAGTTATAGTCATACAGTCATAAGTGGAAAGAGATTGGTGATGGGAACTATGAAACGATTAATAGTAGTGCAGATTCAGTAAATAGTCTGACAGTGTTGAGGGAATTATTTGTTTAGCAGAGTGATGGCCCTCGGGAAAAAACTGTTCTTGTGTCTAATTGTTCTGGTGTGCAATGCTCTATAGCGTCGTTTTGAGGGTAGGAGTTGAAACAGTTTATGTCCTCCTCTGAATTGAAATACTCTCAATTCAGACCGGATCGCCCAATCCAGTAGCGATGGAGGTGGGTAGTTCGGAGAACCGGTAGGAAAAATCCCTCCCCGCCCCCCCAGCTAAGCCATGCAATCATTAGAGGGTTTTGTTTTTTTTACTTTTAATAGCCTTTTTTCTTCATCCGAAAAAATGCTTTTAAAAGTAAAAAAAAAAGCCTCTGATGATCGCGCAGCTCAGCTGGGATTGTCAGAGCCTTTTAAAAGCATTCGAACGGGAAAATAAAGTAGTAGTGTAGCTTTCTCTTGAAGATATCCCGAGAATGTGTCAAGCGCAAACAAACAAAGAGAGCCACTGATAAACAGTTAAAGCAAGCAACTTTATTGACTTCTACCTGTATTACAAGAATCTACTCAGACTGCATGGCTTCCCCTGGGAACAACCAGATAAGGTTTCATCTTTTGGTCTGTAGCCCTGAAACAATCCCCAGGCAGAAGAACACATCAGAGATACCTGTGCTTCCGTTTAAAGTCTGCACCACTTGAAACAATCTTTTTTACGCAGGGGATGTTTGCAAATTGCTGCTGATGCCCAATAAGTCCATTCGGGACCTTTAGGTATATATCATGTTCAGTTCCTGCCGATCTAGCAGTTCAAAAGCGTGCAAACGCAAGCAGTGGGGATTCAGCCGGTTCACACCGGTCCAGCCAAACTGGTTGTTAAATTGCCCACTGTGCTGCAATGGAGAAATGAGCAATGGAGTGACCGGCATGAGGGAAGGAGAAGGCCGCTTCCACTCTTTCTTCTCCTTGATCCTCCTCCTTTCCTCATGCCAGCCACTCCGTTGCCTGTTTCTCCATTGCAGCGCAGCACCCAGGATCCACTTTGATAGTGGGGGTGGGGGTGGGTGGGGTAATTTAATAACCGGTTCATCAAGGATCAGGTTGGCCATCGCGGAAGGCTTGTCCCATATGTGTGGCGAAGCTGGAGGTGTGGCAATAGGCCACACCTCCCATGACAGCCAACCTGATCCTGGGTGAACCGGGTGTTAAATTATTTGAATCCCACCACTGAACGCGAGTAGATAAATAGTTACCACTTCGGTGGATTCATAAACAGAGACATGAAAGGCGATCCCAACTGGGCATCTCCTGGGCAACTGTGATATCAGCAGTTAATCCAGGGGTAGTCAACCTTTTTATACCGACCGCCCACTTTTGTATCTCTGTTAGTAGTAAAATTTTCTAACTGCCCACCGGTTCCACAGTAATGTGCCATGTATCGTCAACTGCGCATGCCTCTCGCACATCGTGGATTGGGTTTGGGGGAGGGCACTGGCTACCAGCTCTGCTTGTCTGTTACAGCTGGGTGGTGTGGGGGGAGATGCACGAGCTATTCTGGGACGAGGCTCTTTTGTTTGCGGTCGCACTATAGCGCCATTTAGTTTCACTTACGTAACGTGAACTAAACTTATGCGTGGACGATGCAAATAGTATATTTTCAGAAATTTAAATTGTCACGGGGAATTTTATGAAAACCTAATGAAAATGTTTTTAAATAATGCTATGAAATTTTGTTTAAATGTCAATTAAATTGAACAAAAAGGAAAGTGCTTCAGTATTGGACAAAACCCCTACCGCCCACCATGAAAGCTGGAACGCCCACTAGTGGTCAGTAGGGACCAGGTTGACTACCACTGGTTAATCCTTTGAACCTGGAAGTGCCTCGGTGCTTCTGACACAAATACATTGAGGGTACATCAAACACCATATGTCCTCCATGTTACTCTGCTTGTATTATATGAAAATGAACCTGCAAGTTTGTACATTATCTATTCAATCAATCAATCAATCAATATCAATCAAACAGAATATTGCTGGAGGGGATCTTTGTGGTCTTCTAGTCCAACCACTTCAGTGGTGGGTTTCCAATATTCTTACCACTGGTTCTCACTTCATGCATGTGCCTTATGCACACGCGTCCAACCTTCTACACATGTGCTTTATTCACTCACATGCCTTCCATGTATGCACCTGGCCTCAAAAACGTGCCTAAATAGGATGGCATAGAGCTGGGGAGGGTGGGCAGGCCCACCCGCATTTTCTACAACCAGTTTGCCCGAACCAGTACGAGCCAGCTGAATACCACCTCTGAACCCCCTGCTCAAGCAGGAAATGGTATACCATGTCAGACAAGTGGCTGTCCAGTCTCTTCTTAGAAACCTCCAGCGATGAAGCACCTACAACTTCTGGAGATAAGTCGTTCCATTGGTTAATTGTTTTCACTATTAGGAAGGTCCTCCTTAGTTCCAAGTTGCTTCTCTCCTTGATTAGTTTCCATCCATTGTTTCTTGTCTTGTCTTCTGGTGCTTTGGCAAATAAATTGACCTCCTCCTCTTCTTTGGGGCAGCCCCTCAAATATTGGAATACTGCTATCATGTCACCCCAAGACCTTGTTTCCTCTAGACCAGACACACCCAATCGTTCTTCATATGCGTTAGTCTCCAGGCCTTTAATCATCTTGGTTGCTCTTCTCTGTACTTTGTCCAAAGTCTCAACATCTTTTCTGTAATGGCCTTACTAAGCTTTTATCAAGCAGTACTAATCAAGGGTGAAATGCTCCCAGTTCGGACCGGATCACTCGATCTGATAGCGATGGCATCGGGTAACCAGTACCAAATATCCCTGCCCCCCCCCCCTCCATGCCCAGCTGAGTCACGCAATCATCAGAGGGGTTTTTTTTCTTACTTTTAAAAGCATTTTTTCTTCGGCCGAAAAAATGTTTTTAAAAGTTAAAAAAAAAAAGCCTCTGATGATCACGTAGCTCAGCTGGGATCGTCAGCGGCTTTTAAAACCTCTTCGGCCAAAGAGGTTGTAAAAAAAATGCTCTTCAAAGGCTCTAACGATCCCAGCTGAGTTGCCTGATCATCGGAGACTTTTTTTTTCTTTTAAAGGCAAAAATAATGCTTTTAAAAGAAAAGAAAAGCCTCTGACGATCAGGCAACTCAGCTGGGATCGTCAGAGGAGCCTTTTAAAAGAATTTTTTCTACAGCCTCTTCAACTGAAGAGGTTGTAAAAAAAAATGCTTTTAAAAGCAAAAAAAAAATGTTGGCCACGCCCATCCAGTCACATTACCACCACCACCAAGCCACGCCCACAGAACCGGTAGTAACCAATTTTACATTTCACCCAGGGACTTCACATGTTTGTTTTATTCTATGCCTCTGTTTATACAACGAAGAATCGTATTCGTCTTTTTGGCTGCCGCCGCACACTGCTGGCTGTTCATCTCGGCTGCTTTGTTCTGCCAAAGGAAGAACAAAAGGCCGGAAATGGTAGGAAAGCCATCAAAGCAGTGGAGCCTTTTGAAAGATAATAAAACCCACTGAAGACACCAGATTCGATTCGCTGCTTTGAAAAGACTCTTTGCTTCAATTTGCAAAAATCTGCTCGGATGGGATAATTTGCTCGTCGCTTCCTTGAATAGAAGCATCGCTCTGACCTGTAGATACAGCTGTACTAATCATGGACTGAGTGGATGGATCGCATTGTCTTTAATTGATTCTCGAAAATGATTGGGCACATCCTAAAGTTTACAGCGTGAGGATGAGCAAAGCAGAAATCCACTCTCCGATGATAAAAGTAAAAAATATAAGAGGCTGGTGCATCGACAGCTATTCATTTTATCACGCTAAATCCTCTTATCCACTTAGCAGATTAGTAATTTCATTTGCTATGTGCTCATATCCTAGGGAGAGACAAATGACTCAAAAGGAAATGAAGACGTTTTCTGGGACAGAAAAGAAATAAAAATACCAAAGCGTTCCATGCTTTGTCTAGCCCAGGCTGGTAGATTAACCTAACAGTGGAATGTTATCTGACCCAGCTAAGAAAATGCTCCTTATTACTTCACTGAATTTATGGATAATGCGCTATTGATAGCTCTCAGGCTTCACATATAGAAGTTCAGGAGTTCAAAGATGGGAAAGGGAGGGAGGATGAGTAGGAGGAAAAAGGAAGGAAGGACAGAAGGAAGGAAGGAAGGGAGGGAGGGAGGGAGGGAGGAAGGAAGGGAGGGAGGAAGGGAGAGAGGGAGGGAAGGAGGGAGGGAGGGGATAGGTAGGTCAAAGGTCAAAACTTGGGAGGGGATCTACTTTCCCTTTGAGAGAGTGTTGACAGACACTGATTGGCCCAAAGTCACCCTGTTGGCTTCCATAACTAAAGTGGGACTAGAACTCACAGTCTCCTGGTTGGCTCAGTCACCTATCTGGCTTTCATGACTAAGACGGGACTAGAATTCACCATCTCCTGATGATTGGCCCAAAGCAGGGATGGTATTCACTTACCTTCCTTATCGGTTTGCAAATGTGAGCATGCAGGGCCTTCCGCGCATGCGCAGTATCAAAAATGGGACATGATGACGTCCGGGTGGATGGGCGAAGCCTCCTGCAGCTGCTGCTACGGGTTCTCCAGTTAGAAGCAGCTGAATACCACCACTGGCCCAAAGTCATCCAGCCGCTTTTCATGCCTAAGGTGGGACTAGAACTCACAAACTCTTGGTGATTGGCCCAAAGTCACCTAACTTGTTTTCATGCTTAAGGCGGGACTAGAACTAGACTAGACTCACCATCTCCTGGTTTTCAGACTTTAACCGCTAGCTAGACCAAACTAGCTCCACTTAATTAATCTAATTAACTTTTATGACCCTAATCTTCATAGAAGCAACAAAACAAGGCTATCTACCTCTATGTATCTCCATATTGTGCACTCAGGGCTGGGCTGCTGGGAGTTCGGGAGAACCTCTAGCTAAGATTCTGTGCAGTTCGGAGAACCCCCAAATCCCACTCCTGGCTGGCCCCGCCCAGCCTACCCCTCGTCTCCCAGGACTCCCCATGTGGCCCATTTTGGATGCATGCACGGAGGCTCTGGAAGGGCAAAAACCAGGCCTACCGGAAGTTTGGGGAGGCCTGTTTCCAGCCTCCAGAGGGCCTCCGGATCCTGGGGAAGCCTTTTTCGCCCTCCCGGAGGCTCGAAAAAAGGCTCCAGAGCCCAGGGAGGGCAAAAATGCTCCCCTCGCCATGATGCACAAGGGTGACTAGGCCACACCCACCATTGCCACACCCACCCAGCAACCGGGCAGAGAACCCCTTGCTAAAATTTTTGAAGCCCACCCCGTGTGCACTCCTTCTTCATTTTACAGCCAGATAGAAAGCTTCAGTTCAATCGAGCTGGTTCCTTTGCTGGAGGGACAGAAGACCCGTCAGTGAGTATTTTCAGACTTAGCTCTCGTTCTTTTGCTGATTAGGTTGGACAGATCATTATTTCCTGAAAAAAAAAAAAAACCACAAAAATCCGCCCATGCAAAATTGCTCCCTTGTTGTTGGTTTCTTGCGGGCAGCAGCCCCGCTGAAGATGGCCCAGTTGGAAATAAATATTGGCCATCTAGGCTTCCCTGATAAAGCCCCGAGTTGGATAACACTGATTGCTTTTAGTAATGTTGACTTTATAAATTTCTAGGTAGGGGAGATTAAATTGACTGATCAATAGATATTCCCTATGACAGCAGATTCGTGCGGACAGAGATTGTCAAGAATTAAACAAGAGCAAGGGAGGGCGAAGGTATATACGCTGACCTGAAAGGCCTACGCTTGGCTAATTGTGGAAAGAGCACTCCGAAATAAACATTTCATTAAAAATTGAGTGGATCAGGAAACCAGGAAATGGGATTAGAAGCAAGGTATCTAACTCTGTGGGCATGCGCACTGCCACCAGCTGCTCTTCTGGTTTCCAGTACACACATGCACGCCGACCAGCTGTCTTTCGGGGTGCCAAAGAGCCAGAAAACAGCTTGAAAATGGTCCAAAAAATGGTGAATAAACAGGCTGTTTCGGGGGCATTTTCAGGCCATTTTTGGCTTGGAAAAACAACCTGTAAAATCACCCAGAAAATGGCAAAAAAACCAGCCTGAAAACATCCCAAAAAACAGCCTGAAAATGGTCCAAAAACGGCCTGAACAAATGGCCAAAAATGGCCAGAAAACAGGCATGCGCACCAGTGGTGGGTTGCTCCTGGTTCGGTCTAGTTCTTGCGAACCGGTAGTAATGGTGGCAAGAGGCTCTGCCCGCCCACTCGGACATCATCATGAACAATCTGCCTGTGCTCGCTCCTGTTGCGAACTGGTAGCGGAGGTAAGTAGAACCAACCCGTGATGCGCACACCGAGCAGCAGGTCTAGGGGTTTCCGGTGCTCTGTGTGACCACACACTTGCACACGCGTTCCAGTTTGGGCACAGAGTGCCGAAAAGGTTTGCCAACACTGCTTCCACAGCTTTGGATGAAATTCCCAGTCCTTTTTTTTTTAAAACAAACAAATCAGAGCATATAAAACATTTGCTAGACCAATTCTTGAATACAGCTCGACTGTCTGGAACCCATATCACATTTCTGACATCAATACAATTGAATGTGTCCAGAAATATTTTACAAGAAGAGTTCTCCACTCCTCTGAATACAACAAAATACTTTATGCCACCAGACTTTGAAATCCTGGGTTTAGAAAATTTAGAACTCTGCCGCCTTCGACATGACCTGAGTTTAACGCATAGAATCATCTATTGCAATGTCCTTCCTGTCGAAGACTACTTCAGCTTCAATCGCAACAATACACGAGCACACAATAGATTTAAGCTTAATGTGAACCCCTCCAATCTTGACTGCAGAAAATATGACTTCAGTAGCATGTTGTAGAATGAGGAGACACAAGCCAGCTCTTCTGGGAAGGAAAGGTTTATTATATATGCGCAGGTTCAGGATACAGAACGAAGCTGTGGGTCTGAACAAAGTTTAGGGGTTTCCAGCAAAGCTTTATATACCATATTGCTATGTGCAGTCTGCAAATACATTATCTCAGCATGTTACATTCCATATATGGTTATAATTCCAAGAATAGTATATTGGGGAACTGATACCAAACACGGGGGTTACACAAACATGTTAATGCTTGGAATACACTACCTGACTCTGTGGTCTCTTCCCAAAATCCCCAAAGCTTCAACCAAAAACTTTCTACTGTTGACCTCACCCCATTCCTAAGAGGTCTGTAAGGGGCATGCATAAGAGCACCAGCGTGCCTACCGTTCCTGTCCTATTGTTTCCTTTCATTATATCCAATTAATATAGTTATTACATACTCATACTCATATATATGCTTATATATTGTATAGTTATTTCATGCTTATGCTTATATATACTGTGTGGCAAAAATAAATAAATCAACATTTACAGGTAGTCCTCGACTTCATGTAGTGAACTTTGAAGTTATGACTGCCCTGTAAAAAGGGACGTATGACCGTTTTCCCCACTTATGACCATTGCAGCATCCCCATGTGGTCACAGAATCAAAATTCAGGCGCTTGGCAACTGACTCGTTTTTATGACGGTGGTTGTGGTGTCCCAAGGTTATGTGATTTCCCCCTCTTGCAACCTACTGACAAGCCAAGATTCGGGGACGACAGATTCAATTAACAACTGCAGTGATACACTTAGCAGATGTCATGTCCCACTCCTCCGCTGACGTCCGGGTCAGGGAAATCTGAATCAGGCGTGCCTCTGCAGCTCTGCCAAAGTCCTAGCAAAGTCCTCAAGGCAGGCAGGAGACCAGAAAGTGTCTTCAGCAAGATATGTTAGACTTTGCCTGACTCAGAGAATGCCAGAAAGCAGATCCTTTATATAGGCCATGGGGTGTGGCTCCATGACTCAGCACTTATCCAGGCCTGCCCCTCCCTTCCTTCTGTTGCCTCCGCCTATCAATTCTTCTGAAGCGAGGGTCACTCCAGTCGGCAGCTGTTGGCAATAGACCTTCCTCAGTCTCACATGCTGTGGAGGAGGGGGAGGGGTCTAGTTGCTCCGTTTGCCTGGGCATGGAGCCAGAGCTGGGGGCGGGAGGCCTGCTAGGACATTCTTCAGCGTTCGGAAGCAGATAAGCAGACCCCGGCTGTGGTGGTGAGATCGGACGAGACACAACACCAGCTACGGCTGGAACGGTCAAAAAAAATGGGGCAAAACTCCCTTAATAAACTGTCTCGCTCAGCAACATAAATTTTGGGTTCAACTTTGGTTGTAAGTCGAGGACTACCCATGTAATGATTGGCACTGGGATTGACTCACTTCAACTATGGAAGCATTGATCTTTTTCTTGATCTAAACAGAAATACAGACAAATAACTTCGCCTGCAGCCATGCAATCTCTCATCAAAGTATCAAGTTAGTACTAAGTACCGTGTTTCCCCGAAAATAAGATCCTGTCTTATATTTTTTTGAATCCCAAAATAAATGTTTGGCCTTATTTTTGGGGTAGTCTTATTATTTTGGGGTGCATGAGGAAGATGGGGCTCCTCTTGCTGTATGATTTCCAGCTCTGTCTCCCTAAACCTAACCAAAGGAAATGGCAGGGACTGTCTGTGCATGTGGTTAAATATTTTTGGGGAGGGTTTATTTTTGGGGAGGGCTTATTTTCCGGGAGGGCTTATTTTCAGGTGGGGCTTATTTTTGGGTGCTTATTTTAGCGCATGCGCTCAAAAGCCCATTTGGGCTTATTATCAGACGATGTCTTATTTTCGGGAAAACACAGTAGTAACCTCTCCAGCCCTACTATTTTTTCAACTAAGGGGGCAAGTATCAGCCTTCTTAAGTAAATCAGGCAGGAAATATGAGCAGGTGAGCTAATTCTACTTTATTGTAAGAGTCTTAACAAAACCTTGCAAGTCTGAAAATACAAATCTCTCGCCATCCCCCCCCTTTTTTTTTTACAGTTTGATGAATTAGGGCAGGCCCTTCTTAAGTTTCTTTCTCTCTTTTTTTAAATTTGAATTTATATCCCACCCTTCTCCGAAGACTAAGGGCGGCTTACACTGTGTTAAGCAATAGTCTTCATCCATTTGTATAGTATATACAAAGTCAACTTAATTGCCCCCAACAATCTGGGTCCTCATTTTACCTACCTTATAAAGGATGGAAGGCTGAGTCTACCTTGGGCCTGGTGGGACTAGAACCTGCAGTAATTGCAGGCAGCTGTGTTAATAACAGACAGACTTAGTCTGTTGAGCCACCAGAGGCCCTCTCTGACCTTTAAACTGCTGGAGGTTTCTCCACTCTTGTCTGATCGTTTCCTAGACTAAATCTCTTCCCTTTCTCCCAAAGCAGAGATGGTATTCAGCTGGTTCGGACCAGTTCGCCCGAACTGGTAGCGGAAATTGTGGGTAAGCCCACCCACCTGCCCTGGCTCTATGCCATCCTTTTTAGGCATGTTTCTGACGCCAGGCGCATGTGCAGAAGGCATGTGTGCGAGCAAAAAGCATGCATGGAAGGCCAGGCACATGCGCAGAAGGCAGGGGCGTACACGAACCGGATGTGCATGCAGCGAACCGGTAGTAACATAATGTGAAACCCACCACTGCCCCAAACTCATTCCTACATACTGTTACATCTAAATGTTTCCACTTCACCTGGACAAAGGTAAACCTAATTTTAGATTCTCTACTTACTCTCTACTTACTCCACCCATGTCATTCAAACGTCTAAAACTAAACTCCTAACGTATCAACTGATCGGTTGATAACATACCATCAAACCTTTGTTGACTCTCAGTGACTCTATAGCTCTGACGATCTGTCTCTAACCTGATTCATCTGTTCTTCATTCATCCCTGTAACAGAGTCTGAATCTATTGACCTTGTGTCAGGCACGAAGGATCAGGTTCACACCTAAGTTCTGGTTCAGGTGATTTATTGGCTCAAGAATCTAGTCAATTAATGTACAGTACTAAATTGGCATCCGATAAGGGTCGATGGAACCTATTTGAAGATTGGGCCAGAAATCTGCCTGACTCTCCTTTATTTAACTCTTCTCACCCTTCCTCTGTGGCTGCTTCTTATCTTGCTTCCCAGTTCCTCCTCTAAGTCCAGTCCTTGGTGTGATGGAGGAGACCCAAACATTTTTACCTGGGTCCTGTTTCATTACATTAAGGATACAAATGACATTGTTTCTTTTGTGTGCATAATAATGTCCTGGATGTCACAGTGGTGTCATGATGGGTTCTACTGGACATTATTTTTATATAAATAATTTTTATTTCCATTTTCCAACATCATATTTATGTACAAACTATTATCCATCATTAATCATTAATTTTTATTTATTACTGATTCAGGCCTGCCCGATTGCCACTTCCTTTCTTCACAACCTCCCTCTCTACCCTCTACTACTTTCACATCCTTCATCTCCTTCACTTTACTACTTCCTCTCCTCCTTCTCCACTCCTCCCTTCTTCCACCCTATCTAACCTTCTTATTCCCCTCCTCCTTCTCTACTCTTTCCTACCTACTTTCTTCCTCCTTCTACTCCTCTCCTTTTCTTTCTGAAATGGCAGTCGAGCATCCCCAATATCATTTTAAATTTTAATTTAATATCTTCAAAAATTACTGTACATTAATAATCAATCCATATATCATTTCCCCCTTTCCCCCTCCTCCCTTCCCCCCAGACTTCCCAGAGCAAATACCGGGTATTATGACCAACAATCACAAGGTAAAGTATACAAAATATACATAACCTCCCACCTTTAAAAATTTAAAACTTTAGATCCCCTCACAATAAAAATAAAGAGATAGGAAAGAATAATAAAAAGAAAAAAAAAGAAAAGAAGCAATACCAACTTCACATATTACTTCTTCTTACAGTCCATTTTTAAAATTACTGGACATTTTTGACAACATCAAGCAGCACCAGATTACGCATCACAAGTGGGAATTGAGAGCAGGATCCTGAATTTATTCTCCAGCCTTCCTTCGGCGGCATGGGTCAACTGAGGGTACAGTTCTGTACAAAAATGGTTGGGCTTCACACAGTCAAGGTGGCCAACTTGACATTTTTCCTCTCCATCTCAACCCAACACATCCTCCTGCAGCTAGTTAGCGCACGTCCTAAGTAAACCAAAAGACCCAAAAGTAAAACCAATCATCTACAACATACGGTGTAAGGACTGCAGCAGCCACTATTTAGGACAGGGGTCAGCAACCTGTGGCTCTGGAGCCGCATGTGGCTCTTTCATCCCCCTGCTTTGTCTCCCTGTCACCTGTCAGCTCCATAATTGATAGGGCTTTTGATTAGGACAAGTAGAGGAAAAAGGACGCCACGTTAGGAGGAGATTCTATGTTGGGGGAACTGGACTTCTGGTTGGCTCCAGAATTTAACAGGGGGCTTCCAGTTAGGACCTTTGTGGCTTAATAATTAATTAATAAAAATTAATAATTTAATTTTTATACCACCCTTCTCCCGAAGGACTCAGGGTGGTGAACAGGCAGGTAAAATAATACAACATATTACAATAAAAACACTCTTTAAAAAACTTATTCAATATGACCTAAAATTTAAAATACAATACAAAATATAAAATAAACCCCAATAAAATCCATATTTAAAAAACCCTATTTAAGCCAGTCCTGCTCGGAAGAATAGATATGTCTTCAGCTCGCGGCGAAAGGTCCGGAGGTCAGGAAGTTGTCGAAGTCCTGGGGGAAGCTCATTCCAGAGGGTAGGTGCCCCCACCGAGAAGGCTCTCCCCCTGGGGGTCGCCAGCCTACACTGTTTGGCTGACGGCACCCTGAGAAGACCCTCTCTATGGGAGCGTACCGGCCGGTGGGAGGCATGTGGTAACAGAAGGCGGTCCCGAAGATATCCCGGTCCTATGCCATGGAGCGCTTTAAAGGTGGTAACCAGCACCTTGAAGTGCACTCGGAAAACCACAGGTAGCCAGTGCAGCCTGCGCAGGATCGGTGTTATATGGGAGCCACGAGTGGCTCCCTCTATCACCCGCGCGGCTGCATTCTGAACCAACTGAAGTCTTTGAGTGTTTAAGGTTGCCGACTCCTGACTTAGGACAAAGAGATAGAAGACTAGCAAAGCACATCCATGAACATTGACTAGCAGTCAAAAGACGGGATTAAAAACTCCTTGATTGCACAACACATGGACAGACTTCACCATAGTTTCAACAGGGAAACTGAGACCATCCTAGACCAAGCCAAGTCCAAAAATGCGAGAGAATTCCTGGAATCCCTGGCACTCAGACAAATCAGCCATCAACAGGCACATTGAGATAAACAACATCTACACACCATTCAAAAGAGACAGTTAACAAGCCAAAATGGGAATAAAAAGACCAGAACTCATCTTCAACAGTCATCAACACCTAGAGGAGCCTAGATTAAATACCATGATTAACATTAGAACAACATCAAGCAATAAAGAATACCCCAAACAAGGAACTGTCAAACAAGCTAACAGCAAACTCCCAAATCAAAGAACCACCAAGATCACTCCAAACCCACCTGACAGGCTAGACACTAGAATGTAAATTGAGAGCAAACCCTACACCCGGTGGTGGAGTTCAAATAATTTAACAACCAGTTTGCCCAGGGTCAGGTTGGTTGTTGTGGGAGGCGAGGCCCATCTGTCAGGGTTCCAAGGAACACCCCCAACGAAATAAAGCTCTGAGGCTTGAGGTTCTTCAAAGTTCCAATTTATTAGAGATGTCATGTTGGCACAACTGGGAAAACCTGAAACTGAAAGCTTCCAGGTTTTCCACACCCAGTTGACAGTTCACAGCCCTGCCCCACACCCACAAGTTCATCACATTGTCCAATCAACTCTTCACACTCAATTGGATAAAATCTTCAGGCAGTCTCCATCAGACGCAGGCAAAAGTCCTTGAATACGGAATGTTGTTAGGACTAACTTTCTACTGCTCCAACAACAACCCCCTCCCAACTTCCTCAGCTAAAATATGTGGCAGTTAAGAAGCAAAAAGAAAATTGCCTTCCAAAACTGACTCCATCCCCGTCCTCCAGTTCTGCCACACATGCGGGACGAGCCTCCTGTAATGGCCAACCTGACCCTGGGTGAACCGTTTGTTAAATTACACACACCCACTATCAGTGGTGGGATTCAAATTTTTTTTACTATCAGTACTGTGGGCATGGCTTGGTGGGCATGGCATGGCTTGGTGGGCGTGGCAGGGGAAGGATACTGTCAAATCTCCATTCCTTCCCTACTCCAGGGGAAGGTTACTGCAAAATCCCCATTTCCTCCCAATCAGGTGGAGAATAGATGGGGGTGGGGCCAGTAAGAGGCGGTATTTACTGGTTTTACTCAAAATTTCTGCTACCGGTTCTCCAGAACTGGTCAGAACTTGCTGAATAACATCTCTGAAGTGGATCCTGGGCACTGTGCTGCAATGGAGAAATGGGAGACAGAGCAGCCGGCACGAGGGAAAGAGGAGGATCAGGGAGAAGAAGGAGGGAAACAGGCCTACTCCTTCCCTTGAGCTGGCTGCCCTGTTGCCCGTTTCTCCATTGCAGTGCAACGCCCAGGATCCACTTTGATAGCAGATGGGTGGGGTATTTAACAACCGGTTCAGCCGAACCGGTGCGAACCAGCTGAATCCCACCACTGCCTACACCCTACTAGCACTGATGATGTTACCTAGTTGGGTAATGAAATGTCTGCAAGAAAGCAACCAAGCTCAGAGACCAGTAAGGCGCTCTCAGTGCCAATATCTCTCCAGGGGAAGCATCTGGAGACAAAGCAACTTTCGTTTCCAGATTCATGGGAGATAAAACACGTCTTGGAATGCGGCTCATCTCCAGAAGGGCCAAGATGGCTGCCACCCTCCAGCTCCTCCTCTTGGAAGGGTACGGCCGTGAATTTTCAAGAGGCAAGCAGTGCCTTTTAATGCACATGACCCTGCTGTTCCATCAGTCTCCGTGGATGTGAATGCTTTATTAGAGATTCCCCTCACCACCACCCCATTCCCCGTCCAGATATAACGGCGCCAATTAAATTACCTGACTCCCTGACCTTAATCTGGCAGGAAAAAATTATTCCATGAAGCAGTTATGGCTCTAATTGACACGAAGTGAAAGCCTCACACACCCCTACCTACCAAAAGGAGCTGCGGGGGTGGATGTGTGTGTGTGTGTGTGTGTGTGTGTGTGTGTGTGTGTGTGTGTGGTGGCATGAAAATATCTCTGGCAGCCATAGACGCCCGTCAAAGTCACATTGATATGCTAATGCCTATAGCCGGCAAAAATCACTTCATAAAGAGAGAGACGTTGAAAATTGAATTATTTCAATTTCACTACCTAGGAATCTCCTGATCCGCCCGACTGTGTGTGTGTGTGTGTGTGTGTGTGTGTGTGTGTGTGTGTGTGCAACGAAGGAAGGAGCTGTGCGGTGCTTTTTTTTTGGCGGGTAAACAGCTGGGCGAGGGGGGTTGCCGTGGCAACCGCTTTGACTGATGACTGTTTTGCTCCTGATGAAGTCATTAGCCGTGTGAAATGGACTTTGAGGTTGTCAAGTACATTCTCCAGGAATATTTCAATCCGATTAAGCAGGGTTTTGAAAAAAAGGGAAGGAAGGAAGGAGGGAGGGAGGGAGGGAAGGAGGGATTGAAGGGAGGGAGGGAGAGAATGAGGGAGGAAGGAAGGAGCTGGAGAGGGAGGGAGGGAGGGAGGGAAGGAAGGAAGGAAGGAAGGAAGGAAGGAACGGAGGGAGGGAACGGAGGGAGGGAACGGAGGGAGGGAGAGAATGAGGGAGGAAGGAAGGAGCTGGAGGAGGGAGGAGGAAGGAAGGAAGGAAGAAAGGAAGGAAGGAAGGAAGGAAGGAAAGGACAGAGGAGGGAACGGAGGAGGAGAGAATGAGGGAGGAAGGAGATGGAGGAGGAAGGAAGGAAGGAAGGAGAAGGAAGGAAGGGTGGGAGAGAGGAGGAAAGGAGGGAGGAGGAAAGGAGGGAGGAGGAGGAGAAGGAAGGAAGGAGGAAGGAGGGAGGGAGGAAAGCAATGAGGGAGGGAGGGGAAGGAGAGAGGGAGGGATGGAGGAGGAGAAGGAAGGAAGGAAGGAGGGGAGGAGGGAAGAAAGTAAGAAGGGAGGGAGGAAGCGAATGAGGGGAGAGGGAGGAGGGAGGGGAGGGAGAGAAGGAAGGAAGGGCAGAAAAGGAGGGAGGGAAGGAAGGAGGGAGGAGTGGAAGGAGGAAAGGAAAGAAGGAAATTAGAAAATTAGTAATGTATTGATTGTCCATAGATGATCTCCTTTGAGGTACAAAACCAGTACATTGTTAGGCTCAGCCGACATAACCTTATTTCTGTCAACTAAGTCCATTTGAACTTCATTTAGTTTTATATTGCAGACTGGTGTTTCTCAAACCTTGGCCACTTTAAGTTCCATGGAGTTCGATTCCCAGAATCCCGGCGCTGGCTGGGGAATTCTGGGAGTTGAAGCCCACGCCATTTAAAGCTTGCTGAGAAAGCGCTGCTAAGGAGAAACCTCTTGGCTTGAAATCTGTGGTTTAACATTTCCACTCGCCTCTTCGCTCTTCTCTTCCACCCGGTTCATTTTGCTTGAAGAAAAATATCTGGAGAATTCAACTGTTGATGTTGATTTGGGCTCACTCAGCTATATGAGAAGTAAAAAAAAAAGAAAGAGAGAAAAAAAGAAAGAAATATTATGATTAAAAAGAGAAGCCTCGCTGGAGTGACCTACGAGTTGGGAAGCCCACTCTTGACACGATAATGGCGATTTATTGGATGTGTATCTCATATTTCATACCAAAGCTCAAAGCACTATATTTAATGCTCCCTCTTTATATTTTATTCCTGCGTGAGATAGGTTGAGGCTGATATATTGGCGAAAAGTCACCCAGGGATCTTGTCTGCAATCTTTCCAAAAAATTTTTTTATTTTCCATAATATTTCCAACAATTTAACCAGTGTACAATACATTCAATTATCCAACATTTATTCCTCCCCATAAATTGTACTCAATCGGGCCTGCTCAGTCGCCACTCCCTTCCTTGAACCTTTCTACCCTTCTCTGCCTTCTTTTACTTTCTCCACCTTCCTCCACCTCACTTTCCTACTTCCTCTCCTCCTTCCCACTTCTCACTTCCATCCTTTCTGACCCTCTCACTTCCCCTCCTTCTTCTCCCCTTACTGCCTACCTACCTACTTTCTTCCTTCTCTCTTCTCCTCTCTCCAGTGGTGAGATTCAGCCAGTTCGCACCATTTCAGGAGAACCGGTTGTTAACTTTCTGAGCAGTTTGGTAAACTGGTGGTTAGAAGAAATCATTAGGGCAGAGAACCGGTTGTTAAATTATTTGAATCCCACCACTGCCTCTCTCCCTACCCTTTCCCTTCTGGAGTGGTTGCTGAGCAGGCCCGATTTTGCACCATTCCAACTTAAATAATTCTTCAATTATTCATGTACATTGGCAATCAATCAATTTATAGTCTTACCCCTTCCCCTCTTTTCCCCTACCCCCCAAGACTTCCCAGAACAAAATACATAACATAACATAACATCAGAGTTGGAAGGGACCTTGGAGGCCTTCTAGTCCAACCCCCTGCCCAGGCAGGAAACCCTACACCATCTCAGTCAGATGGTTATCCAACATTTTCTTAAAAATTTCCAGTGTTGGAGCATTCACAACTTCTGCAGGCAAGTCGTTCCACTTATTAATTGTTCTAACTGTCAGGAAATTTCTCCTTAGTTCTAAGTTGCTTCTTTCTTTGATCAGTTTCCACCCATTGCTTCTTGTTCTACCCTCAGGTGCTTTGGAGAACAGCCCGACTCCCTCTTCTTTGTGGCAACCCCTGAGATATTGGAACACAGCTATCATGTCTCCCCTAGTCCTTCTTTTTGTTAAACTAGACCTACCCAGTTCCTGCAACCGTTCTTCATATGTTTTAGCCTCCAGTCCCCTAATCATCTTTGTTGCTCTTCTCTGCACTCTTTCTAGAGTCTTTTTTAACAGCTGCTGCACACTGCTGGCTCATATCTAAATGGTTATCCACTAGGACTCCAAGATCCCTCTCACAGGTACTACTATTGAGCAAGGTACCACATATACGGTACTGGTGCATTTTGTTTTTTAACAAACATAATCTAAAATGTAACATAAGACATAATCCTCAGTCCTTTCATTCCTTCCCACTATCAATTCCCTTCTTTCTTAAACTTACTAATACTAATATATTGGCGAAAAGTCACCCAGGGATCTTGTCTGCAATCTTGAAAGGACAAATGTCTATGGAGAATCTCAGTCATCCAGGTCATGGTTGTCCCAAAAGTGCTTGTTTTCAAGAGGCAACTGGATTTTCTGGTTTTCCTTTGAAGACATTTCGCTTCTCATCCAAGAAACTTCTTCAGCTCCGACTGGGTGGGGGGGGAATTGCACACCATCCAGTCAGAGCTGAAGAAGCTTCTTGGATGAGAAGCGAAATGTCTTCAAAGAAAAACCAGACAGTCTAGTTTGCTTTTTGAAAAAGCAACTCTGTCAAAAGTGAACGGGACATTGTTTTTCCTTGAAGACGTTTCGCTTCTCATCCAAGAAGCTTCTTCAGCTCTGACTGGATGGTGGGGAATGGAAGGATTTATACTCCACGCTTGTTAAGTGAATCACTGAAGTTGTTAAGTGAGTGACAGGGTTGTTAAATAGAAATAATCTTAATCTTTATTTATTGATTAGCCCTTGGGTTGTATCAAAGGGCAGAGTTCCAGAAACAAATTATTACTAAAATTTGGTAAAAAGCCATTTAAAATTGAATTGGATAAAATGCAATTTAAAATGCAATTGGAATAAAATACGGTTTAAAATGAAATTGGAATAAAATACAGTCTAAAAGGAAATTGGAATAAAATACAATAATTTAAGATATAGATAAAATATGGTAAAATTATATTTTGGTGTCACCTCTGCAATCTACCCCAATCATATGCAGATCTCAACTGAACAGGGTTGTTAAATAATAGAAATAGAATGAATATATGAATGAATATGAATATGAATATGAATGAATGAATGATGAATAAATGAATGAATGAATGAGTGAGTGAGTGAGTGAATGATGAATGATGAATGAATGAATGAATGAGTGAATGAATGAATGAGTGAGTGAGTGAATGAATGAATGAATGAATGATGAATGAATGATGAATGAATGATGAATGATGAATGAATGAGTGAATGAATAATGAATGATGAATGAATGAATGAGTGAATGAATGAATGAATGATGAATGAATGAATGAATGAGTGAGTGAGTGAGTGAATGAATGAATGAATGATGAATGATTGAATGAATGAATGAATGAACGAATGATGAATGAATGAATGGGAATTGTACATATGCAGCCCATCTTAAAACCCTAGTAAATTGGACACAAGTCAAAACCATTGTAAAAATGAATTGTAAATGAATGATGAATGATGAATGAATGAATGAATGAATGAGTGAATGAATGAATGAATGATGAATGATTGAATGAATGAATGAATGAGCGTGAATGAATGAATGATGAATGATGAATGAATGAATGAATGAGTGAGTGAGTGAGTGAATGAATGAATGAATGATGAATGAATGGGAAATGTACATATGCAGCCCATCTTAAAACCCTAGTAAATTGGACACAAGTCAAAACCATTTGTAAAAATGAATTGTAAAATATACAATCCAAAGTTATCTGTGTGTCTGGGATGAAATGAAGATCTAAAAACTGAAGGGGAGATTCAGATTTCATGCTGATGACTGAAAAAGTACAAGTTACAACCGTTCATTTAGTGACCATTTGACGTTAGAACACCACTGAAAAAAGTGACTTATGACTGTTTTTCACACTTACGACCATTGCAGCGTCTCCATGGTCACGTGATCAAAATTCAGGCCCTTGGCAACTGACTCCTATTTATGACGATTGTGTCCCGGAGTCACGTGATTCCCCTTTTACGACCTGCCGACAAGCCAAGTCAATGGGGAAGCCGGATTCACTTAACAGCCAGGTTACTAACTTAACAACTTCAGTGATTCATCGAACAACGGTGGCAAGATAGTTCGTAGAATAGGACAAAACTCACTTCACAACTGTCTCACTTGGCACATCCAATGTTGGGCTGAATTGTGGTCGTAAGTCGAGGACGACCTGTACAATTTGAGCTGTGCCGAAAGATCCCTTTCTATAAGCTGCTGATCTTTTCTGTTCTCCGCGTTGTATCTTCTCTCTTTACATCCAGCATTAACGCTGTCTAATCACCCAGCCTCTTATTATTAATTGCGGCTTAGCTTTGCAATGCGGATGAGCAGAAAAGTAAGCGTGAAAAATCAAAGCTGGGTTGAATTGGCATATTTGCACACTAGCGATCCATAGATATCCACACCCACGCGGGTTTTTCTGCAGGGAAACGGGGGGCTTTGGATAACACGCAATGGTCCCCTAACCCTAACTCTAACCCTCCCTCCCCAAAAGAAAGATTAGAAGGGATTGAATTAGTTATATACTTAAATGCTCTTCAAAGCCCATCAATCTGATTGTGAGAAGGAGGTAGATTCTTGTTGTGACCCAGGCCCAAGTAGGTAGTAGTAGACACACTCAGTTCAGAAAATAAACAGACTTTATCAGAACAGCTGAGAATTAAACTCATTCTCAGCGTAGTCCAAACTAAATCAAAACGAATTCTTCATAACACAAGTCTTCAGTCTTATCACCAACCTTGGTCTAGTTAGGCAAACTGCCACAGCGTTTCTTGGCAAAAGTTCAAAAGCAGAAGACATCAACAAGAAATAAATGCAGCAAGACAAGGAGCAAGTCAATGTTGTTTTCCGACAAAGAGCCCAAACGCCGTTGCTGGTCTTTTAAGCTTTATGGGAGGGGCCAATCATCTCTTGGCCCTACCTCGAAGGCGTCCTCTTAGCTTTAGCTGCTCTTGCCTTCTGGCAGCTCTTCTCATGTGTGCATTAGGAACAGGCTCCTCCTATTCCTCTGCCTCACTACTGTCAGCCTTTGGAGGTTCCGGAGTCCGCACATCACTCCCCGATGGCCCTGGCCCCATCTCTGCCTCCGATGCAGAGCCCTCATCCGGGCCTTCCCCAGCCTCCAGGACTGGCCCATGTTCTTCCTCTGCCTCATCGCTGTCCGACTCCATTGCCAGCTCCGCAGGCTGCTGGTGGACCACAACAGATTCCTTCGGGATTGGCGATGCTCAAAAGTTGATGAGTCTGGTCTCGGGATGTGAAAGAATCAACTTAGTGTAGAAAGTTACCTAGAAGAATGAAATATTGTGAGATATCCACTCCTAGAAAAATGAAATATTGTGAGGAAGATTAAAAAGGCAGAATATTGTATTTTCCTGGATGAGAAACGGACAAACATGCTCTTGGAAAGCAGCCCCCACCTTTCTTAATAGCCGTCAGCACGTGCCAGCACTTAAGAGATAAAGAGCTTATTGAAAGAAGCCAAGTATCTAGGTAGCTCTATTCATAAGCAAACAGCCAAGAGCCATTAATGATTGCATCACCCTCAGAAACTTCAACCAAACTGAGCTCAGAAAACCTATAGAGCCAGCTATGACCCCTGCATAACCCCTACAAGAGCCAATAGAATACCTGTTCTGTCCCCCTTTGCCTCCATCTGAGCGATGGTTTAATTAGCCGGCACTATCACCTCTGGCAGCAAAATAGCGAGCGTCTGCCAAATGTCTCTGTTATCTCCCTCGACGCCGATGAGTCACCCAGGAATAAAGTACTTCAGCTCTTAGTTAATCAGTTGATTTGCCTGCTACGAAGAGGCACAGCAGCTCTTGCTGCCTTTATATCCTGTGGGGTGTGGCTCCATGACTCAGCACTTTCTGCCCCACCCCTGCTTCTGTTGTTCCCGCCTCTCCTACCTACGAAACCTAGAGTCCAGCCAGGCCTGATTGCCATCAGCTGAGTCTGGAGGCGTTGCCTGGGGGATGGGAAGAGTCAGGGGACGGAGGCCTCGTTATCTCTTCCACCTGATCTGCCTCTGGCTCCTGGAGCTGAGCCAGGGAAGCCGGTACTCCCGAGGTAAGACCTGACGGCCCTTCCCCCTCACTTTCCAAGTCATTTTCTGGCAGGAGGCCCAGCTCAGGGGGTGCAGACACAACAATACCTGTTCTTACAGAGGAACAGGAAACTCAACTGCGAAGCCCAAGAGAAGGTATAAAAACAGCCCCATTCTCAACTCCATGTGGTCAGCTGCACCAGGACCAGATGCTTCGTGGTTCTGCTTCATCGTTAAACCGTCTTTCCAATCAGCCTCCATGTTTCCAGTGTCTTTCTCCCAGCTTGGAACTGAACCAGATGAATATTTCTTCCCACATTAGTTAAGGCTTTTAAGTTGCTGGTGATTATAGTTGGGTATGGAGCATTAGGCTAGCTCTGTAACGTTTCTTTCATTGCTAATTCTATTCAATATAAAAATTTCCTATGGCTGGGAAAAAAAGTTTTAAGAAAAAGGAAATTCCTTCTGTTCCTGTCCCATCTGTGTTTTTCTTTCTTTGCTCCCCTCCTCTCTTCCTTTTCTTCCTTCTCTTTCTCTTCCTTCTCCTCCTCCTATTCTTCCTCTTCTCTTCTCACTCCTCTTCCTCCTCTATCTCTTCTTCCTTCTCCTCCTTCTGATTTTCCTCCTTCTCCTCTTCCATTTCTTCTTCTTATCCCTCCTTTTCCTCCTCCTTCTCTGTCTTTTTCTCCTTTTTTCCTCTTCCTCCTCCTTCTCCTCCCTGTTTTCCTCCTCTTCCTCCTTTTCTTCCTCTTCTTCCTCTTTCCTCTCTTCTCCTCCTTTTCTTCCTCTTCCACTTCCTTTTTCTCCTCCTCCTTTTCTTCTTCTTCTTCTTCTTCTTCTTCTTCTTCTTCTTCTTCTTCTTCTTCTTCTTCTTCTTCTTCTTCTTCTTCTTCTTCTTCTTCTTCTTCTTCTTCTTCTTCTTCTTCCTCCTCCTCCTCCTCCTCCTCCTCCTGCTCCTCCTCTTCTTTCTCTTCCTCTTCCTCTTCCCCTTCTTCTTCCTCTTCTCCTCCTCCTTTTCTTCCACTGCCTTTTTCTCCTCCTCTTCTTCCTCCTTTTTCTCCTCCATTTTCCCCTCCATCTCCTCCTCCTCTTCCTCCTCCTCCTCCTCTTCTCCTCCTCCTTTTCTTCCTCTTCCACTTCCTTTTTCCTCCTCCTCTTATTCTGTCTCCTTCTCCCATTTCTTTGGAGAAACTTCAGTGCATGTTGTCACTAGAACAGGGCCTAAGGCATCCCTCTGTTTTTAAACCAATTCCACATTCTATTTTTACATCCGCTATTAAATGTCACTGAGGAAATATACTGCCTGTGGCAACCCTGATGCTGCTACAATTTCCCCTCCAAACTTATAAGAGCTCTTAGATGCTAGATTTCTACCAGGGAAGCCCCTTGGAAAAAGGATTACATCCTCCCTCCTTCAATTCTGAGCTGCCCTTCGCTTTTTCCCATTCTTAAAAGAAGGATATGACCATGACTAATAATTCCCTGACCTTTTCTCTCTCTCTCTTTTTTTAAAAAAAAACATCCCTAGAAAAAGGAATGTACTGGAATGCACAACAGGTATGGGACCCCAAGGTTAACACCAAAGGTTACCACTAGATTAACAACCAAGCTGTAAACAACAGCCGTATCCATGGACTACTAACTCAGACAAACGAACAATAAACAATAGGCTAAGAAAGGAAGCACCAAGGACACTCCCACCAACACTGACAAGGCAAGCCACTTGCATCTAAACAGAGAGCAAACCCCACTCCCTTCTAGCATGGATGATGTTACCTAGTTGGGTCATGAAGTGTCTGCAAGAAAACAACCAAACTCAGAGAGCACCAAGAAGCCAGTTAGTTCAGAATGCGGCTGCGCGGGTGATAGAGGGAGCCCCTCGTGGCTCCCACGTAACACCTCTCCTGCGCAGACTGCACTGGCTACCTGTGGCCTTCCGGGTGCGCTTCAAGGTTTTGATAATTATCTTCAAAGCGCTCCATGGCATAGGGCCGGGTTACTTACGGGACCGTCTGCTGCCACCGAATACCTCTCACCGACCCGTGCGCTCTCACAGAGAGGGACTCCTCAGGGTGCCGTCGGCCAGGCAGTGCCGACTGGCGACACCCAGGGGAAGGGCCTTTTCTGTGGGGGCTCCCACCCTCTGGAACGAACTCCCCCCAGGACTTCGCCAACTTCCTGACCTTCGAACCTTCCGCCGCGAGCTTAAGACACATCTATTTATTTGCGCAGGACTGGACTAGAATATTTTAAATTTTGAATTTGGTTTTTAATGGGGTTTTATTATTTGTATTTCTATTTTAAATATTCGGCCTTATTTAATAAGTTTTTTAACTGTGGTTTTATTCTGTATTTATATGTATGTTTTATCTGGCTGTAAACCGCCCTGAGTCCCTAGGGAGATAGGGCGGTATAAAAATGCGAAAAAAATAAAATAAAATAAAAGCCCACAGTCCTCCTCTTTCTCCTCTTCCTCCTTTTCCTCCTCTTCCTTCTCCTCCTCTTCCTCCTCCTCTCCACAAACCCCATTCCCTTCTATCACTGATGGCGTTACCTAGTTGGGTAATGAAATGTCTTAAAAAAAAACAGCAGGGTCAGAGAGCACGAAGGATCCCACAGCTCAATCCTGAGCTACAAATACTCCCTTCTATCAGTAGGTATAATAATAATAATAATAATAATAATAATAATAATAATAATAATAATAATAATAATAATAATAATAATAATAATAATAATAATAATTGTTAAGTTCGGGAAGTAACGAGGCTGGAGACCAGGGTAGTGACAACAGCTCTTTAATATAGGGTGAACCCAGCAACAGGCTGGGGGAAAAACCTCTCCTTTTATACAGTTCTGCTGGAGGCTTCGTCCAATCAGCAACGTGCTGATTTCCCGCTCAAATATTTAAAGGCACAACTGTTAATACATAACACTCCTCCCCTCCCAGAAAACACTTGGTCTTATTTACATATTTATTTACATGTTATTTTTCGACGTAGTCACGCAAATAACCTGGGCGTCTCCTAGTTCTTTCTGACCTGCGCGGTTCAGTTCTGGGTGGTGTTTTGAGCTGGTCGGAGGGGCTGTTTTCTCCTCCCAGCTCTTTCTCTGGGCCATCGGGCTCTGGATTATTGGCCGACTCTTTTTCTTGGCCATCCGGCCTTGGATTAATTTTGGAATTTTCCTTGCTGTTTCCCTCGGGGACCTGATGGCGTCGCTGGAACTCTGGGACCTCAGCTAAGTCTTGCGCCTCCCCCGGGTCATTGTCAGCTGTGGATTCAAAGTGGTATTGGTCATTACCTGTCTCTGTTGGTTCGGTTTGGTCAGTTATTCGTTTCCTTAACTGATCTATGTGGCGCCGCCACATTCGGTTGTCTGGTAGCTCTACCACATACGATTTTGGCCCTGTTACTTTTGTTACTTGTCCTGCGAGCCAACTAGGGCCGTCCCCATAGTTTCGGGCCCACACCCGGTCGCCTATGCTCATTTCCCTTGTTTTTTCTAGCTCCCCCTTGTAACCCTCGGGTGTGTAATGGGGGTTCAAACGGTCAAGTGGGCACCGGAGTTTTCGTCCCATTAGCAATTCGGCTGGGCTTTTCCCAGTGGCTGTGCTTGGGGTTCTATGCTGACGAACTGCGAATAAGTCTATTTTAGTTTGCCAGTCACCTGGCTTGAGCCTGGACAATGCCTCCTTAGCGCCCCGGACGGAACGCTCTGCAAGGCCATTCGACGCAGGGTGGAAAGGTGCAGAGAGGGCATGTCGGATGCCTTCCTCTGCCAGGTACTCTTCAAACTGGGCTGCCGTGAATTGGGGCCCATTGTCGGACACCAGAGTGTCCGGCAACCCGTGAGTTGCGAATAGGTGGCGCAGGGTTGCGATTACTGCTTCGGCTGTGGTGGACTTCATAAGTATGATCTCTAACCATTTGGAAAATGCGTCCACCACCACTAGGAACGTTTGGCCGTGAAAGGGGCCAGCAAAGTCAATGTGGATTCTTGACCAAGGCCCTTGGGGCTTTTCCCATTCTCTGACGGGGCTGTTGGGGGTAGCGGTCTGGACTCTTGGCAAGCTTGGCATTTCCCTACCCTCTCAGCAATCTCTGCCCATGAGTGGCCACCATACATAGCTTCTAGCTAACCCCTTCATCCTTACGATGCCTGGGTGACCCTCGTGGAGGAGGTCCAATACCTTGCCCTTAACTTCACAGGAATTATTACACGATCACCCCATAACAGGCACCCCTTGAGCCGAGAGCTCATCACGTTTCTTAACAAATTCTTTGAACCGTTGGCGCAGCGGCCACCCTCTCTGTACCCAACCGAGTACAGTCCTTAACACAATGTCGGTATGATGCCGAGCCACTTCCTTTGATGTGACTGGGCCAGAGTCCAACGAGTCAATAAGGAGGATGGGTGTCCCGGAGTGGGGTCTTGATCGCCCCTGGCAGTGGGCATCGGCTCAATGCGTCTGCATGCCCCACTTCTTTTCCTGGTCGATGCTGCAGCTTGTATGAGTAAGCGGCTAAAATATAGTCCATCGAGTCAAGCGTGGCGAAAGTGCCACAGGCGCTGGCGGTCGCCAGCCAGTAATCCCAGTAACGGTCTGTGGTCAGTCACGATTTCAAAATTCCGCCCAAAGACATACTCATGGAATTTTTGACCCCTGATACAATGGCTAATGCTTCTTTGTCTAATTGGCTGTAGTTCCTCTCTGGGAGGACATCGTTCTAGAGTAGAACGCTATAGGGGCTTCTGTGCCGTTTGGAAGTCTATGGCTGAGTACAGCCCCACCCCATAAGGGGACGATCGCAAACCAGCACTAGGGGTAGTGAGTCGTGATATTGGATGAGCAGGCTATCACTTGAGAGCAGGTTCTTTACTGCTTCAAAAGCCCTATTTTCTGACTTTCCCAAGACCAAACAGTATTTTTCCTAAGAGCCTATGCAGCGGTTCCATAGCGGTTGCTTTGTTCTTTAAAAGACCGCGTAAAATTAACCAATCCCAGGAATGCCTGCAGCTCTGCTTTGTTTTTGGGCGCTGGAGCCTTCCTAATTGCCTTAACTTTGCTCTCAGTAGGGTGAATTCCTTTCTTGTCTATCCGGTAGCCCAAGAAATCGACCGATTCGACCCCTATCTGACATTTATTTGTCTTGACTTTTAATCCGGCTGTCCGGAAACTGCTCAAGACCTTTCTTAACCCCTCCCCAATTCCTCCATGTTTTCCCTGAAATTAGGACATCATCAGTAGGAACTACCCTGGGAGCCCTTGCAGTAGTCGTTCCATCAGGTTTTGGAACAGCCCTGGTGCCACACTAACCCCAAATTGCAATCGGGTGCACTTGAATGCCCCTGTGCGTCACAATCGTTTGGGCTTCGCTGTGCGGGCGTCTACTGGCAGTTGTTGGTAGGCTTGGGCCAAGTCTAACTTTGCAAAGACTTGCCCTTGCCCCAAGGAGTGCAATAAATGTTGCACCACGGAACCGGTACGCTTTTCTGTAAGGCTTTGTTAAGCGTCGCCTTGTAGTCAGCGCAAATTCTAATTGACCCGTCCGATTTGATGGGGTGACGATTGGCGTCTCCCACTTTGCGTGATCGACTGGCACCAAAACCCCTGATTTATGAGCTTGTCCAGCTCCTTATCAATTTTGGTTTTAGGGCAAAGGACTCTCCTCGCCTTAAGCCTAATGGGGGCTACCTGGGGTCTAAGTTGAAGGAAATAGGGGTCCCTTGTACTTGCCCAGGCAGTCCTTGAAGACATCTTGAACTCGTTAAAGAGAATGTCTTTCAAATTGCAGTCACTTCTGTAGATGCCAGTCACTCCCATGCCCAGGGCACGAAACCAGTCTAGTCCCAACAGACTGGGCAGAGTTCCTTCGACGATCGTGATGGGCAGGGTCTTTTGTGAGGCCGTACTCGACTCGGACGGAGGTGGTCCTCGAACAGGGATGCGATTCCCTGGTAGTCGTGGCACTCGTAGCCGCTGTGCTTGCAGATGGCGCGACGGACGGCAGCGACTTCGCCAGGGTGTCCCAGGACATGATGGTGATCGCTGATCCCGTGTCCACTTCAAGCCTGCACCGAACTCCTCGATCTTGGGCTTTGTGAAAATCTTCTTTCCACTTTGGTTGAGGCGCGCCTATAATGACAGTCGCTTGGTTAGACTTCGCCTTTCTTGTTTGAACCAATCGCGGGCCGCCTTTCCGGTTCCGCCTGATTGGCCGATTTGAATTTTCGGCGGAAGGTTGGGCCGCTCTGCAAACCTGAGCTAAGTGTCCTTTCTTCCCACACCGCCGGCATGTTGCGTCTTTAAACCTGCAGCGTTGGCGCTGATGCTGCCCTCCGCAGCTTCCGCACTCGCCACGGTCCTCAGTGTCGCGTTTCTCGGTCCGCAGACCCTTCCTCATCCTCGCCTCACCTTCGGATTCGGACTGAATCTCCTCCTGGTGTACTGGCGTTGGCTTTGCGCCGCCTTGGATTGAAGAGGCTTTTGCAGAGTCTCTGCTGCTTTAGTAGACATTTCGTGTGCTCTGGCCTCGCCCAGAGCGGTGGCTAGTGTCAGGTTGCTCCTGGCTAGCAGTCGCCGCCGTAGGCGGATGTCCTTGACCCTCGGATGAGTTGCTCGAGTAGCACTTCGCCTAAGTCTCGGTATCCGCAGTCCTTGGACGCCTTCTTAAAGCGGCCATGTAGTCACCGATGGACTCGCCTCCATCTGTCTACGCTTCTCCGAATTCAAACCGCTGCACGATTTGGACGCGCCGGTGCGAAATGGTTCTTCAGTAAAGTCTGCAGAGTCGGCCACGATACCGATTGTATCGGCGTTGGCTCTGCCAGGGCTTCCGCAATCTCGATGACCTCCGCCCGCAATGGCTTAGGAAATAAGCCCGTTTGCGGTTATCGATCCTGTAGTTCGTTGGCTTCTAGAAAGCTTTCAAACGGGTCATATATGTTCCCCATTTCTCCTTGCCGGGTTGTACGGTGCGGGTGGCGTGTTTGCCATTTCCGCTTCTGCCCTGAGTTTGCTGGGTTCGACCAGCGTGTTTCAGCTCGGTTCTGGTTCTCCTTAGCCTCGAGATCCCACCTTCGCCGCCAATGTTAAGTTCGGGAAGTAACGAGGCTGGAGACCAGGGTAGTGACAACAGCTCTTTAATATAGGGTGAACCCAGCAGCAGGCTGGGGGAAAAACCTCTCCTTTTATACAGTTCTGCTGGAGGCTTCGTCCAATCAGCAACGTGCTGATTTCCCGCCCAAATATTTAAAGGCACAACTGTTAATACATAACAATAATAATAATAATAATAATAATAATAATAATAATAATAATAATAATAATAATAATAATATTTTAATTTGTATACCGCCCTTCTCCCGAAGGACTCAGGGCGGTGCACAGCCAGAATAAAAATACAAAGAGAAACAATACATATAATATTAAGAACACCCCTTAAAAAACTTATTCAATTGGCCAAAAATTTAAAATACAATAACACCCTATAAAAATTTACAAAAATTTAAAACCCATAAAAGTAAATTAAAAATTTTAAAATCAAGCCAGTCCAGCTAGACAGAATAAATATGTTTTAAGTTCGCGGCGAAAGGTCTGAAGGTCGGATAGTTGACGAAGTCCAGGGGGAAGTTCGTTCCACAGGTAGAGCCACAGAGAAGGCCCTCCCCCTGGGGGCCACCAGTCGACATTGTTTGGCTGACGGCACCCTAAGGAGTCCCTCTCTGTGAGAACGCACCGGTCGCTGGGAGATAGAAGATGGCAGTAGACGGTCCCGTAAATATCCTGGTCCTAAGCCATGGAGCGCTTTAAAGGTAGTCACCAAAACCTTGAAGCGCACCCGGAAGACAACAGGCAGCCAGTGCAATCTGCGCAGGATGGGTGTTACATGGGAGCTCCGAACCGCTCCCTCTATCACCCGCGCAGCTGCATTCTGGACTAACTGGAGTCTATATGGTATGGGATAGCTGGCTCCTCTAGATCCCTCAAAGGGAAGGACATGTCCTCAAATCCTTCATCCACAATCCTATCTTTTGCAGCCTTCCACAATTGGGCAGGTAGAGTGTGCATATCCCTGCAGGCTTTGATTCACGAGCAAACTTTCCTTCCATTCTTTCCTCCACAGCAGTGTTGTGGCCCGTTGGCGGCCAGTGGAGCTGGCAGCAGAGTCAGAGCAATGAGGAGGTTGGGAAGGAACATGGGCCAGTCCTGGGGGTTGGGGAAAGCTCGGACAAGGGCTCTGAGTCAGAGGCAGAGCGGGAGTGAGACAGCAGTGAGGCAGAGGAACAGCTGGAGCCTGTTCCCAGTGTGCGCATGTGCAGAGCTGCTAGAAGACAAGAACAACTCAGAAAGCAGGGTCAGGAGTAAAGCCACACCTTGGAGGTGATTGGCCCCTCCCATAGGAAACTAAAGAAGAGCGAATGGGTTTTTGCAGGAAACAATTCATTTCAAGAGTGGGAAGATCTGTCTATGACTCTGCGCCAAGTTTTGCCTTACACTGCATTTGGAAACTAGTTATCTGACAGCATTCCAAACGAGATAGAATAGACTAGAATAGAATAGAATAGAATTTTTTATTGGCCAAGTGTGATTGGACACACAAGGAATTTGTCTTGGTGCATATGCTCTCAGTGTATATAAAAGAAAAGATAAGGTCTGTGTTGATAAATATTCCTCAGAAAGGCTGTTTGCCAGGCCTTGATGACTGTGAATGAAAGGAATTCACAGTCGTGTAAATAAAAGGGGTTTTGCCAGGACCCAGACTCTGTTTCCTGCTTTTTAAGGGAGCCTAGGTCAGAATAAATAAGCTTACCAGAGATTGGAACAGAGGATATGGACAAATCAGAAAGGAGGACGAATGGGCAAAATAAAAGACATATTAATTCTTCAACTTTCTTGGCATCTGCAACAACAAATTTTAGCAAAAAACAAAACAAAAAACCCTGCCAAAATATATTCTTAGGCCTGCATGTATGTGAAATTATTATTTTTTCCAGCATTAGAAAGACTTGAATTTTCAACTGCAGCGTTTTTCCAAAGTATCGTTTATTTTCGAGAACATGCGCCAGCAATAATACAGAATTGATGACAACACAGCTTTTCCAATTTCACCGTAGAAATTTAGGGGGGGGGGAAGGGGAGGGAAAATCATGTGATCTATAGACTACTGCAGCCATAGATTTGAAAGGGCTGGATTGAAACCGATGGTTGGCATCAGGAAATAAATGAAATAAGGTTAAGTCGAAGGCTGTCATGTCTGTCGACAGAGGAAGGAAGGAAAGAAAGAAGCAGAGAATTTACAAGGTCTACAGAGCACAAACGTTTGAATGACTAATGTTGCGAAACGGTCCAAAATATGTTATTTAAAAAAAAAAAAGACACTCCAAAAACAAATGGATAATATTTGATTTTAAGGCTACGCCTGCTGGATGGAGGTCATGAGGACAAAAAGAAAGTCACATTCTCCTTTTTGAAGGAGCAGATGTGGTTACTTATTCTCCAAATCTCATAAAGACAGGACGAGAAGCAATGGATGGAAGCCCGTTAAAGAGAGAGCAAACCTGGAAATAAGGAGGGCCGTGGCTGGGGCTTTAGACCGTGTCGTGCCTTTGCGGCCTCTGACCCGGCGTAGATCCCAACCGGCTCCTTGGTTCTTCGAGGAGCTGAGGGGGATGAAACGCCGGAGAAGACGCCTAGAGAGTTTGTGGAGGTCCAGTCGTTCAGAGGCTGATCGGACACAAGTGAGGTCCTATAGTAGGACCTACCTTGTGGCACTGAGGGAAGCGAGACGTTGCTACGTCTTGTCCCTCATTGCGTCGGCAGATAACCGCCCGGCCGCCCTGTTTCGGGTGACTCGCTCCCTCCTTCACCAGGGGGAGCGGGATGACCCGTTGCAGGGATGTGCTGAGGAGTTTAACGGTTATCTATACGATAAAATCGTTCAGCTTCGGGACGGTCTGGACCAAAATTGCGGGGATCCAGATGGGGCGTCTGAGGGCGGTCTTGGTGACATTGTTTGGGATGAGTTTGACCCTGTGGCTCCCGAGGACATGGACAGGTTGCTGGGTAGATTGAATGCCACCACGTGTTTACTGGACCCGTGCCCCTCCTGGTTGGTACTGGCCTCTCAGGAGGTGACACGAGGCTGGCTCCAGGCAATTACGAGTGCTTCTTTGTTGGAGGGAGTCTTTCCGGCCGCCTTGAAAGAGGCGGTGGTGAGGCCCCTCCTCAAGAAGCCCTCCCTGGACCCGGCTGTTTTAGGTAATTATCGTCCGATCTCCAACCTTCGCTTCGCGGCGAAGGTTGTAGAGAGTGTGGTGGCATGTCAGTTTCCCCAGCACCTGGAGGAAACTGTCTATCTAGACCCATTCCAGTCTGGTTTCCGGCCCGGATACAGCACTGGTCGCGTTGGTGGATGATCTCTGGAGGGCCAGGGATAGGGGGTGTTCCTCCGCCCTGGTCCTATTAGACCTCTCAGCAGCTTTTGATACCATCGACCATGGTATCCTGCTGCGCCGGTTGGAGGGATTGGGAGTGGGAGGCACCGTTTATCGGTGGTTCTCCTCCTATCTCTCCGACCGGTCGCAGACGGTGTTGACGGGAGGGCAGAGGTCGGCCCCGAGGCGCCTCACTTGTGGGGTGCCGCAGGGGTCGATTCTCTCGCCCCTCCTGTTCAACATCTATATGAAGCCGCTGGGTGAGATCATAAGTCGCTTCGGTGTGAGGTACCAGCTGTACGCTGATGACACTCAGCTGTACTTTTCCACACCGGGCCACCCCAACGAAGCTATCGAAGTGCTGTCCCGGTTTCTGGAGGCCGTACGGGTCTGGATGGGGAGAAACGGGCTCAAGCTCAATCCCTCCAAGACAGAGTGGCTGTGGATGCCGGCATCCCGGTACAGTCAGCTGAGTCCTTGGCTGACTGTCGGGGGCGAGTCATTGGCCCCGATGGAGAGGGTGCGCAACTTAGGCGTCCTCCTGGATGAACATCTGTCTTTTGAAGATCATTTGACGGCCGTCTCCAGGAGAGCTTTTTACCAGGTCCGCCTGGTCCGCCAGTTGCGCCCCTTTCTAGACCGGGATGCCCTATGCACGGTCACTCACGCCCTCGTGACGTCTCGTCTGGATTACTGCAATGTTTCTACATGGGGCTCCCTTGAAGGGCATCCGGAGGCTCCAGTTAGTTCAGAATGCGGCTGCGCGGGTGATAGAGGGAGCCCCTCGTGGCACCCATGTGACACCTCTCCTGCGCAGACTGCACTGGCTACCTGTGGCTTTCCGGGTGCGCTTCAAGGTGTTAGTAACTATCTTTAAAGCGCTCCATGGCATAGGGCCGGGCTATTTACGGGACCGCCTGCTGCTACCGAATACCTCTCACTGACCCGTGCGCTCTCACAGAGAGGGACTCCTCAGGGTGCCGTCGGCTAGGCAGTGCCGTCTGGCGACACCCAGGGGAAGGGCCTTCTCTGTGGGGGCCCCCACCCTCTGGAACGAACTCCCCCCAGGACTTTGCCAACTTCCGGACCTCCGAACCTTCCGCCGTGAGCTTAAAACACATCTATTCGTTTGCGCAGGACTGGACTAGGTTTTTAAATGTAGATTTTAATGGGTTTTATTATATATATTATTTTTAATTATCTGGCTGCATCTAATAAAGTTTTTTAATGGATATTTTATTTTTGTATTTATATGTATTTTATTTGCCTGTGCACCGCCCTGAGTCCCTAGGGAGATAGGGCGGTATACAAATTTGAATAAATAAATAAATAAATAAATAAATTTCACCTGGAAGTTCTAGTCCTGCCTTAGGCACAAAAGCCCGCTGGATGTCTTTGGGCCCAATCACCAGGAGATGGTGAGTTCTTGTTTCACCAGTCGCCATCTGGGTGACTTTGGGTCAATGTCCAAATCACCTTGTTCCCTCTGCTGTCAGGGAGTTCGACTATAAAGTCCATTGCAATCTCCTCCCAGGGTTTTGTGGGTTCGGCTACAATCTGGAGAAGCCCACGGGGCTTCCCTGGTCTGGACTTCATGGTGGCGCAGATAGCGCAGCTTTTAACATAGTCCTCTACATCGGCTTTCGTTCTTGGCCGCCGGAATTGTCTTCTAGTCAAATGGACTGGATTTAAAAATCCAAAGTGAGCCCTTACTCGAGAATCATGACTCCGCTTTAGCACTCTGAGTTGCATGCTGCTGGGCACATAAATCTTACTCCCCTTCCAAGCCAATCCCTCTCTTAGGGTTAGATCCGTCTGGTTGTCCTCGAACCAGGCATCAGCGCCGCTTCAAATAGAACTTTGAAAAATGCTTGCTTCAGAGTTTTTACTTGGAGTTGATGGTTTTTCTGGAACGCTGACAACCAGTCCCTCTCTCTCAGCTCACCTCACAGGGTTGTTGTTTTGATATTGGACCAATCACCAGGAGACCATGAGTTCTAGTCTCACCTTAGTCATGAAAGCTAGTTGGGTGACCTTTGAGAGCTGTATGCAACCAAAATTTCATTTTAATGTATGCCAATCAGTGTACATTTAAAGTGACGATAAAGTTACTCTAAGACTAAGTCAAATCTTGTTATTAATGAAGCAGTCTTCCAATATCTCAGGGGCTGCCATGAAGAAGAGGGAGTCAAGCTATTCTCCAAAGCACCTGAGGGCAGAACAAGAAGCAATGGGTGGAAACCAATCAAGGAGAGAAACAACTTAAAACTGAGGAGAAATTTCCTGACAGTCAGAACAATTAACCAGTGGAACAACTTGCCTCCTGAAGTTGTGAACTCTCCAACACTGGAAGTTTTTAAGAAGAGGTTGGTTGACCATTTGTCTGAAATGGTATATAGGCCAGGGGTCTCCAACCTTGGTGCCTTTAAGACTTGTGGACTTCAACTCCCAGAGCTCCTCAGCCAGCTTTGCTGGCTGGGGGACTCTGGGAGTTTTATTTTTATTTTTTTTATTTTTGTTTACATTTATACCCCGCCCTTCTCCGAAGACTCAGGGCGGCTTACAGTGTATAAGGCAATAGTCTCATTCTATTTGTATATTTTTACAAAGTCAACTTATTGCCCCCCCAACAATCTGGGTCCTCATTTTACCTACCTTATAAAGGATGGAAGGCTGAGTCAACCCTGGGCCGGGCTTGAACCTGCAGTAATTGCAGGCTTTGTGTTCTTAATAACAGGCTTTTACCAGCCTGAGCTATCCACGGCCCTGGATGTTGAAGTCCACACTCTTAAAGGGATCAAGGTTGGAGATCCCCCGGTATAGGCCAATGATGGCTAATCTTTTTGTCACTGCGTGCTGAAAGCGCACACACACCCATAATGCAATGCACGCATGACCCCCCCACACACACACACCCCACCCCTCACGCACGCGCATGCGCCCCCCTATGCATGTGCATGTGACCACCCATGCTCCCCGGCTCCCTGCGCATACATATCCCACATGCACTCCATTCCCCTCGTGCAAGTGTGGCAGAGACCTGAAAACCAGCTGGCTGGCAGGATGCGCGCATGATGGAGCTGGGCTGGGGCAATGCCTCGTGTGCCCGCAGAGAGGGCTCTTCTACTTACCTTTGCTACCAGTTCGCAGCAGGATCGCACACACACGCTTACTTCGTTCACACACGCACGCTTGCTTCTGCACATGTGCAGAAGCTTCCAGATGACGTCAGAATCAGTGGGCGGAGCCTACCCTCCAGTTTTATTACCGGTTCGCAGTTCGAACCGGGGGCAACGCACCACTGGGCTCGGCGTGCCACCTGTGGCACGCGTGCCATAGGTTCGCCCTCACGGGTATCGGGTTTCCTGCTTAAGCAGGGGGTTAGACTAGAAGACCTCCAAGGTCTCTTCCAGCCCTGTTATTCTATTCTAATCTCTGCTCATCTGGCTTGAAGAGGGTTGATTGCTGGCGAAGAGGTTTTTAGGTCTTCTCCTCCCCCCCCTTTTAATAATAATAATAATAATAATAATAATAATAATAATAATAATAATAATAATAATAATAATAATAATAATAATAACAATAACAATAACAATAACAATAACAATAACAATAACAATAACAATAACAATAACAATAACAATAATAATAATAATAATAATAATAATAATAATAATAATAATAATAATAATATCAGAGTTGGAAGGGACCTTGGAGGTCTTCTAGTCCAACCCCCTGCCCAGGCAGGAAACCCTACACCATCTCAGACAAATGGCTATCCAACATTTTCTTAAAAATTTCCAGTGTTGGAGCATTCACAACTTCTGCAGGCAAGTTGTCCCACTAATTAATTGTTCTCACTGTCAGGAAATTTCTCCTTAGTTCCAGGTTGCTTCTCTCCTTGATCAGTTTCCACCCATTGCTTCTTGTTCTACCCTCAGGTGCTTTGGAGAACAGCCCAACTCCCTCTTCTTTGTGGCAACCCCTGAGATATTGGAACACTGCCATCCTGTCTCCCCTGGTCTTTCTTTTCATTAAACTAGACGTACCCAGTTCCTGTTCTTCATATGTTTTAGCGTCCAGTCCCCTAATCATCTTTGTTGCTCTTCTCTGAACTCTTTCTAGAGTCTCAACATCCTTTTTACATTGTGGCGACCAAAACTGGATGCAATATTCCAAGTGTGGCCTTACCAAGGCATTATAAAGTGGTATTAACACTTCACGTGATCTTGATTCTATCTCTCTGTTTATGCAGCCCAGAACTGTGTTGGCTTTTTTGGGTTTTTTTTTTTTTTTGGAAAGGTCTGCAAGAAAAGCAACCAAGCTCAGAGAGCATCAAGGACCTCACCGTTCAACCCCGAGCGACAAATATTCTCTTCTACTGGGGTTAAGTTAACGTCCATCGCTGCCTTGTTGCTCAGAGCTAATCAGAAGGCCCTTCGGGGGGGGGGCGAACTGGATTGCACCAATTTTGCACTGGAGCGCTTGTCCCCTGCTGGGCTGCGAGGATCCCGACGGTGGTGATCTGCCCCCACCCGGCAGTGGTTTGCTTTTAGGAATCAGCTCAAGGGATCCCTTGAGATGGTCCTATCAGAGGCGGCGGCAACGGCCACGGCCTGACCTCTTGCGCAGGGCTCCCGTTGTTCTCTGCTGCTGATGGAGCTGGATTTTAACATCGCAGTGGAAAATAATTTGCACGACAGCCTAACAGCTGCAGACCAATTAGAAAATCAGCTTGATGTTTGGGAGTTGCCGGAGGCTATTTTAATAAATATGCTTATGCGTCAGTATCACAGGATTGACTAATTCAGGGCTATGGCGGAGCACCGTGGTTCAAGAAACGAAGGAGCATTTGCTGAAGTTTTATAACTGTTATGTTTCTTATCTCTCTCTCTCTCTCTCTCTCAATGGAATGGAATGAAAAGCCATGCCAGGCCAATTCTCAGTGCCAGACAGATTGTTTGTAAGGAGGGGTGAATTGCGAGGAAGAAGAAAGCATGCAAACTTTCATAGTATAACTCATAGAATCATCTGCTACAATGTCCTTCCTGTCAAAGACTACTTCAGCTTCAATCACAACAATACACGAGCACACAATAGATACAAGCTTAATGTTATCAGCTCCAATCTTGATTGCAGAAAATATGACTTCAGGAACAGAGTTGTTAATACTTGGAATATACTACCCGAGTCTGATCTCTTCCCAAAATCCCCAAAGCTTTAACCAAAGACTATCTACTATTGACCTCACCCCATTCCTAAGAGGTCTGTATGGGGCGTGCATAAGAGCACTAGTGTGCCTACCGTTCCTGTCCTATTGTTTCCTTTGTTATATCCAATTAATATAGTTATTACATACTTATATATATGCTTATATATCGTATAGTTATTTTATGCTTATGATTATATATACTGTTGTGACAGATAAATAAAAAATAATAAAAGAATCAAGATCACGTGAAGTGTCGAAGACTACTTCAGCTTCAATCGCAACAATACACGAGCACACAATAGATTTAAGCTTAATGTGAACTGCTCCAATCTTGATTGCAGAAAATATGACTTCAGTAACAGAGTTGTTAATGCCTGGAATGCACTAGTGGTCTCTTCCCAAAAACCCCAAAGCTTTAACCAAAGACTATCTACCGTTGAACTCACCCCATTCCTAAGAGGTCTGTAAGGGGCATGCAAAAGAGCACCAGCGTGCCTACCGTTCCTGTCCTATTGTTTCCTTTGTTATATCCAATTAATATAGTTATTACATACTTATACTTATATATATGCTTATATACAGTGGTGGGATTCAGCCAGTTCGAATCCTGAGCCCAAGGTTGACTCAGCCTTCCATCCTTTATAAGGTAGGTAATCATTAGGCCAGAGAACCGTTGTTAAATTACTTGAATCCCACCACTGCTCATATAACATATAGTTATTTCATGCTTATGCTTATATATACTGTTGTGACAAATAAATGAATAAAAATAAAATATAGTTATTTCATGCTTATACTTATATATATGCTTATATACAGTGGTGGGATTCAGCCAGTTCGCACCACTTAGATGTAAGCTTAATGTTAACTTTCTGAACAGTTTGGCAAACTGTTATTAGAACACAGCAGCCTGCAATTACTGCAGGTTCAAGCCCGGCCCAAGGTTGACTCAGCCTTCCATCCTTTATAAGGTAGGTAAAATGAGGACCCAGATTGTTGGGGGGGCAATAAGTTGACTTTGTAAATATACAAATAGAATGAGACTATTGCCTTATACACTGTAAGCCACCCTAAGTCTTCGGAGAAGGGCGGGATATAAATGTAAATTAAAAAAAAAAAGTGAACTGCTCCAATCTTGATTGCAGAAAATATGACTTCAGCAACAGAGTTATTAATGCCTGGAATGCACTACCTGACTCCGTCGTCTCTTCCCAAAATCCCCAAAGCTTTAACCAAAGACTATCTACTATTGACCTGACCCCATTCCTAAGAGGTCTGTATGGGGCGTGCATAAGAGCACCAGCATGCCTACCGTTCCTGTCCTATTGTTTCCTTTGTTATATAGTTATTACATACTTATACTTATATATATGCTTATATATCATATAGTTATTTTATGCTTATGATTATATATACTGTTGTGACAGATAAATAAAAAATAATAAAAGAATCAAGATCACGTGAAGTGTCGAAGACTACTTCAGCTTCAATTGCAACAATACACGAGCACACAATAGATTTAAGCTTAATGTGAACTGCTCCAATCTTGATTGCAGAAAATATGACTTCAGTAACACAGTTGTTAATGCCTGGAACACACTACCTGACTCTGTGGTCTCTTCCCAAAAACCCCAAAGCTTTAACCAAAGACTATCTACCGTTGACCTCACCCCATTCCTAAGAGGTCTATATGGGGTGTGCAAAAGAGCACGAGCGTGCCTATCGTTCCTGTCCTATTGTTTCCTTTGTTATATCCAATTAATAAGGGGCCATGGTGGCTCAGGCTGTAAGATAGCCTGTTATTAAAACACAGCAGTCTGCAATTACTGCAGGCTCGAATCCCACCAGGCCCAAGGTTGACTCAGCCTTCCATCCTTTATAAGGTAGGTAAAATGAGAACCCAGATTGTTGGGGGGGGCAATAAGGTGACTTTGTAAATATACAAATAGAATGAGACTATTGCCCTGAGTCTTTGGAGAAGGGCAGGATATAAATGTAAATAAAAATAAAATATAGTTATTACATACTTATATATATGCTTATATACAGTGGTGGGATTCAGCCAGTTCGCACCACTTCGGGAGAACCGGTTGTTAACTTTCTGAACAGTTTGGCAAACTGGTTGTTGGAAGAAATCATTAGGCCAGAGAACCGGTTGTTAAATTACTTGAATCCCACCACTGCTCATATAACATATAGTTATTTCATGCTTATGCTTATATATACTGTTGTGACAAATAAATAAAAAATAATAAAAGAATCAAGTTCGCGTGAAGTGCCGAAGACTACTTCAGCTTCAATCGCAACAATACACGAGCACACAATAGATTTAAGCTTAATGTGAACTGTTCCAATCTTGATTGCAGAAAATATGACTTCAGTAACAGAGTTGCTAATGCCTGGAACGCACTACCTGACTCTGTGGTCTCTTCCCAAAATCCCCAAAGCTTCAAACAAAAACTGTCTACTATTGACCTCACCCCATTCCTAAGAGATCCGTAAGGGGCGTGCATAAGAGCACCAGCGTGCCTACCGTTCCTGTCCTAATGTTCCCTTTGATTGTATCCAATTTGCATGGTCATTTCATGCTTATACTTATATATACTGTTGTGTTTGACAAATAAATAAATAAATAAAATAACAAATTTGAAAAGGACCTTAGAGTTCATCTAGTCCAGGGGTCTGCAAACTTGGCTCTTTTAAGACTTGTGGACTTCAACGGCTTGTGGACTTCAACAGCAAAGCTGGCTGAGGGGGTCTCTGGGAGTTGAAGTCCACAAGTCTTAAAAGAGCCAAGTTTGCAGACCCCTGATCTAGTCCAACCCAATGTTCAAGCAGGAGACCCTATACCCGTGACGGCAAACCTATAGCACGCGTGTCAGAAGTGGCACACAGAGCCATCTCTCCAGACATGCACGCCGTCGCCCTTCCAGGTTCCGGCGCACCATCCAGCTGGTCTTCACACAGGTGGGGGGGATGCTGGAAACTGGAAGAAATTGCGCATGTGTGCATGAAGACCAGGTGGCCGGTGCGCATGCGTGCACCAGAAACTGGAAGATCATCTTCCCAGCACACGCATGCCAACCAATGGAACAGAAGTTGCCTTCAGAAGTTGCGGGAGCTTCATCACTGGAGGCTTTCAAGGCTGGACTGCCATCTGTCAAAAATGTAGGGTCTGCTCGGGGTTAGTGGACTAGATCAGGGGTCTCCAACCTTGGCAACTTTAAGCCTGGTGGACTTCAACTCCCAGAATTCCCAGCCAGCTTTGCAAAGCTGGCTGGGGAATTCTGGGAGTTGAAGTCCACCAGGCTTAAAGTTGCCAAGGTTGGAGACTCCTGGACTAGATGACCTACAAGGTCCCTTCCAACTCTGTTAATTTTTTTATTTTTATTTTATTTTTATTTGCATTTATATCCCGCCCTTCTCCGAAGACTCAGGGCGGCTTACACTATGTCAAGCAATAGTCTTCATCCATTTGTATATTATATACAAAGTCAACTTATTGCCCCCCCAACAATCTGGGTCCTCATTTTACCTACCTTATAAAGGATGGAAGGCTGAGTCAACCTTGGGCCTGGTGGGACTTGAACCTGCAGTAATTGCAAGCAGCTGCTGTTAATAACAGACTGTCTTAGCAGTCTGAGCCACCAGAGGCCCTAATCTATATCTGATTGCAGTCTTTCACTATCTGAGGGGCTGCCAGAAAGAAGAGGGGTGGGGGGTCAACCCATTCTCCAAAGCACCTGGAGGCAGGACAAGAAGCAACGGATGGAAACTAATCAAGGAGAGAAGCAACCTAAAAACAAGGTGGAATTTCCTGACAGTTAGAACAATTAATCTGTGGAACAACTTGCCTCCAGAAGTTGTGAATGCTCCAACAATGGAGGTTTTTAAGAAGAGATGGGACAATGACAATCATTTGTCTGAAAGGGTGTAGGGTTTACTGCCTAAGTAAGAAGGGGGTTGGATTTGAACACCTCCAAGGTCCATTATTTTGTTATTCTGTAGTAGTCTTTTCTGAACCTTTTATGGTCTACAGAAATGTCACCCTTTTCATATTTTTTTTCTTAGCGATTGACACCACTGAAGGAGATAAATGTAATTTCTGAAATTTTCCTAATTATGAGTAGCTCCTTTGTTCTTTTCACCTCTTTTCACCTCCATTTCTTCTCTGTTGGAATAAAAAGGTGGAAATCCTGCAGGAAGGGTGTACACTATACAAGTATTGTCCTCACTTGAAACAAGGTCAACGAGATCTCCTTGAAGTAATTTAATGTCCCCAAACACTCTTCCTCCCTTGCTTCTACCTGAAGAAAACCACACATCTGAAGAGATTATCCAGTTTGTAGCTTCTACTTATATAGAGAGAGAGCAGCTCATATTGATTTTCTTCATTGCTTCTTTGAGTTACAAATTCTCCCTATCTACTCTAAAGGACCTTCTGAGTGGATGGAGAACCGTCTCTGATTTTATTGTAGTAAGCATCAGGCTCTTCAGAACGAATAAGATCCTTTATGATGGTGGTACTCTTGGTGGTAGAGAGAGAGCAGCTCATATTGATTTTCTTCATTGCTTCTTTGAGTTACAAATTCTCCCTATCTACTCTAAAGGACCTTCTGAGTGGATGGAGAACCGTCTCTGATTTTATTGTAGTAAGCATCAGGCTCTTCAGAACGAATAAGATCCTTTATGATGGTGGTACTCTTGGTGGTAGAGAGAGAGCAGCTCATATTGATTTTCTTCATTGCTTCTTTGAGTTACAAATTCTCCCTATCTACTCTAAAGGACCTTCTGAGTGGATGGAGAACCGTCTCTGATTTTATTGTAGTAAGCATCAGGCTCTTCAGAACGAATAAGATCCTTTATGATGGTGGTACTCTTGGTGGTAGAGAGAGAGAGAGAGAGACCATCAATTAAGTTGGTTCTCTACCCAGGATCACTCCCCGAAGGTGCTCATTACGTCAGGGAACCATGATGGTCATAAGTCAAGGACTTACTTGTAAAGCACCAAAGATTGTGTCCCACAGAAATCCCACCTCAAAGTGATTTCCAAGGAACTGAGATCACAATTCCCAATATTCCTGACCTTACTTCAAGTAAGGTTGTGAAAGTTGGACCATAAGGAAAGCTGAGCGCCAAAGAATTGAGGTCTTTGAACGATGGTGCTGGAGAAGACTCCTGCGAATCCCTTGGACTGCAAGGCGATCAAACCAGTCAGTCCTTGAGGAGATCAACCCTGACTGCTCTTTAGAAGGCCAGATCCTGAAGATGAAACTGAAATACTTTGGCCACCTAATGAGAAGGAAGGACTCACCGGAGAAGAGCCTAATGCTGGGAACGATGGAGGGCAAAAGAAGAAAGGGTCGGGAGAGAACGAGGTGGCTGGATGGAGTCACTGAAACAGTTGGTGTGAGCTTAAATGGACTCCAGAGGATGGTAGAGGACAGGAAGGCCTGGAGGAACGTTGTCCATGGGGTCGTGATGGGTCGGACACGACTTTGCAACTAACAACAACAATCATTCAATCTGTCTATTATGTATCTGTCTATCCATCTGTCTATCCCTCTGTTTGTCCATCTGTCAGTCCATCCATCCATCCGTCCATTCATCCATCTGTCTGTCTGTCTATCTTATCCATCCATATCTCTCTCTATATCTATCTATCTATCTATCTATCTATCTATCTATCTATCTATCTATCTATCTATCTATCATCTATCTATCTATCTATCTATCTATCTATCTATCTATCTATCTATCTATCTATCTATCTATCTATCTATCTATCTATCTATCTATCTCTTTGAACTCTGGTGCTGGAGAAAACTCCTGCGAGTCCCTTGGACTGCAAGGCGATCAAACCGGTCAGTCCTTGAGGAGGTCAACCCTGACTGCTCTTTAGAAGGCCAGATCCTGAAGATGAAACTCAAATATTTTGGCCACTTAATGAGAAGGAAGGACTCCCTGGAGAAGAGCCTAATGCTGGGAAAGATTGAGGGCAAAAGAAGGAGACGACAGAGAACGAGGTGGCTGGATGGAGTCACTGAAGCAGTCGGCGTGAGCTTAAATGGACTCCAGAGGATGGTAGAGGACAGGAAGGCTGGAGGAACATTGTCCATGGGGTCATGATGGGTCGGACATGACTTCGCAGCTAACAACAAGAACAAGTTCAAACCATGATGGCATTTTGGAAGTCAGTATATTTTGCAGTGTTCATAAGAAATTAATGACAGTCTAAAGTATCAAGGACTCCTTTCCTTCCCCGCTCCCTCCCTCCACACCCTGGCCCATAGATACACACTACCGCCAAATGTCTGTTTTGGCCTTATTATTTTTCCAAGGCATAAAATATTAAAATGGTTTTTTATAGCTCCGGATGACCTTCAAAATTCACTGACTTCTGCCCGACTATAATATTTTGGTTCGTTAATTTCACCGGTGAAGTTCTGATTGGTAATTTTATTAAGTTTTGGAGCACAAGCGTTGATTATAATATGCTTCTCGGGACAATACACTCTTCAAGTCACGTTAGCAGAGCTGTCTTTTCTCTTTAACGTCTTTGATTTAATAGCAGATCCTCGGGAATACGTCCAGTTGCTTTCATGTCTATTGTACACCGCTTCCCATGTTGCATCAAGGTCTTTCGGGAAACTGCTGACGGGACTTATATCCCGTTTATCTTCAACTTGAAATGTATTTGTCAAATTTATACGCAATCACAAGATTTTAGTGCCTAAGAAGAGTTACATTTAAGAGATGCTCCAGGCTAGAAACTGGGAGGCTGAATTCCAGCCCTGCCTTAGGCAGGAAAGCCGCTGGGTGTCATTAGGCCAATCACCAGGAGACTGGGAGTTCTAGTCCCGCCTTAGGCACAAAAGCCAGCTGGTGTCTTTGGGCCAATCACCAGGAGACAGTGAGTTCTAGTCTCACCTTAGGCACAAAAGCCAGCTAGTGTCTTTGGGCCAATCACCAGGAGACTGGGAGTTCTAGTCCCGCCTTAGGCACAAAAGCCAGCTGGTGTCTTTGGGCCAATCACCAGGAGACAGTGAGTTCTAGTCCCACCTTAGGCAGGAAAGATGTCTAGGTGACTTTGGGCAAATCACCAGGAGACAGTGAGTTCTAGTCTCACCTTAGGCACAAAAGCCAGCTGGTGTCTTTGGGCCAATCACCAGGAGACAGTGAGTTCTAGTCCCACCTTAGACACAAAAGCCAGCTGGTGTCTTTGGGCCAATCACCAGGAGACAGTGAGTTCTAGTCCCACCTTAGGCAGGAAAGATGTCTAGGTGACTTTGGGCCAATCACCAGGAGACAGTGAGTTCTAGTCTCAGCTTAGGCACAAAAGCCAGCTGGTGTCTTTGGGCCAATCACCAGGAGACAGTGAGTTCTAGTCCCACCTTAGACACAAAAGCCAGCTGGTGTCTTTGGGCCAATCACCAGGAGACAGTGAGTTCTAGTCCCACCTTAGGCAGGAAAGATGTCTAGGTGACTTTGGGCAAATCACCAGGAGACAGTGAGTTCTAGTCTCACCTTAGGCACAAAAGCCAGCTGGTGTCTTTGGGCCAATCACCAGGAGACAGTGAGTTCTAGTCCCACCTTAGACACAAAAGCCAGCTGGTGTCTTTGGGCCAATCACCAGGAGACAGTGAGTTCTAGTCCCACCTTAGACACAAAAGCCAGCTGGTGTCTTTGGGCCAACCACCAGGAGACAGTGAGTTCTCGTCCCATCTTTGCCATGGAACATGGCTAGGTGACTTACATCCCGTCACTTTCTCTCAGCTCAACTCACCTCAGGGGGTTGTTGTTGTGGGGAAAATTTACTTCTCCAGGTGAGTGTTGTGATGTTGCAACCACCAGGAAACAGTGTTCTTCACTCCTCCTGGTTCTACTACCAATAGTTCACCTTTGGTGGGTGAGTCCACTTCACCTTGGAGGCATCCGTTGGATTTTATTTTTTAAGAATCCTGTTGAGTCTCCAGGGAGAATCTTGTAAACAATGATAATGTTAGGCCTTTGACTTTGCAGTAGGCTTCCGGATCTATTTTTTTTTTAATGTACTGTTTAGGTGAGGTCGCCAGACATATTTATGGGTGACACCTGGTTGATCTCAGAATGACAATATATGGGCATAGCCTCCATCCCGAATTTGTTACCATGCAAAACATCTGGATGGCTAGACTCTTTGATGGGTCATTAACTTAATGAAGAAAGACTTTAGACACAATATACCTTGATCTGGATGAGGTTTTTAATCAGATTCCTCAGGTATCTTTTTGCTGGCAAGCTAGTTGAATGTGGCTAGTCAATATTATTCATCAATCAGTACTGATGTGATCATCAGAACCCAAACACTAAGTACATATTTGATGGACATTACCTTACAGATGAACCCAACCCTGTTAAAGACCTTGGAGTTTTCATGTCAAATGATCTAAGTGCCAAAGCCCACTGCAACTACATAGCAAAAAAGGCTCTAAGAGTTGTAAACCTAATCTTGCGTAGCTTCTTTTCCAAAAACACTACACTACTAACCAGAGCATATAAAACATTTGCTAGACCAATTCTAGAATACAGCTCACCTGTCTGGAACCCTCACCACATTTCTGACATCAATACAACTGAGTGTGTCCAGAAATATTTTACAAGAAGAGTTCTTCACTCCTCTGAAAACAACAAAATACCTGAACCTCTCTGGGAACTGCATGCGTGCGTGCATATTGCGAATTAACTCTATAAACTCGATCCACATCCCAATTCATGAAATCAACACTTCTCCCAAGAAATTCTCCCAACAATTTAGTCACAACATCTCTCAAGTCTTCTTGGTCCACTTCTTCCAAATTTTGAAACCTAAGGAAATAAGACATTTTATCCATCTGTAGTCCAAGCACAGCATTGCCTGTCGTCTCCTCTCTTTTCTGCACTGCCCGCATTTCACCCTCCAGACCTTCCACTTTCTGCTTGTTTTCTGCTGAGACTTGTTGAGTATCCTTTAAATCCTTTTGGATAGTCACAATTTCTTCTCTTATTTCCGTTTGGCCTCTTTGCAAATCATCCAGTTTCTTGTCCATATTGGATAACTTTTCCAAAATTCTCTCCATCTCTCCAGCAGTTGGTCTCTGACCTTTTGCCATTTGAAAAAAAGAATCAAAATCCTCAGGCAAGCACAGTATCCTTGTAATTTCCTCCGGATCCACCAGGGGCACTCACAGGAGCAACGAGTCCAGAGTACAGTTAGTCAACCAGGAAACCAAGGGAAGTGATGTCATCAAAATTCTCATAGTGAAGGCGGAAGCTGGACGCCACCACTGTTCCCCAGAAGGAGGGGCCTCAAACCTTCCCTCCTAAATTTCTCCATCACCTCTTCTCCAGAGCTCCACAAACCGTAATCTTCTTATTTTAAGTTCTCCTCTCTCCAAAATAACTCGTGCTCCTTCCAACCGCAGGGGAGAGAAACCCCCGCACCGGAGCACTCCACCACGCCACCGATATTCCCTTCCTTCTCCTCCTCAATTCTTCTCCGTGCCCTGTTCACCACCAGGCTGCTGCAGTTATAAATCCAAAGCCCGGTGTCACGGGCACAGCGCCCAGGCGACGACCAAAATAATGGCCGGCCTGTGGCCTCCGAACCCGCCAAGCCTAGGACGCGCCAGCATCGGTCCCCACAGTCCTGTATGTCGGCTGGGAGACCCTGGCGAGCCGTCTGCACGGCAGGTGTCCTTTCGAACACCTGGCCCCTGAGGGCCTCGGCGGCCGGATTCGGGCGCTGGAGGCAGGAGAAACCTTCCAGACGTCCGTTGCCACTGGATACCGGAAGTCGTCAAATTTGTGAGAAGAGAGACGAGAGATGAAATTCTTAGAAAACATAGGAGTGGGGCACTGATTTACAGGGGCAGGGAGATAGCCATTCTGAGGCAGATTCCCAGACAGGTACGTGAAAAAAGAAAGAAATATTATTTTTTGTCAAGCAAATTGTACCAGAAGGGAGTGGGCTTCAGATGGCTGATGCCAGAGGGATTGATGATTTTCCGGGAGGGCATTACGAAAAAAATCAGTACAATTGCGGAGGCTACGGCCTATGTGGAGGAACACAAAGCCTTCCTGGAATCAGATGACCCAGGAATTGAAGAAGGGAGGGTTATAGATCATGGGGCTGAAGCGGCGGCCGCTGTTATGCCCTGGAGTTGGGTCAGGCTGAACCCAGAGTTCTGAGATCCAAAACTAGGAAGTGATAAAGATATTTGGGATTGTGTTGGTTTTCCTTATTCTCTTTTGTACGATATTCTGTTTATTCTTGACTCTTCTTTATTACGTATTTAAAATTTGCAAACTTTGCTACTTCGTGTCACCTGTTTGCCTTATGGCTGTTGTATGTGTTAAAAAATTTGAGTAAAATTCTTATTTTAGATAAGAAAAATGAAAATTTACCATACCTGATATGTATTTGTATAAACCTTTTTTGACTAATAAAAACTTTTTGAACAAAAAAAAAAAAAGAAAACAACAAAATACCTTATCCAACCAGACTTGCAATCCTAGGCTTAGAAAACTTGGAACTCTGTTGCCTTCGACAAGACCTAAGTTTAACTCATAGAATCATCTATTGTAATGTCCTTCCTGTTAAAGACTACTTCAGCTTTAATTGCAATAATACAAGAGCAATCAATAGATTTAAACTTAATGTTAACCGCTTTAATCTAGATTGCAGAAAATACGACTTCTGTAACAGAATCATCAGTGCTTGGAACGCTTTACCTGACTCTGTGGTCTCTTCCCATAATCCTAAAAGCTTTATCCAAAAACTTTCTACTATTGACCTCACCCCATTCCTAAGAGGACCATAAGGGACGTGCATAAGAGCACAAACATGCCTTCCGTTCCTGTCCTATTGTTTTTCTTTTTTCCTTCTTATATATATATATGCTTATTCCTCCTAATATTTACTCATATATATGTTTATACACTATATAATCTTTTTGTGTGATGCTTATGTATATTGTTGTGACAAAATAAATAAAATAAAATAAAATATTCTGTCGGGGATCATTCTTTGGTTCACGGGTGAAGGAGAGGAGAGGAGGGGAGGAGGAGAGGAGAGGAGGAGAGGGGAGGGGAGAGGAGGAGAAGGGAAGGGAGGAGTGGAGAGGAGGAGAGGAAGGGAGAGAGGAGAGGAGAAGGGAGGAGAGGAGAGGAGGAGGAGGAGGAGAGGACAGGAGACAGGAGGAGAGGATGGAAGGAGAGGAGGAGAGGGGAAGAGGAGAGGAAAGGATGGGGAGGAGAGGAGGAGGAGGAGAGAGGAGAAGGAAGGGAGGATAGGAGGATAGGAGGAGAAGGAAGGGAGGGAGGGGAGAGAGAGGAGGAGGAGGAGAGGAGGGGGAGGAGGGGGAGGGGAGGAGAGGACAGGAGACAGGAGGAGAGGATGGAAGGAGAGGAGGAGAGGGGAAAAGAGGAGAGGAAAGGATGGGGAGGAGAGGAGAGGAGGAGGAGAGGAGGAGGAGGAGAGGAGAAGGAAGGGAGGAGAGGAGGAGAGGAGGAGAAGGGAGGAGGAGGAGAGGAGAGGAGAAGGAAGGAGGAGAGGAAGGGAGAGGAGGAGGGAGGGAGGGGAGGGAGGGAGGAGGAGAGGAGAGGAGAGGAGAGAATTGTTTTCTAATCTCTTATTTGAACACTTCCAGTGTTGAAGCATCCACAACTTTGGATAACCATTTGTCTGAAATTGTGTAGGGTTTCCTGCCTGAGCAGGGGGTTGGACTAGAAGACCTCTAAGGTCCCATCCAATTCTTTTATTCTGAAGAGAAGAGAAGAGAAGAGAAGAGAAGAGAAGAGAAGAGAAGAGAAGAGAAGAGAAGAGGACTCGGTTGTTCTTACCTTATCATGATCCAGGGACTCATCCAATGAATTCAAGACCTATAAGAGGAAATCATTCTTCACAGACGCCTCCCACAGGATTCTGCACCACAAAATGTAATGATGGCCACCAGCTTGCGTGCTTTAAAGGATAATTAGATAAATTAATGGAGAGGAAGGCTTTGGATGGTGACTAGGCTTGATGGTTTTCTATTACCTCCAGTATCAGAAGTAATGTTCTGCCAAAAACTGCTTTGCCATTTCAGAAGCTCCTTCCTTTCGCCTTGTCCTCGGGGGACTTAAGAAGTTCTGCGGAATGTCTTGTCGTGCTATTTTTGAATTTACTTTAGTGGTGAAGTCGGTGGAAGACGCTGCTCGGCTTGATCGCTTCACGTTGCCTCCATATTGCTTTCCTTCTGAAGACCCCATGATCCTCTTGGGAACCTTCCCAACAGGTGGGTCTTCTTCACAAGATCTTCTGCTTGCCCAGAATGGACACTCAGGAGTCTACGGAGGACAAGAGGGAGTATTCCTCCACACGAATAGAATATAGAATAATACAGGGGTGAAAGGCTCCCGGTTCGGACCGGATCGGGCGAACTGGTAGCAATGGGGGGCAGGTAGTTCAGAGAACCAGTAGCAAAAATCCCTGCCCCCTCCCTTACTCCTGCCCATGTCCACACAATCGCCCGGTCCTCACTTGCCTACTTGGCAGCTTGCTGCTTCTTTCAGGCTCGCTTCGGCTGCTGCAATCAATCACATCAGCTAGCAACTCAATCTGCCTGCCTGCAATCCATCTCATCTGTGAGCAACTCAATCTGCCTGTCTTGTCCCTTCAATACCTAATTGAAGGGACAAGGCAGGCAGATTGAGTTGCTCACAGATGAGATGGATTGCAGGCAGGCAGATTGAGTTGCTAGCTGATGCGATTGATTGCAGGCAGGCAGATTGAGTTGCTAGCTGATGCGATTGATTGCAGTAACCGGGGTGGGGGGGCTTTAAAAATAGTTAATTGGGGAGTTTTTTTAGGAGGTGGGTTTTTTTTAGACATAGCAATTTAAAGTTAAGGAAGTTTTAAATTTAGCTGCTTTTATCTAAAAATATTAATAAAATAAAATAATAAAATAAAATATTTGTGCAGCTTTCTGAGATCTGGTGTGTTTCTGTAGTGTTTCACTCTAACTACACAAACACACAAAATCTCACAAAGCTGTATGTGGCATTTTGTGTGTGTGAGAGAGAGTCAGTTGTATTGTGTTGTGTGTGTGTAAAGTGTGAAAGTTGGTTTTTAAGCTTTTTGTGGTTGTGTGAGGTTTCTGCTTGTTGCAGGGGCCATTTTGGGTGAAGTGCAGCTGCTTTTACATTGTGTGTGAGTCTGTTGTGTTGTTTGTGTGTAAAATGTGAAAGTTGGTTTTTGGTACCTCTTATTGTTTTGTGTACTTTGCTTATTCTTTTTATTATTTATTGTTATTGGTCACACCCACCAATTAAGCCACGCCCAGAGAACAGGTAGGGAAAATTTTATACCCTCTCTGGCTTTGAACTTCCTGGGGCAAAGGAAGAATATCTTGATTGGTTGCTCTCAGAGGTCATGGCTAGCTTTGTAGGTTGTCTGTGTGCTAAGTTTGGTTGAGTTGGTTGGGTGGTGCAATGAAGGGCAATTAAATGGCTCTGCTGAAGGCGATAGATCTTTGTTATGTAGAATAGACTGACTCAGGCCTTAATGGCCCATTGACAAAGGTGGTGGGGGCTGAGTTTCTGCCTCCCTTTTAGGGGAAATATTCTGCCCTTTTAAATATTTCCTAAAATATTTCATTTTTCACAGAGAGAGGTGGGTTTTAACTTCCTACAAAATAATATGATAATAAATAATATAATAGAACGACAGAGTTGGAAGGGATCTTGGAGGTCTTCTAGTCCAACCCCCTGCTCAGGCAGAAAACCTGTGATCTACATCACGGCCCTACACCATTTCAGACAAATGGTTATCCAAAATTGTGGATGCTCCAACACTGGAAGTTTTCAAGAAAATATTAGAAAACCATCTTCTCCTCTCCTCTCCTCCTCTTCTCCTTTCCTCCTCTCCTCTTCTCTGCTTCCCACCCCTCCCCTCCTCTCCTCCTCTCTCTCATTCTCTCCGCCCCTCCCCCTCCTCTCTCCTCTCCTCCCCTCCCCTCCCCTTCTCTCTCCCATCCTCTCCTCTTCTCCCCTCCCCTCCCCATCCTCTCCTCCTCCTCTCCTCTTCTCCTCCTCCCTCCTCTCTCCTCCTCTCCTCCTCCTCTCCTCCTCTCCTCCTCTCCTCTCTTCTCCTCCTCTCTTCTCCTCTCCTCTCCTCCCTCCTCCTCTCCTCCTCCTCCCTCCTCTCCTCTCCTCTCCTCTTCTCCTTTCCTCTCCCTGCTCCCTCCCTCCTCCCTCCTCCCCTCTCCCCTCCTTTCTTCTCCTCTCTTCTCCTCCCCTCCTCTCCTCTCTTCCAACCCTGGACCAAAGAATAAGACCCCTGTTTAAAGCCCTGCTTAAACCATTTCAGATAAATGGTTGTCCAGTCTCTTTTTGAAAGCCTTCTGTGATGAAGCACCCACATCCTCTGAAAGCAAGTATTCCATTGTCTGATTTGCTCACTGTTATGAAATTTCTCCTTAGTTCTAGAGGCTGCTTATTTTCTCCTTGGTTAGTTTCCATCCATTGTTTCTCATCTTAGCTTTCGGTGCTTTGGAAAAATAGTTTGATCCCCGCCTTGTCTTTGTAGGAGCCCGTCAGATATTGGAACATGGCTGTCATGTCTCCCCTAGTCCTTCTTTTCAGTAGACTAGACATACACAATTCCTGCAACCGTTCTTCGTATGTTTTAGCCTCCGGTCCCCTAATCATCTTTGTTGCTCTTCTCTGAACTCTCTCTAGAGTTTCAACATCTTTTTATAGCGTGGCAACCGAAACTGGGTGCAATATTCGAAGGCATTATAAAGCGGCATCAACACTTCATGTGATCTTGGTTCCATCCCTCTTTTAACACAGCTTAGGGTTAGGCCTGTGTTGGCTTTTTTGGCTGCTACAGCACACCGCTGGCTCATATTTAAGTGGTTATCCAGTAGGACTCCAAGATCCCTTTCACAGTTACTGCTGTTGAGCCAGGTACCACCTATACCTGTGATGGCGAACCTATGGCACATGTGCCACAGGTGGCACATGGAGGCCTCTCTGCAGGCACACAAGCTGTCGCCCAGCTCAGGTCCGCCACGCATATGCGCGCGCCTCCCGTCAGCCAGCTGATTTTCAGGTCTCTGGTGCAGGGGCAGGGGCCCATGCAGGAGACACACACACATGCACGGGGGTCTCCCTCACGGGGGGGGGGAGCATAAGGGAATGGTCCCAGGACGCTTCAGGGAGGCCTGCCAGGCCCAAAACAGGCCACAGGGGGACAATTGAGCATGTCCAGAAATATTTCACAAGAAGAGTTCTCCACTCCTCTGATCACAACAAAATATCTTATGCCACAAGACTTGAAATCCTGGGTTTAGAAAATTTAGAACTCCGCCGCCTTCGGCATGACCTGAGTTTAACTCATAGAATCATCTGTTACAACGTCCTTCCTGTCGAAGACTACTTCAGCTTCAATTGCAACATTACACGAGCACACAATACATTTATCAGCCTGACCTCAATACCGGGGAAGATTCTGGAAAAGATAATCAAGCAACGAATCACCAAACACCTAGAAGCAAACAAAGTAATAACCAAAAGCCAACATGGGTTTGTGAAAAACAGATCATGCCAGACTAATCTTATTGCATTCTTTGACAAAATGACAAAATTAATAGACCAGAGGAATGCTGTCGATATAATTTACTTGGACTTCAGTAAAGCATTTGATAAAGTAGAACATAACCTACTACTAGATAAAGTAGAAAAATGTGGGTTAGACAGCACCACCACCAGATGGATTCGTAACTGGCTGACCAACCGCACTCAACGTGTAGTCCTCAACGGAACTACATCCACATGGAGGGAAGTATGCAGTGGAGTACCCCAAGGCTCTGTTTTAGGCCCAGTACTCTTCAACATCTTCATCAATGACTTGGACGAGGGGATAGATGGGGAACTCATCAAATTTGCAGATGACACCAAGCTGGCAGGAATAGCCAACACTCCAGAAGATAGGCTCAAGTTACAGAAAGATCTTGACAGACTTGAACATTGGGCGCTATCTAACAAAATGAAATTCAACAGTGAAAAAAGTAAGGTTCTACATTTAGGCAAAAAAAAATGCACAGGTACCGTATATGTGGTACCTTGCTCAATAGTAGTACCTGTGAGAGGGATCTTGGAGTCCTAGTGGATAACCATTTAGATATGAGCCAGCAGTGTGCAGCAGCTGCTAAAAAAGCCAACATAGTTCTGGGCTGCATAAACAGAATCAAGATAGAATCAAGATCACGTGAAGTGTTAGTGCCACTTTATAATGCCTTGGTAAGGCCACACTTGGAATATTACATCCAGTTTTGGTCGCCACGATGTAAAAAAGATGTTGAGACTCTAGAAAGAGTGCAGAGAAGAGCAACAAAGATGATTGGGGACTGGAGGCTAAAACATATGAAGAACGGTTGCAGGAACTTGGTATGTTTAGTTTAATAAAAAGAAGGACTAGGGGAGACATGATAGCAGTGTTCCAATATCTCAGGGGTTGCCACAAAGAAAAGGGAGTCAAACTATTCTCCAAAGCACCTGAGGGTAGAACAAGAAGCAACGGGTGGAAACTGATCAAAGAAAGAAGCAACTTAGAACTAAGGAGAAATTTCCTGACAGTTAGAACAATTAATAAGTGGAACGACTTGCCTGCAGAAGTTGTGAATGCTCCAACACTGGAAATTTTTAAGAAAATGTTGGATAACCATCTGACTGAGATGGTGTAGGGTTTCCTGCCTGGGCAGGGGGTTGGACTAGAAGGCCTCCAAGGTCCCTTCCAACTCTGTTGTTATATTATATTTAAGCTTAATGTGAACCGCTCCAATCTTGACTGCAGAAAATATGACTTCAGTAACAGAGTTGTTAATGCCTGGAATGCACTACCTGACTCTGTGGTCTCTTCCCAAAATCCCCAAAGCTTTAACCAAAGACTGTCTACTATTGACCTCACCCCATTCCTAAGAGGTCTGTAAGGGGCGTGCATAAGAGCACCAGCGTGCCTACAGTTCCTGTCCCAAAGTCCCCTTTGGTTGTATCAAATTCGTATAGTTATTACATACTTATACCTTATATATACTGTTGTGACAAAATCAATCAATCAATCAATCAATCAATCAATGTGCACATGCGTGGGGGGAGCACGGGGGGGGGTTCCTACACGCATGTGTGGGGGGGTTGGGGAGTGTGGGGGGATCACGCACGCATGTGCAGGGGTCAGGGCATGCGGGGTGGGCATTGCATTATGGGTGTGGGCACGCACACATGTGACCCACCCGCGCTCCCCCTGCTTTTGTCACGCGACGGCAAAAAAGTTAGCCATCACTGACCTATACCAGGGGTCTGCAAACTTGGCTTTTTTAAGACTTGTGGACTTCAACTCTGAGAGTTGAAGTCCACAAGTCTTAAAAGAGCCAGGTTTGCAGACCCCTGACCTATACTATATCTGTGTATTTATTTATTTGAGTTCTATAGCTGCCATCTTAGCATGTGATTCTGGGCAGCATACATCATAAAACATGAGAACTGTTCTGTGTTGTGCCTCGCTCGCCCCCCCTCTCCGCAGCTGGGCCCCTCTCATCTCCTGTTATCTCAGCCAGAGACGGATAATGAAGACGAACGGCCTGGCATGCCTCCAGCCCCCAGTCCTGGCACCATGCCCAGACAAACGGAGCAAATAAACCCCTCCCCCACAGCATGTGAACATGAGGAACAGGAAGCCAGTCACGAGCTAGAATTGCCGGCAGCTGGAGGGTGGAGGGATCCACGCTTCCGGAGAATGGAGAAGCGACGTTAGCAAAAAGAAGGGAGGGGCAGGCCTGGATAAGTGCTGAGTCATGGAGCCACACCCCATGTCCTATATAAAAGACCAGCTTGAATCAAGCAATTTGAGTCAAGCAAAGTCTCATCTGGTTGCTGAAGTCACACCTTGGACTCCTGCCTGCCCTGAGAACTCTGACAGAACTTTGGCAAAGCTGCAGAGGCTTTGTGGCCACTCTTAATACGGACTTCCCCTACCCGGCCGTCAGAGGAGGACATGACATTCTGTCCACACTACATGTTAGTCTATATGCAGCTTGACATGCAGCTAAACCCGCCTATCCTCCAATAAAACAGACCGTGTGGATGCTTTATTGAAAGAACAGGATAGGATGAAACTGGGGAAAATAGGGATACATAGAATGAGAACCAAATACAAGATAGGCAGTATTGAGTTACTGCTGAACGCAAACACTTAATAAATACAGGCAATTTAAATCACACCAGCGATGCTCTGTGTGTGTGGGACGTGGGTTTGTCCTTGGATGACGCTGTGCCACAGATTAAGACGAATTCTTCCTTGTGCTTCTGCCTTCTCCAAATGCTAAAGGAATTGGAGTCTGGCTTCCCAGCATGCACTTGGTTTGAGAGGGCTGGCTGATGGGTTGGGTCAGCTTCAAACAATATACTTGTTATTTTGTCTCTCTGGCCACTAGATGGCACCAGAGAGCAACAACAGTATATGAAGATCATATGTGGGGGCATATTTGTCCCTCTGGCCACTAGATGGGGCTAGAGAGCAACAACCGTGTATAAAAGTTATATGCTGGGGCATGACAAAAACAATTTAAACAGGTACAAAATGAATCTAGATGACAAGCATGACCTTCTTGTGGCTTTCACCCAGCTGCTGTGGCCTAGAGGTGTCGTGTCCCACTCCTCCGCTGACGGCCGGGTCAGGGAAATCCGAATCAGGTGTGCCTCTGCAGCTCTGCCAAAGTCCTAGCAAAGTCCTCAGGGCAGGCAGGAGACCAGAAAGTGACTTCAGCAAGATATGTTTAGACTTTGCCTGACTCAGAGAATGCCAGAAAGCAGATCCTTTATATAGGCCATGGGGTGTGGCTCCATGACTCAGCACTTATCCAGGCCTGCCCCTCCCTTCCTTCTGATGCCGCCACCTATCAATTCTTCTGAAGCGAGGGTCACTCCAATCGGCAGCTGTTGGTAATAAACCTTCCTCAGGCTCACATGCTGTGGAGGAGGGGAAGGGGTCTAGTTGCTCCGTTTTCCTGGGCATGGAGCCAGGGCTGGGGGCTGGAGGCGCTTCTTCTTCCTCAGCCTGTCTGGGCATGGAGCCAGGGCTGGGGCCGGGAGGCATACTAGGACATTCTTCAGCGTTCGGAAGCAGATAAGCAGGCCCCGGCTGTGGTGAGATTGGGCGAGACACAACAAGAGGTAGAGTTCTGGGCTCAAACTCAGGAGGTTGTGAGCTCGATCCCAGGTAGAGGCAGATGTATGATCTCCTGCTTGGGCAGAGGGTTGGACTAGATGACCTGCAAGGTCCCTTCCAACTCTGTTAATCCGAATCTGAATCACCCAATGTCTATCGTCACATGAACCCTCTTTTCTTTTTTTCTTTTTTTTTTCTTTCTCTGGACAATATTTAATCTTCTCATATATCTGCTTTTATCCATCCTTAGCGAGTGGAATCGCAGTATCGGTTGCTTCGATGATTGAAATGTTCTCTACCATTCAACATTTCTGGCTGTTTCGCGGTTTGTTGATTCATCGATAATAATTGGCCGGTCTCACTAAAAGAAATATACAGCTTGTTTCAAAGACGATGTCTGTTTTGATTAAAAAAATAAAAATAAAGAGAGAGAGAGAAAAAAAACTCATGTGCTAAAACCTGCTCACAGGGTGAGATGTCATTGTCCAGTTTATCACAGCTAATATATATTTTTTTGTTTTACTATTTGGGTGCATCTCTCCCTGTAATCAATACTTAACAAAGCAGCAATGATGCGAACTATTGATCTGGCCTGTCGGTAGCACTTTCAACCTTGTCATTTTCCATCTTTGTAGTGATGAATTTAGCGCTGTCATTTGTGGCCATTCACACAGGGCACCTGCTCCTCCTAAGTGGCCCATATGGTAGTTTGAGCTGGGAGGGGGAGGTAGGGAATCTGTTCCAGGGCTGCCCTTGAAGATTTTCACTGCAGAGTGAAATTAGTCCTATAGAGATACAATGCGATTCTTCTTCACGTTCTGGAAATCAGTATCCATTCAGGAATGTCGATAAAAAAAGAATATTTGCAGCTCAGAGTTGCAATATGGGGACCTTGTTGAACTCGGAGGTTGGTTGTTTTTGTGCAGGCATTTAGAATAGAATAGAATAGAATAGAATAGAATAGAATAGAATAGAATAGAATAGAATAGAATAGAATAGAATAGAATAGAATTTTTTATTGGCAAAGTGTGATTGGACACACAAGGAATTTGTCTTTGGTGCATATGCTCTCTCAGTATACATAGAATAGAATAGAATAGAATAGAATAGAATAGAATAGAATAGAATAGAATAGAATAGAATAGAATAGAATAGAATAGAATAGAATTTTTTATTGGCCAAGTGTGATTGGACACACAAGGAATTTGTCTTGGTGCATCTACTCTCAGTGTACATAAAAGAAAAGATACCTTCATCAAGGTACAACATTTACAACACAAATGATGGTCAGTATATCAATATAAATCATAAGGATTGCCAGCAACAAAGTTACAGTCATACAGTCATCAGTGGAAAGAGATTGGTGATGGGAACGATGAGAAGATTAATAGTAGTGCAGATTCAGTAAATAGTTTGACAGTGTTGAGGGAATTATTTGTTTAGCAGAGTGATGGCCTTCAGGAAAAAACTGTTCTTGTGTCTAGTTGTTCTGGTGTTTCATTACCCAACTACTGTGTTTCCCCGAAAATAAGACCCTGTCTTATATTTTTTTGAACCTCGAAATAAGCACTTGGCCTTATTTTCGGGGAGGTCTTATTATTTTGGGGAATGAGATGTGGATCCTCTTGCCGTCTTACCTGATTTCCAGCTCTGTCTCCCGAACCCTAACCAGAGGAAATGGCGGGGACCGGCTGTGCATGTGTTTATATATTTTCGGGGAGGTCTTATTTTGGGGGGAGGTCTTATTTTGGGGAGATCTTATTTTTGGGAAAACATGGAAGTTAATAACTCCAGTACTAGAAGGGTATGGATTTTGGGGGGAAGGAGAAGGAGGAGGCCAGGAGGAGGGAGGAGGAGGAAGAGGAGGAAGGGGAGGAGGAGGACTGTGGGGTCCTTGGTACTCTCTGAGCTTGTTGTTTTCATGCAGACGTTTCATTACCCAAGTAGGTAACATTATCAGTGCTAGAAGGGAATGGGGATTATGGAGAAGAGGAGGGGGAGGAGGGAGAGGGGGATCAGGAGGAGGAGGAGGAGAAGGACTGTAGGTCCTTTGTGCTCTCTGAGCTGCAGCCATTTTATTACCCAACTACTGTAGGTAACATCATCAGTACTAGAAACAAGTGGGGTTTGTGGGGAAGAGGAGGAGGAAGGGGAGGGGGGAGGGGAGGAGGAGGAGGAAGAGTCAAACTGTGAGTCCTTGGTGCTCTCTGAGCTTGGTTGTGTTCATGCAGATGTTTCATTACCCAACTAGGTAACGTAACTAATGTTAGAAGGGAGTGGGGTTTGAAGAAAGGAGGTAGGGAGAAGGAGATGCAACGGAGGGTTTTACCCCAATAAAAACAGCTTTTGAGAATATATCCAAGACCTTTGATGCGAACGGCCTAAAAGTTTATTTATTTATGGCAGAAAACACTCTTTACCAAATACTTCTACTTCCGGGAAAACAAAAACAAAGGGCCCAGGAATGTATATATTTTTTCCAGATTTTTTAAAAAAAATCTCAGCAATATTACTCTGAAGAGGCCCATTGGCTCAATGGTCAAAAATGCTGAGCTTGTCAGCTAAAAAGCAAACAGCCTGGGTTCCAGACCCAAGTGCCATGTGATGGGTTGAGTTCCTGTTCTTGCTCCAGCTCCTGCCCACCTAGCAGTTTGAAAGCATGCAGATGTGAGTAGATTAATAGGTACCACTTTGGTGGGAAGGTAATAATGGTCCGTGTATACCTCAGTGTATAGTCATGACCACGGAGGTGTCTTCAAACAACGCTGGCTCCCTTGGGTAAGGAAAAGAGATGATCATTGCAACCTAGAGTCGAACACAACTGGACAGAGGGAATATATATTTATATTTTTTATTATTTATATTTTTTCTTACGTTATTGTTGTGCCTCGTCCGCTTTCCCCACAGCCGGGGCCTTCTTATCTGCTTCCGAACGCTGAGGAATGTCCTAGCATGCCTCCCGGCCCCAGCCCTGGCTCCATGCCCAGACAGGCTGAGGAAGAAGAAGCGCCCCCAGTCCTGGCTCCATGCCCAGGCAAACGGAGCAACTACACCCCTCCCACTCCCCCACAGCATGTGAGCCTGAGGAAGGTCAATTACCAACAGCTGCAGACTGGAGTGACCCTCGCTTCAGGAGAATTGATAAGCGGCGTCAACAGAAGGAAGGGAGGGGCAGGCCGGATTAAGTGCTGAGTCATGGAGCCACACCCCATGGCCTATATAAAGGATCTGCTTTCTGGCATTCTCTGAGTCAGGCAAAGTCTACCTTATCTTGCTGAAGTCACTTTCTGATCTCCTGCCTGCCTTGAGAACTTTGCTAGGACTTTGGCAGAGCTGCAGAGGCACGCCTGATTCGGATTTCCCTGACCCGGCCGTCAGTGGAGGAGTGGGACACGACAGTTATGAGTTATTCAGTGGGGAGAACCAGGGGTGAAATGCTCCAAAGTCTGTTACCGGATTGCTCCGCTACTGGTTCGCTGCGCATGCGCATGTGTGGTGCATGTCAAATGTGCGCTTTGCGGGCATGTGCACCACAGGTGCTACCACGCAGCACTGAAAAAGGAGGATTAAGAAGCCTTTTCTAAGATAAGTAGAACAGAGATGCGGGAACATCTGTGCCACGCAATTTAGATTCCTGCTTTCTAGTGAATATAAATCACGTGGCACAGCTGATCGTCTGAATCGGTAGCATTTTTTTACTAATACAGGTTCACCCAAACTGGTAGCTTTTATTGCTACCAGTTCAGGCGAACCGGTCTGAACCGGTAGCATTTCACCCATGGGGAGAACATACCTAATACTCATCCTCCTCTTTTCCCCACAACAACCCTGTGGGATGTCTTGGGCTGAGAGAGAGTGACCGTCCCTAAGTGATGTCCCACAGATGACCGATGAGACAGTCTGTGGTTTAAATATGAACAGTTGAAAAGTGTTGGGACCTAGGCTTCCTGAGTCATTAAAACACAAGTAGTCCCAAAAACCTCTTTTATTGCAATAGCTGTGAATTACGTTCATTCACAGCTGAGTCCCAATTAGTTGCAAAAAGTCCTTTGGGAGAAGTCCTTTGGGATAATCATCAACCTTTATCTCCCTTGACACTCTGCCAAAGACCTACTTGGCAAAGCAACACAGATTCCAGAATCAAACAGAGATGCCGACTGGGAACAGAATTAGCAATGTTGCTTTCCTGCAAAGGGCCCACATGCCTTTGCTCCTCTTTTAAGGCTTACGGGAGGAGCCAATCATCTCCAGGCCTTACTCCTGAGTCCTCCCTTTAGTTTTAATTGTTCTTGCCTTCTGGCAGCTCTGCACATGTGTGCACTAGGAACAGGCTCCTCCTGTTCCTCTGCCTCTCTGATATCCAACTCTGGAGGCTCCAGAGTCCATGCATAACTCCCAGATGGTCCTGGCCCCATCTCTGCCTCTGATGCAGAGTCTTCGTCTGAGCCTTCCCCAAACTCCAGGACTGGCCCATGTTGCTCCCCAGCCTCCTCTCACTGTTCTACTCTGCGGCCAGCTCCACAGGCTGCTGGCGGACCACAACAAAAAGAAAAAAAATGCATAAAATGATAGATGGCTGCATTCAACAACGCTAAAGAGAATCCCATTATTCACTCATAAGATCACACCAGAAGACATCCAGGGTGGGTGAGAAGCCACAAAAAGGGAGATGGCAGCCATATCCCTGCACCAAAGGAGGCCCAGTCCATTTTTAATGCCTTCCAACCAACAGATCCAGAGGGGAAAAATCAAACTTTTCTTTAAAAAATAAGCACATACTCCGATTGGATTTTATTAAAAACTTGAGTCTTTTTTTCCTTCATTTCAGATTTCTTCCCAACAGCCTTCATAATCTCCTCATTCAAAATGTTGTCAGGGAAAAAAAGAATGCAAAGGAGAGTTGCTTGCTTCCTTAACAGAATAATAGGGTTGGAAGGGTCCTCGGAGGTCATCTAATCCAACCCTGTGGTCAGGGAGGAAACCCTGTACCATTTCAGACAAATGGCGGTCCAATCTCTTTTTAAAAGTTGTGGAGCACCCACAACTTCGGGAAGCAAGCCATCCCATTGATTAATTGTTCTAATTAACAGGAAATTTCTCCTTAGTTCTAAGTTGCTTCTTTCTTTGCTCAGTTTCCACCCATTGCTTCTTGTTCTACCCTCAGGTGCTTTGGAGAACAGCCCGACTCCCTCTTCTTTGTGGCAGCCCCTGAGATATTGGAACACAGCTATCATGTCTCCCCTAGTCCTTCTTTTCAATAAACTAGACATATCCAGTTCCTGCAACTGTGTTTCTTTATAATTTAAAAAAAAAAAAAAGGAAGGGAGAAAATGCTGCGCACCCAAAAACGTGATCCAAGGACGATCGTTCCGTGCCATTATCCCATCTTCCAACAGCTCAAAATTGTGTCTCTGCGCGGTAACTCAATATCTATTTCTAAATTGTTTGGCGTTTTGAAGAGAGCCCCGGGGAATTGCCGAAGAGAACGTGCGGCACATTTTTCAGTCCTTCCCTGCGCATTAGTAGACGAGGGGTCACGGCAATCTCGCGAAAATGGGTGCTGTTTCAGGCTCATTAGCTCTCAGCAAGAAGGCAGAGAAGGAACCACGTGCTGTTTGGCTTTCATCATTCAAGCTTGAAAGCAAACACTTACTCTTAAAAACAATGAGAATTTAAGTGACAGATATCTCATTAGCTGAAGAGGCAGCCGTTTGGTAGAGATGAACATTTCAAGGTAAAGATCCCCCCACCACCACCTCTGTCTTCGCCATCCATGCACAACACCAGTAATTAAGTTCTGCTTAGGTACATGGAACAAAAGCATCCACATAGATTGACTTATGACCCCTTTACAGATTAACACTGTAAGCTTAATCTGTAAGCTCCAACACTGGAAATTTTTAAGAAAATGTTGGATAACCATCTGTCTGAGATGGTGTAGGGTTTCCTGCCTGGGCAGGGGGTTGGACTGGAAGGCCTCCAAGGTCCCTTCCAACTCTGTTGTTATATTATATTAACAGAGTTGGAAGGGACCTTGGAGGTCATCTAGTCCAATGGTCACCAACTGGTGGTCCGTGGACCACTGGTGATCCATGAGAAAATGTTGGTGGTCCGCAGAAAAATCTTTGCATTTTTGCATTTTTTTATATTGCACTAAGTCAGGGATCCTCACACTATGGCCCCTGGGCCGGATACGACCTGCCAAAGCAATTAATCCCACTTGCTGAGGGATGGGGTCCTTCAGGCATTTAGCCTGGCTGCCTGTTTAGCAGCTCCAGCTTCTCTCTTCCTCCTTGGGAGTCCAGCTGCTTCAGTCAGCGGTGCATAAAACTTCAGCTGGGCTCCTCGACAGAGACAGAGTTTGCAGGGTGGGAGCAATCTAGAGCCCGGGCTGGCTACAAGACAAACATTCATTCTTTGTTGCATTTGAGATTTCTAGCTGCAATGGACAGCAAAGCTAGGGTTGACCCCGCATGCTTCTCTTCGCTAACAGGCGGCCACGCTAAGTGCCTGAAGGACCCCGTCCCGTCACTAATTCATATTAGTGGTCCGCGGGATTTAAAGTTATGAATTTAGCGATTCCTGAGGTCTGAAAGGTTGGTGACCCCTGATCTAGTCCAATCGCCCGCCCAAGCAGGAGACCCTACACCAGTGTTGGCTAACCTTTTCGGCACTGACTGCTGAAACGGGAGCGCGTGCTCATGCCTGTCAAAAACTGGAAGACCAGTCACTAGGAAGATGAATTTGTGGTTTCCAGTGCATGCACGGAAAAAGTGTTATTATATAAATGTACATGAATGGTGATATAGGTGTAATTATTAAATAAAAAAAGAAATCGAAACGAAGGTAAAGTAAGTAAATAAATAGAAAATCGGGGCTGCTCGAATACCATTTTGAAAAATATATTGAATTGAAAATGAAAACAACAATGGGAATGGAGAGAGGAGTAGAGGGATGGATAGGAGAGAAGAGAGGAAAGGAGAGAGAGGGATAGAAGAGAGGGAAAAGGAGAGGAAGAAAGAGAGGGGAAATAAGAGTAGGAGAGAGGGTTAGAAAGGGAAGAAGAAGGGGGAAAAGGAGAGGAAGAAAGAGAGGGGAAATAAGAGTAGGAGAGAGGGTTAGAAAGGGAAGAAGAAGGGAGGAGTGGGGGAAGGAGAAGGAGAGAAGGGGAAGGAGAGGAGGAAAGAGGAAAGTAGAAAGTAGAAAGGGATAGAAGAAGGAAGTCAATGGTGGGATTCAAGTAATTTAACAACCGGTTCTCTGCCCTAATGATTTCTTCCAACAACCAGTTTGCCAAACTGCTCAGAAAGTTAACAACCGGTTCTCCCGAAGTGGTGCGAACTGGCTGAATCCCACCACCGAAGGAAGGGAGGGGAAGAAGGTGAGGAAAGGTTGTGGTAAAATAAAGGAGAGGAAATGGTAGAAGAGCAACCCCGGATATAATTTTTTAGGACGAAGAATGAACTAATATGAAAGTTAAAAGATAATATGTAAGATTAATGATGGATACGAGACTGTACATTTAAGTATGTTTAAGATAAATAAAAATAAAAATAAAAAACTTTTAAAAAAAGAATATATGGAGTGGAACCAATGGTGGGTTTCTATCGGTTCACCCCGGTTTGGGTGAACCGGCAGAGGTGGGGGCGGGAGGCTCTGCCCACCCATCCAGACATTGTCATGGATGCTCTGAGTATGCGCAGAAGCACCATGTACGAACAAAGTGAGTGTGCACATGCATGTGTTCCCAGTTCCGAACCCATAGCAAAGGTAAGTGGAACCCACTACTGAGTGGAACAGAACGGAACAGAACAGAACAGAACAGAATTCTTTATTGGCCAGGTGTGATTGGACACACAAGGAATTTGTCTCTGGTGCATAAGCTCTCAGTGTATACACAAATAACATGCGCGAGCCCACGCGCGAGAAGCTTCTGCCCATGCACAGATCACTTTTGATGATGTTCGGGTCAGTGGGCGGAGCCTCCCGCCAGTTTTACTACCGGTTCTATAGAACTGGTCCGAAGTGGGGGCAACCCACCACTGATCTTTGCCTTCTTGATAGACCTCCGTTGAATGTTCACCAATTTGTCCCTGTCCTTTAGGCACCGTGGCACCCAAAACTGGATGCAGGACTGAAGATGGATAGGATCAGGGCAGATTTGAGTGAAACCATTAGTTCTCTATGTTGCTAATACATTTCAACATACAAGTTATCCTTGACTTACGACCACAATTGTCATTGCTAAGTGATATGTTTATTGAGTCACACCTGATTTTATGAACTTTTTTGCCATGGTGATTAAGCAACTCACACAATCGTGAAGCTAATCCAGTGTTCCCCATTGACTTTGGGAATGGTCACAAATGGAGAACTTGTAACCCTGGGCTGCTATAATTGTCATAAACGTATGTTGGTGGTCAAGCACCAGGTGACTGCAAGGATGCTACAACGATTATGAGTGCAAACATGGTCATAAATCACTTTTTCCAGAGTCACTGTAACTTTGAATGATCATTAAATGAATGGTCATAAGTCAAGGACTCCAGATATAACAGTTCATTTAGTGACCGTTCAAAGTTACAACAGCACTGAAAAAGTGGTCATGTGATCAAAATTTAGATGCTTGGCAACTGACTCATATTCATGACAGTTGCAGTGTCCCAGGGGTCTATGACGATTCTTCACAGTCAACTGTCACGGTCAAATTGCCACAGGCAACTTGTCATGGCCAACATATCATGGCCAATTCACCACAGCCAACTTGCTGTGGCCAACTCATCATGGCCAACTCGCCATGGTCAACTCATCATTGCCACCTTGCCATGGCCACCTCGCCATGGCCACCTCACCATGGCCAACTCGCCATGGCCACCTCACCATGGCCAACTCGCCATGGCCACCTCACCATGGCCAACTTGTTATGGCCAACTTGTCATGGCCAACTCACCATGGCCACCTCACCATGGCCAACTTGTCATGGCCAACTTGTCATGGCCAACTCGCAATGGCCACCTCACCATGGCCAACTTGTCATGGCCAATTTGCCATGGCCAATTCACCATGGCCACCTCACCATGGCCAACTTGTCATGGCCAACTCGCCATGGCCACCTCACCATGGCCAACTTGTCATGGCCAACTCGCCATGGCCACCTCACCATGGCCAACTTGTTATGGCCAACTTGTCATGGCCAACTCGCCATGGCCCCCTCACCATGGCCAACTTGCTATGGCCAACTTGTCATGGCCAACTCGCCATGGCCACCTCACCATGGCCAACTTGTCATGGCCAACTCACCATGGCCACCTCACCATGGCCAACTTGTCATGGCCAACTTGTCATGGCCACCTCACCATGGCCACCTCACCATGGCCAACTTGTCATGGCCAACTCGCCATGGCCACCTCACCATGGCCAACTTGTCATGGCCAACTCACCATGGCCACCTCACCATGGCCAACTTGTCATGGCCAACTTGTCATGGCCACCTCACCATGGCCAACTTGTCATGGCCAACTTGTCATGGCCACCTCACCATGGCCAACTTGTCATGGCCAACTTGTCATGGCCACCTCACCATGGCCACCTCACCATGGCCAACTTGTCATGGCCAACTTGTCATGGCCAACTTGCCATGGCCACCTCACCATGGCCAACTTGTCATGGGCAACTCGCCATGGCCACCTCACCATGGCCAACTTGTCATGGCCAACTTGTCATGGCCACCTCACCATGGCCAACTTGTCATGGCCAACTTGTCATGGCCACCTCACCATGGCCACCTCACCATGGCCAACTTGTCATGGCCAACTTGCCATGGCCACCTCACCATGGCCAACTTGTCATGGCCAACTCGCCATGGCCAACTTGTCATGGCCAACTTGTCATGGCCACCTCACCATGGCCACCTCACCATGGCCAACTTGTCATGGCCAACTTGCCATGGCCATCTCACCATGGCCAACTTGTCATGGCCAACTCGCCATGGCCACCTCACCATGGCCAACTTGTCATGGCCAACTTGTCATGGCCACCTCACCATGGCCAATTTGTCATGGCCAACTTGTCATGGCCACCTCACCATGGCCACCTCACCATGGCCAACTTGTCATGGCCAACTTGTCATGGCCAACTTGCCATGGCCACCTCACCATGGCCAACTTGTCATGGCCAACCTGTCATGGCCAACTCGCCATGGCCACCTCACCATGGCCAACTTGTCATGGCCCACTTGCCATGGCCACCTCACCATGGCCAACGTGTTATGGCCAACTTGTCATGGCCAACTCGCCATGGCCACCTCTCCATGGCCAACTTGTTATGGCCAACTTGTCATGGCCAACTCGCCATGGCCACCTCACCATGACCAACTTGTCATGGCCAACTCGCCATGGCCAACTCACTGCGGGACAACTCGCCGCAGCTAGCTTGCTTTAGGATAACTCGCTGTGGGGCAAGAGTTATATTAAAATCAAAGAAACTGGAATAGAATCATTAAGGAACGGATGCAAAAGGAGGGATAGAATGAAATGGGAATGGCAAAATTTAAAACAATTTTTTATTTATTTTAAATCATGAAATAGAATTGTTGAATTGTCCTGTAGTGAATTATCCCATGGTGAGTTGGCTATGGCAAGTTATCCTATTGTGGTGTCCCCGGGGTCCTGTGATCCCTTTTGTGACCTTCTGACAAGCAAAGTCAGTGGGGAAGCCAAATTCACTTAACAGCCATGTTACAAACTTAACGACTGCAGGGATTCACTTAATAACTGTGTCAAGAATGGTCGTAAAATTGGGCAAAATTCCCTTAACAACAGTCTCACTTAGCAACAGGAATGTTGAGTTCAATAGAAGTTGTAAGATGAGGATTACCTCTACCCTACAGTTTATACATTCTTTCCTAGCAGCTGTCTCATTTTAAATAGTCAACCAGAGTTCACCTCCAAAACCCAACTCATCCCTCCAACTCATCTCTCTATGCAGCTTTCTAGGCTGAAGTTCCTTTCCAAATCCTTTTGCCTTCCAGAATTTTTGATTTTCAGCCCACCAAAAGAGATAATTATGTGGCTTTTCCTGGAAGCGAATTGATATTTCCCTGCGTTTCCAGCAACTGCGCTCTTGATAGCCGTTTCCGACATGCGGAACGCCTTTCGTCAGACCGTTTCGATCTCTATTTCTTTAAAATTGTTTTAAAGGACGATCCATTGGCCTTTTGAGAATCCCTTTCTCGGCACTGCTATTTCTCCTCGGAGAGTCGCTTCTCCTTTATTGAGATTCCAGAAGCAGCCGTAATTCGTTCCAAATGTTGTTGTTGTGTTTTTTTTTTCCAAAGGAGGAAAAGAAACAGCACATTCTTTCCAAAGTTTGGAGAAAACGGAGGCCTTCTCCAACGAGGCTGGAAAAATTGGAGCGGGAGGGCAGGGTGGGGCAGCGAAAGGAAGATTCTCTGAGCGTGTGAATTTCCATCTCCTTCTTTTGCTGGAAAGGATGAGATTGAAGCTGCTCCTTAACCGAACTGGCTTTACGGCAACAAAGATTTATTTATTTATTTATTTATTTTTGTCACAACAGTATACACAAACAAATGTTATAGATAAAACAGCATATCTTGAAGAATATATATATATATATATATATATATATATATATATATATATATATATATATATATATATATATATATATATATATATATATATATATATATATATATATATATATATATATATATATATATATATTTTCTGAGGTTTTCACGGGTGTTTGTATATAGGTCTTTGGTTGTTGGGTTTTCTCCGTGTAAGATTGGAAGTGTCTTGGCAGCGGAAGACTCTCTGAGCGTGTGAATTTCCATCTCCTTCTTTTGCTGGAAAGGATGAGATTGAAGCTGCTCCTTAACCGAACTGGCTTTACGGCAACAAAGATTTATTTATTTATTTATTTATTTTTGTCACAACAGTATACACAAACAAATGTTATAGATAAAACAGCATATCTTGAAGAATATATATATATATATATATATATATATATATATATATATATATATATATATATATATATATATATATATATATATATATATATATATATATATATATATATATATATATATATATATATATTTATTTCTGAGGTTTTCACGGGTGTTTGTATATAGGTCTTTGGTTGTTGGGTTTTCTCCGTGTAAGATTGGAAGTGTCTTGGCGGCGTTTGACGAAGTCTCATTCGTCATCTTCAGGCTTCAGCTTCATGCTTCTGGGAGCAATGTGTGAAGAGGAAAGGAAGAAAAAGGAAGAAACAGCTGCGATCACACACTGTTCCCAGAAGCACGAAGCTGAAGCCTGAAGATGACGAATGAGACTTCGTCGAAACGTCGCCAAGACACTTCCAATCTTACACGGGAGAAAACCCGAACAACCAAAGACCTATATACAAACACCCGTGAAAACCTCAGAAAACAAATTATATATATATATATATATATATATATATATATATATATAGGTCTTTGGTTGTTGGGTTTTCTCCGTGTAAGATTGGAAGTGTCTTGGCGGCGTTTGACGAAGTCTCATTCGTCATCTTCAGGCTTCAGCTTCATGCTTCTGGGAGCAATGTGTGATCCCAGAAGCACGAAGCTGAAGCCTGAAGATGACGAATGAGACTTCGTCGAAACGTCGCCAAGACACTTCCAATCTTACACGGGAGAAAACCCGAACAACCAAAGACCTATATACAAACACCCGTGAAAACCTCAGAAAACAAATATATATATATATATATATATATTTAAAATTATGCATCAACTATAGTAATTGGATATAATGAAGGGAACAATAAGACAGGAACGGCAGGCACATCTGTGCTCTTATGCACGCCTTTATAGTCCTCTCAGGAATGGGGTGAGGTCAATAGTAGACAGTTTTGGTTGAAGATTTTGGGATTATGAGTAGAGACTATGGAGTCAGGTAATGAGTTCCAAGCATTAACAACTCTGTTACAGAAGTCATATTTTCTGCAATCAAGTTGGAAGCGGTTGACATTTAGCTTGAATCTATTTTTGCTCTTGTAATATTGCGATTGAAGCTGCTCCTTAACCGAACTGGCTTTACGGCAACAAAGATTTATTTATTTATTTTGACACAACAGTATACACAAACAAATGTCATAGATAAAACAGAATATATATATATATATATAAAATTAAAATTATGCATCAACAATAGTAATTGGATATAATGAGGGGAACAATAAGAGAGGAACAGCAGGCACATCTGTGCTCTTATGCATGCCCCTTATAGTCCTTTTAGGAATGGGGTGAGGTCAATAGTAGACAGTTTTTGGTTGAAGATTTTGGGATTTTGAGTAGAGACTATGGAGTCAGATAATGAGTTCCAAGCATTAACAACTCTGTTACAGAAGTCATATTTTCTGCAATCAAGTTTGAAGCGATTGACATTTAGCTTGAATCTATTTTTTGCTCTTGTAATATTGCGATTGAAGCTGCTCCTTAACCGAACTGGCTTTACGGCAACAAAGATTTATTTATTTATTTTTGTCACAACAGTATACACAAACAAATGTTATAGATAAAACAGCATATCTTGAAGAATATATATATATATGTATATATATATATGTATATATATAAAATTAAAATTTTGCATCAACTATAGTAATTGGATATAATGAAGGGAACAATAAGACAGGAACAGCAGGCACATCTGTGCTCTTATGCACGCCCCTTATAGTCCTCTCAGGAATGGGGTGAGGTCAATAGTAGACAGTTTTTGGTTGAAGATTTTGGGATTATGAGTAGAGACTATGGAGTCAGGTAATGAGTTCCAAGCATTAACAACTCTGTTACAGAAGTCATATTTTCTGCAATCAAGTTTGAAGCGGTTGACATTTAGCTTGAATCTATTTTTTGCTCTTGTAATATTGCGATTGAAGCTGAAGTAGTCTTTTATAGGAAGGATATTGCAATAGATGATTTTGTGTGTTAAACACAGGTCATGTCGAAGTCGACGGAGTTGTAAGTTTTCTAATCCCAGGATTTCAAGTCTGTCGGTATAAGGTATTTTGTTGTTTTTGGAGGAGTGAAGAACTCTTCTAGTAAAATATTTCTGGACTCGTTCTATTGTGTTTATGTCAGAGATGTGGTATGGGTTCCAGATGGATGAGCTGTATTCAAGAATAGGTCTGGCAAATGTTTTGTATGCTCTAGTTAGTAGTGTAGAGTTTTTTGAAAAGAAGCTGCATAAAATAAGGTTTACAACTCTTAGGGCTTTTTTCGCTATGTAGTTGCAGTGGGCTTTGGCATTAAGATCATTAGATATGAGAACTCCAAGGTCTTTGACAGGGTGGGGGTCATCAGTTAGGTAATGTCCATCCAGTTTGTACTTGATGTTGGGGTTCTTTTTTCCAATATGTAAGACTGAGCATTTGCTGGTTGAGATTTGGAGATTTGACACTTTGACACTCTGTCCTTCGCTGACCGAGCTCTGTGGAAGCTATAAAAAAGAACACAAAATTTCACCACTCTTGGTCCTTCGGCAGCCAGGAATCATTAGAATTCCTCTTTGTTCTCTTCATGTCTCCTTAAAACAGGCTAACTCCATTCCTTTGCCTCAAAGCACCAGAAGCCTCTGGTGGCTCAGCAGACTAGGTCTGTCTGTTATTAACACAGCTGCCTGCAATTACTGCAGGTTCTAATCCCAGGATTTCAAGTCTGTCGGTATAAGGTATTTTGTTGTTTTGGAGGAGTGAAGAACTCTTCTAGTAAAATATTTCTGGACTCGTTCTATTGTGTTTATGTCAGAGATGTGGTATGGGTTCCAGACGGATGAGCTGTATTCAAGAATAGGTCTGGCAAATGTTTTGTATGCTCTAGTTAGTAGTATAGAGTTTTTGAAAAGAAGCTGCATAAAATAAGGTTTACAACTCTTAGGGCCTTTTTGCTATGTAGTTGCAGTGGGCTTTGGCATTAAGGTCATTAGATATGAGAACTCCAAGGTCTTTGACAGGGTGGGGTCATCAGTTAGGTAATGTCCATCCAGTTTGTACTTGATGTTGGGGTTCTTTTTTTCCAAAGGAGGAAAAGAAACAGCACATTCTTTCAAAGTTTGGAGAAAACGGAGGCCTTCTCCAACGAGGCTGGAAAAATTGGAGCGGGAGGGCAGGGTGGGGCAGCGAAAGGAAGATTCTCTGAGCGTGTGAATTTCCATCTCCTTCTTTTGCTGGAAAGGATGAGATTGAAGCTGAAGTAGTCTTTTATAGGAAGGATATTGCAATAGATGATTTTGTGTGTTAAACACAGGTCATGTCAAGTCGACGGAGTTGTAAGTTTTCTAATCCCAGGATTTCAAGTCTGTCGGTATAAGGTATTTTGTTGTTTTTCCAAAGGAGGAAAAGAAACAGCACATTCTTTCAAAGTTTGGAGAAAACGGAGGCCTTCTCCAACGAGGCTGGAAAAATTGGAGCGGGAGGGCAGGGTGGGGCAGCGAAAGGAAGATTCTCTGAGCGTGTGAATTTCATCTCCTTCTTTTGCTGGAAAGGATGAGATTGAAGCTGAAGTAGTCTTTTATAGGAAGGATATTGCAATAGATGATTTTGTGTGTTAAACACAGGTCATGTCAAGTCGACGGAGTTGTAAGTTTTCTAATCCCACCAGGCCCAAGGTTGACTCAGCCTTCCATCCTTTATAAGGTAGGTAAAATGAGGACTCAGATATAACAGTTCATTTCGTGACCGTTCAAAGTTACAACAGCACTGAAAAAGTGGTCATGTGATCAAAATTTAGATGCTTGGCAACTGACTCATATTCATGACAGTTGCAGTGTCCCAGGGGTCTATGACGATTCTTCACAGTCAACTTGTCACGGTCAAATTGCCACAGCCAACTTGTCATGGCCAACATATCATGGCCAATTCACCACAGCCAACTTGCTGTGGCCAACTCATCATGGCCAACTTGCTGTGGCCACCTCGCCATGGCCACCTCACCATGGCCACCTTGTTATGGCCACCTCGCCATGGCCACCTCACCATGGCCAACTTGTCATGGCCAACTTGCCATGGCACCTCACCATGGCCAATTTGTTATGGCCAACTTGTCATGGCCACCTCGCCATGGCCACCTCACCCTGGCATGGCCAACTTGTCATGGCCAACTTGCCATGGCACCTCACCATGGCCAATTTGTTATGGCCAACTTGTCATGGCCACCTCGCCATGGCCACCTCACCATGGCCACCTCACCATGGTCAACTCATCATTACCATCTTGCCATGGCCACCTTGCCATGGCCACCTCACCATGGCCAACTTGTTATGGCCAACTCGCCATGGCCACCTCACCATGGCAAACTTGTCATGGCCACCTTGTCATGGCCAACTCACCATGGCCACCTCACCATGGCCAACTTGTTATGGCCAACTTGTCATGGCCAACTCGCCATGGCCACCTCACCATGGCCAACTTGCCATGGCCAACTCACTGCGGGACAACTCGCCGCAGCTAGCTTGCTTTAGGATAACTCGCTGTGGGGCAAGAGTTATATTAAAATCAAAGAAACTGGAATAGAATCATTAAGGAACGGATGCAAAAAGAGGGACAGAATGAAATGGGAATGGCAAAATTTAAAACAATTTTTTATTTATTTGAAATCATGAAATAGAATTGTTGAATTGTCCTGTAGTGAATTATCCCATGGTGAGTTGGCTATGGCAAGTTGTCCTATTGTGGTGTCCCCGGGGTCCTGTGATCGATCCCTTTTGTGACCTTCTGACAAGCAAAGTCAGTGGGGAAGCCAAATTCACTTAACAGCCATGTTACAAACTTAACGACTGCAGGGATTCACTTAATAACTGTGCCAAGAATGGTCGTAAAATTGGGCAAAATTCCCTTAACAACAGTCTCACTTAGCAACAGGAATGTTGAGTTCAATAGAAGTTGTAAGATGAGGATTACCTCTACCCTACAGTTTATACATTGTTTCCTAGCAGCTGTCTCATTTTAAATAGTCAACCAGAGTTCACCTCCAAAACCCAACTCATCCCTCCAACTCATCTCTCTATGCAGCTTTCTAGGCTGAAGTTCCTTTCCAAACCCTTTTGCCTTCCAGAATTTTTGATTTTCAGCCCACCAAAAGAGATAATTATGTGGCTTTTCCTGGAAGCGAATTGATATTTCCCTGTGTTTCCAGCAACTGCGCTCTTGATAGCCGTTTCCGACATGCGGAACGCCTTTCGTCAGACCGTTTCGATCTCTATTTCTTTAAAATTGTTTTAAAGGACGATCCATTGGCCTTTTGAGAATCCCTTTCTCGGCACTGCTATTTCTCCTCGGAGAGTCGCTTCTCCTTTATTGAGATTCCAGAAGCAGCCGTAATTCGTTCCAAATGTTGTTGTTGTGTTGTTGTTTTTTCCAAAGGAGGAAAAGAAACAGCACATTCTTTCCAAAGTTTGGAGAAAACGGAGGCCTTCTCCAACGAGGCTGGAAAAATTGGAGCGGGAGGGCAGGGTGGGGCAGCGAAAGGAAGACTCTCTGAGCGTGTGAATTTCCATCTCCTTCTTTTGCTGGAAAGGATGAGATTGAAGCTGCTCCTTAACCGAACTGGCTTTACGGCAACAAAGATTTATTTATTTATTTATTTATTTTTGTCACAACAGTATACACAAACAAATGTCATAGATAAAACAGCATATCTTGAAGAATATATATATATATATATATATATATATATATATATATATATATATATATATATATATATATATATATATATATATAATTAAACTTATGCATCAACTATAGTAATTGGATACAATGAAGGAAAGAATAAGACAGGAACAGCAGGCACATCTGTGCTCTTATGCATATATAGTCCTCTCAGGAATGGGGTGAGGTCAATAGTAGACAGTTTTTGGTTGAAGATTTTGGGATTATGAGTAGAGACTATGGAGTCAGGTAATGAGTTCCAAGCATTAACAACTCTGTTACAGAAGTCATATTTTCTGCAATCAAGTTTGAAGCGGTTGACATTTAGCTTGAATCTATTTTTTGCTCTTGTAATATTGCGATTGAAGCTGAAGTAGTCTTTTATAGGAAGGATATTGCAATAGATGATTTTGTGTGTTAAACACAGGTCATGTCGAAGTCGACGGAGTTGTAAGTTTTCTAATCCCAGGATTTCAAGTCTGTCGGTATAAGGTATTTTGTTGTTTTCGGAGGAGTGAAGAACTCTTCTAGTAAAATATTTCTGGACTCGTTCTATTGTGTTTATGTCAGAGATGTGGTATGGGTTCCAGACGGATGAGCTGTATTCAAGAATAGGTCTGGCAAATGTTTTGTATGCTCTAGTTAGTAGTGTAGAGTTTTTTGAAAAGAAGCTGCATAAAATTAGGTTTACAACTCTTAGGGCCTTTTTTGCTATGTAGTTGCAGTGGGCTTTGGCATTAAGATCATTAGATATGAGAACTCCAAGGTCTTTGACAGGGTGGGGGTCATCAGTTAGGTAATGTCCATCCAGTTTGTACTTGATGTTGGGGTTCTTTTTTCCAATATGTAAGACTGAGCATTTGCTGGTTGAGATTTGGAGATTTGACACTTTGACACTCTGTCCTTCGCTGACCGAGCTCTGTGGAAGCTATAAAAAAGAACACAAAATTTCACCACTCTTGGTCCTTCGGCAGCCAGGAATCATTAGAATTCCTCTTTGTTCTCTTCATGTCTCCTTAAAACAGGCTAACTCCATTCCTTTGCCTCAAAGCACCAGAAGCCTCTGGTGGCTCAGCAGACTAGGTCTGTCTGTTATTAACACAGCTGCCTGCAATTACTGCAGGTTCTAATCCCACCAGGCCCAAGGTTGACTCAGCCTTCCATCCTTTATAAGGTAGGTAAAATGAGGACCCAGATTGTTGGGGGCAATAAAAAGTTGACTTTGTATATAATATACAAATGGATGAAGACTATTGCTTAACACAGTGTGGGCCGCCCTGAGTCTTCAGAGAAGGGTGGGATATAAATTCAAATTAAAAAAAAAAGAGTGCCAGAGCTCACTGTAACAGCCTTGCCAAAATGGCATAAAGGTAAAGGTGAAGGTTCCCCTTGCGCGTACGTGCTAGTTAACCGCTCCAATCTTGATTGCAGAAAATATGACTTCAGTAACACAGTTGTTAATGCCTGGAATGCACTACCTGACTCTGTGGTCTCTTCCCAAAATCCCCAAAGCTTCAATCAAAAACCATCTACTATTGACCTCACCCCATTCCTAAGAGGTCTGTAAGGGGCGTGCATAAGAGCACCAGCGTGCCTACCGTTCCTGTCCTATTGTTTCCTTTCGTTATATCCAATTAATATAGTTTTTACATACTCATACTTATATATATGCTTATATATTGTACAGTTATTCATGCTTATGCTTATATATACCGTATGACAAAATAAATAAATAAATAAATAGTCATTGCTGACTCTAGGAGGCGGTGCTCATCTCTGTTTCAAAGCCGAAGAGCCAGCGCTGTCCGAAGACGTCTCCGTGGTCATGTGGCCGGCATGCATGTAGCTTCTTCTCCGGTAATATAAAACTGCAAAATAGGGCATACAAAACCTTTGCTTGACCAATTCCTGAATACAGCTCATCTATCTGGAACCCGCACTGCATATTGGACATTAACACAATTGAGGGAGTCCAGAGATATTTCACAAGAAGGGTCCGCCACTCCTCTGCTCGCAACAGAATAACTTACGCCACCAGGCTTGAAATTTTAGGCTTAGACAATTTTAGAACTTTGCCGACTTTGGTCTGACCTAAGCGTAGTACATAAAATTATCTGCTACAATATCCTACTTGTCAGTGACTACTTCAGCTTCAACCACAACAATACACGAGCAAGTAATAGATACAAAGTCAAGGTAAACCGCTCCAAATTTGATTGCAGAAAATATGACTTCAGCAACAGAGTGGTCAATGCCTGGAATGCACTCCCTGACTCTGTGGTTTCTTCCCCAAACCCCCAAAACTTTTACCTTAGACTGTCTACTGTTGATCCCACCCCATTCCTAAGAGGTCTGTAAGGGGTGTGCATAAGTACAGGAGCATGCCTACCATCCCTGTCCTAATGTTCCCTTTTGACTCGTATCCATTTCATGTATTCATAATCATGTTTAGACTTGTATCTGTTATCTGATACATGCTTGATGAAATAAATAAATGCAAGACGAGAAACAATGGTTGGCAATTAAAATGGACAACTAATGTCAAAAACGTCATCAAAAAAGCACAACAAAGAATGTTCTTTCTGTGCCAACTCAGAAAGCTCAAACTGCCCAAGGAGCTGCTGATCCAGTTCTACAGAGGAATGATCGAGTCTGTCATCTGCACCTCCATAACTGTCTGGTTTGGTCCTGCAACCCAACAAGAAAGACACAGACTCCAGAGGATAATTGGAACTTCAGAAAAAAACAAGAGCTACCAAACTGCCTTCCATTGAGGACCTGTATAGTGTATGAGTCAAAAAGATGTCCGAAGACGTCTCTGTGGTCATGTGGCCGGCATGACTAAATGCCAGAGGTGCACGGAATGCTGTTACCTTCCCACCAAAGGTGGTCCCTATTTTTCTACTTGCAATTTTTACGTGCTTTCGAACTGCTAGGTTGGCAGAAGCTGGGACAAGTAATGGGAGCTCACCCCGTTACATGGCACTAGGGATGCGAACCGTTGAACTGCCATCCTTATCATCTTTGTTGGTCTTCTTTGCACTCTTTCTAGGATCTGGACATTTTTATGTTTAAAAAGAAAATATCCAGATAAATCTTGGTAACATTTCATTTCTAGAGTCTATGTCAGCCTTCCTCATCATAACAATTTTCTTGGAGGAGGGGGCGTGTACAAATTCCCAGACTAACCAGCCAGCATCTTGAGATTATTAGGTGTTACAATCCCCTCCTGAGATCACTAGATGTTTACCCTCCAAGCTTTCAACGGATTTTCCCAAAATGGTTATTTTTCTTTCAGATCCTCTTTTTTTTAAAAGGCTTCTAATTTTTTAAAATGTTTATTCATTTTTTTTTATTTGCATTTATATCCCGCCCTCCTCCGAAGACTCAGGGCGGCTTACACTATGTTAGCAATAGTCTTCATCCATTTGTATATTATATACAAAGTCAACTTTATTGCCCCCAACATTCTGGGTCCTCATTTTACCTACCTTATAAAGGATGGAAGGCTGAGTCAACCTTGGGCCTGGTGGGACTTGAACCTGCAGTAATTGCAAGCAGCTGTGTTAATAACAGACTGTCTTAACAGTCTGAGCCACCAGAGGCCCTTTATTGCTCATATGCGCTATTACAGTGTGTGTGTGTCTGTGTGTATACATACATACATACATACACACACACACACACACACACTGTAATAGTGCATATGAGCAATTAATAAACATTTTAAATATATATATATATATATATATATATTTGTTTTCTGAGGTTTTCGCGGTTTTCGCGGTTATTCGTTATCTTTGGTTATTCGGGTTTTCTCCCGCGTAAAATTGGAAGTGTCTTGGCGACGTTTCGACGAAGTCTCATTCGTCATCTTCAGGCTTCAGCTTCGTGCTTCTGGGAGCAATGTGTGATTGCAGCTGTTTCTTTCTTTTTAACTGCGAGTGGGGTTTGAACTGATTGGGTGGGAGCTTGGCTGTGCTCTGATTGGATGTGGGTTTTTGTGCTCTGATTGGCTGGGGTGTGTCCTGTTTGGGTGGGGGCTTGGTTGTGCTCAAATTAGTCTGAGTTGCAGGGGATTTGAGCTGGTGAGCTGCACTGCTGCTGTTTGGCTTCGTGTTCGTGGTCGTGCTACATCTTCGTAGTGGGTGTCAGTCTGCTGCATGTATGGATTGGAGGGTTTGAAATGGCTAATGTTGCAGCTGCGGTCTGGCTTCTGGTCCTTGGTCGTGCTTCCTGATCAGTGTGGGTTTGGGTGTGCTTTCTGGGTGGATGTGGTGGTGACATCCTGTGTGGACCTCGTGAGTGTGGGTCTGGTGTCATTCCTCGTGTTAGGGACACGTTTGTCAATAAGGGCAGGTTTCCAAATGGCTGGTAGGCGGAGGTATCATCTCGTTTGTTCATGCTGTGTGGGCGTTTTCTATCTCGATGGCTTCTCTGATTATTCTGTTGTTAAAGTGTTCAGTTTTGGCGATAGTTCTGGTCTTTTAAAGTCAATATCGTGTCCTGTGACTTTAAAGTGTTGGACCAGGGAAGAAGTTGGTTCCTCTTTTGAATGAGTTCTTGTGTTCTTCAATCGTGCACTTATTCTTCTGTTGGTTTGTCCAATGTATGTGGTGGGGCAGGCGGTGCATGGGATTTCATATACTCCTTGATTTTCTAACTCAATTTTGTCTTTGGGGTTTCTTAGGATGGTGGATATTTTTGGTTTGTGCAGAATGCTGTCTTGATGTTATGTTTGTGGAGGATCTTGCTGATTCTGTCTGTGGTGCCTTTTATATATGGGAGGAGGGCTGTGCCATTTTCTTGCTCTCTGTCTTGGGTTTTAGTGGGGGTTCTTTTGGATTAGTTTGGTAATCTTATTTCTCTGGAATCCATTGGATGTTAGTACGTTTGTGAGAGTGTGTAGTTCGGTTTTAGGTGTTGTTCGTCAGCTAAGCATTTTGTTCTAGAGATGAGTGTCTTGGCTACGGAGTTGATCTGTGCTGGGTGGTGGTGTGAGAGTGCATGCAGATAGCGGTTTGTGTGTGTTTTCTTCTGGTAGATGGTGTGTCCTAGGGAGCCATTGGGTTTCTTGTAGACTAAGACATCTAGGAAGGAAGTTGGTTGTTAACTTCTGTTTCCTTTCAATATATGTTCTTGTATATAATGTTGTGACAAAATTAAAAAAAAAAAAGAGGAGGAGGAGGAAGAGGGGAAGGAGGAGGAGCAGAAGGAGAAGGAGAAGAAGAGGAGGAGGAGGAGAAGAAGAGGAAGAGGAGGAGGAGGAGGAGGAGGAGGTGGTGGAGGAGTTGTTGTTGTTTCTAGAGTGAAGATCGATAGAACTAAAGCCTCCTGCATCCAGAACGAAAGGCTGTCTATTCAGTGGAACATTTGGAAGGAGGCCATCTCTGAAGCAACCTCTCTCTGGAATTCACCAGACAAACCCGGGGGACAGTGTAGATAAGCTAGACAACAGATTAAGAGATGTTTACCCTCCAAGCTTTCAACGGATTTTCCCAAAATGGTTATTTTTCTTTCAGATCCTCTTTTTTTTAAAAGGCTTCTAATTTTTTAAAATGTTTATTCATTTTTTTTTATTTGCATTTATATCCCGCCCTTCTCCGAAGACTCAGGGCGGCTTACACTATGTTAGCAATAGTCTTCATCCATTTGTATATTATATACAAAGTCAACTTTATTGCCCCCAACAATCTGGGTCCTCATTTTACCTACCTTATAAAGGATGGAAGGCTGAGTCAACCTTGGGCCTGGTGGGACTTGAACCTGCAGTAATTGCAAACAGCTGTGTTAATAACAGACTGTCTTAACAGTCTGAGCCACCAGAGGCTCTTTATTGCTCATATGCGCTATTACAGTGTGTGTGTCTGTGTGTATACATACATACATACACACACACACACACACACACACACTGTAATAGTGCATATGAGCAATTAATAAACATTTTATATATATATATATATATATTCTGAGGTTTTCGCGGGTGTTTGTATATAGGTCTTTGGTTATTCGGGTTTTCTCCCGCGTAAAATTGGAAGTGTCTTGACGACGTTTCGACGAAGTCTCATTCGTCATCTTCAGGCTTCAGCTTCGTGCTTCTGGGAGCTCAAATCCCCCTGCAACTCAGACTAATCTGAGCACAACCAAGCCCCCACCCAAACAGGACACACCCCCATCCAATCAGAGCACAAAAAAAAACCCATCCAATCAGAGCACAGCCAAGCTCCCACCCAATCAGTTCAAACCCCCGCTAGCAGTTAAAAAGGAAGAAACAGCTGCAATCACACATTGCTCCCAGAAGCACGGCTGAAGCCTGAAGATGACGAATGAGACTTAAACGTGCCAAGACACTTCAATTTTACGGGAGAAAACCCAATAACCAAGACCTATATATATATATATATATATATATATATATATATATATATATATATATATATATATATATATATATATATATATATATATATATATATATATACGACCTCGTCGAAACGTTGCCAAGATACTCTCAACCTTACGCGGGAAAAGACCCGAAAATGCCAAGACATATGTATTTGCTCCCAGAAGCACGAAGCTGAAGCCTGAAGATGACGAATGAGACTTCGTCGAAACGTCGCCAAGACACTTCCAATTTTACGCGGGAGAAAACCCAAATAACCAAAGACCTACATAAATATATATATATATATATATATATATATATATATATATATATATATATATATATATATATATATATATATATATATATATATATATATACGACTTCGTCGAAACGTCGCCAAGACACTTCCAATTTTACACGGGAGAAAACCCGAACAACCAAAGACCTATATATATATATGCTCCCAGAAGCACGAAGCTGAAGCCTGAAGATGACGAATGAGACTTCGTCGAAACGTCGCCAAGACACTTCCAATTTTACGCGGGAGAAAACCCAAATAACCAAAGACCTACATATATATATTGGTATCAACCTGGAAATGTTTCGTGGGAAACTGAGTCATTAACCATCTCAACTAATATAAACAGGAAAAATCCTATGTGGGATTTTTTTGTTTTTTTGTTCTTAGCCTTGAAGTCTTCTAGTGAATAAGTTATTTCCCCTGCCATTTGGATACGATCGTCTTTGTACCACTGTGGGAGACATCAATTGGCATAAGAAATATATAAAGTTTGCAACCCATTAGATCAAAGCCAGTCCAATCTACCAACGGGCAGGTTGGCCTATCAAGAGTTTCATTCACTCATGTTTTCTATAGACTACAGAAAGAGTTGATTATCAAGCAACTGGCAAGGCACAAAGCATAGGATGCAAGAATAGTGCAAATTATCAGAACAGAGTAACAGAGTTAAAATGGAACATAGAGGTCTTCTAGTCCAACCCCCTGCTCCGACAGGAAACTCTATTCCATTTCAGACAAATGATGGTCCAAACTCTTCTTAAAAACCTAAAGTGTTGGAGCAACCCACAACTTCTGGAGGCAAGTTGTTCCACTGATTAACTATTCTCACTGTCAGGAAATTTCTCCTTAATTCTAGGTTGCTTCTCTCCTTGATCAGTTTCCATCCGTTGCTTCTTGTCCTGCCTTCGGGTACTTTGGAGAACAAGTTGATCCACTCTTTTCTCTTTGACAGCCCCTTAGATATTCAAACCCTGCTATCATGTCACTCCTGTAGATATCATGCTGTAGGTCTTAACCAAATGTAATGACTAGCCGGCACAAAATGGAAGCCATCGGATTGTGCCGTTAAATACCTTTGGATTTTGGACGCATTCATATCCTGTGGTCCTTGATTTGAGTCAACTAGGTAGCCAATTCTGGAATTTTTCTCATTAGGGTGTACTGCCCCCTGATGGCTGAGGCCTGATACTGCAGTGGGTACTGTGAAGGATACCAAGCGTTGGTCAGAAGGTCCAGTTGAGGGTTGGGCAAAAATGAAAATGTCTATTGAGTCACTGGGCATTAATTTGTGTCATTATTAGCCAAATGTCTCATTTTCAATTTTGCAAAAAAGGAAGGGAGGGAGGGAAACGGAGGGAGGGTGGGAGGGAGGGAGGGAGGGAGGGAAGGAAGGAAGGAAGGAAGGAAGGAAGGAAGGGGAATAGCAATAGCACTTAGACTTATATACCACTTCATAATGCTTTACAGCCCTCTCTAAGCGGTTTATAGAGTCAGCCTATTGCCCCAACAATCTGAGTCCTCATTTTACCAACCTTGGAAAGATGCTGAGTCAACCCTGAGCTGATCAGGAGGGAGGGAGAGAGGGAAAGAAGGAAGGAAGGAAGGAGGGAGGAGGGAGGAGGAGGAGGAAGGAAGGAAGGAAGGAAGGAGGAAAGAAGGAGGGAGGAGGAGGAAAGAAGGAAGGAAGGAAGGAGGGAGGAGGGAGGAAGGAAGGAAGGAGGAGGAGGAGGGAGGGAGGAGGAAGGAAGAGAAGGAGGAGAAAAGTAGGAAGGAGGGTCGGGGGAGGGAGGAGGAAGGAAGGAAGGAGGAGGGAGGAAGGAGGAGAGAATTGGGAGAGAGGGAGGAGGAAGGGAGGAAGGAAGGAAGGAAGGAAGGAAGGGAGGGAGGAAGGAAGGAAGGGAGGAAGGAAGGAAGGAAGGAAGGGGAAGGGAGGAAAGGGAGGGAGGGAAAGGGAGGGAGAGAACTAAGGAAAGAGGGAGGGAGGGAGGGAGGGAGGGAGGGAGGAAGGAAGGAAGGAAGGAAGGAAGGAAGGAAGGAAGGATTTCAACCAAGTATATTGTCACTAATTCATGAATATTTTTAGCTAAACAAAGTGTTCCTTCTATATATTCCTTGAATTCCTCAACATTCAATAACTTGTGCAATGACATGCATTTGATTCACTGTGCATTAGAGTTGACATGCAACACAGTTTAGTAGTATCCGAGCAGTATCCGAGGAGCTAGTTATATGACTGGAACTCCACAGGCTCCAAAAATTATCCTAGACTTAATTTTGCATGTGCCTTTTTTTTTTTTTAACATATAACTATTGTTGACTACTTCACACAGTTTGATGGATGAGGGAAATGGCCTATCATTGCATTGCATTTAAAAAGCCAGGATGAATTAGTGTTGTGTTTGATAGTCTTCAGTAATTGAATGTCAGACTATAATAATAAGATTTTCATCGCACAATTTATGAGATGGTCCCCTCCCTGGCGACCCATTCTCTGCCCCCTCATCAAAACAAAACTGAAGAGAACCCAAATAAAACCACTAGAAGGTAGTCCTTGGCATACGACTGTTCGTTTAGTGACCGTTTGAAGTTACAACAGCACCGAAAGAAGTGATTTATGACCGTTTTTCACACTTAGGACCATTGCCACTTCCCTGTGATCACGTGATCAAAATTCAGATGCTTGGCAACTAACTCATATTTATGACGGTTGCAGTGTCCTGGGGTCAAGTGATCCCCTTTTGAGACCTTCTGACAAAGGGCCGCGGTGTGGCTCAGGCTGTAAGAAGCCTGTTATTAAAACACAGCTGCCTGCAATTACTGCAGGTTCTAGTCCCACCAGGTCCAAGGTTGACTCAGCCTTCCATCCTTTATAAGGTAGGTAAAATGAGGACCCAGATTGTTGGGGGGGGGGCAATAAGTTGACTTTGTAAATATACAAATAGAATGAGACTATTGCCTTACACACTGTAAGCCGCCCTGAGTCTTCGGAGAAGGGCGGGATATAAATGTAAATAATAAAAAAAAATAAAAAAATAATAATAATGAAGAAGCCAGAGTCAATTAATAACTGTGTTACTAACTTAACTATATTAATTCACTTAATAATTGTAGCTTGACAGATCAAAATGGGGTAAAAGTCACTTAACAAATGTCTCACTTAGCAACATAAATTTTGGCTCAATTATGGTTGTAAGTCAAGAACTACCCAAATAAATAAATAAGTAAGTCTATTAGAATAGAATGGAATGGAATGGAATGGAACGGAACGGAACGGAACGGAACGGAACAGAACAGAACAGAACAGAACAGAACAGAATAGAATAAAAGAGTTGGAAGGGACCTTGGAGGTCTTGTAGTCCAACCCTCTGCTTAGGCAGGAAACCCTACACCATGTCAGACAAATGGTTATCCACCATTTTCTTAAAAACCTCCAGTGTTGGACCATTCACAACTTCTGGAGGGCCTCTGTGGCTCAGGCTGCTAATGCAATCTGTTATTAACAGCAGCTGCCTGCAATTACTGCAGGTTCTAGTCCCACCAGGCCCAAGGTTGACTCAGCCTTCCATCCTTTATGAGGTAGGTAAAATGAGGACCCAGATTGTTGGGGGCGATAAGTTGACTTTGTATATAAATATACAAATAGAATGAAGACTATTGCGAACATAGTGTAAGCCGCCCTGAGTCTTCGGAGAAAGGCGGGATATAAATGCAAATAATAAATAAAAAATAATAACTTGTTCCACTAATTCATTGTTCTGTCAGGAAATTTCTCCTTAGTTCTATTAATTAATTAATATTCAAAAGGCAAAATCCATGGCCAAATCTAAAATTTCTCATTCAAAATCCAAGTGGACCGATGAACAATTGAGGGATCGAGATATGTCTAGTCTCGCGGTGTCTAGGGGTGATATGATAGCCAACAGTGACAGGAGAAGCCACTTGTATATAAATAGAGAGCAAAACCTACTCCTTTCTAGCACTGATGATGTTACCTAGTTGGGTGATAAAACAGTAGTAACTGTGAGGGAGATCTGTGTGTCCTAGTGGGTCAGTGATACATTTCAGTCAGATGGTTATCCAACATTTTCTTAAAAATTTTCAGTGTTGGAGCATTCACAACTTCTGCAGGCAAGTCGTTCTACTTATTAATTGTTCTAACTGTCAGGAAATTTCTCCTTAGTTCTAGGTTGCTTCTCTCCTTGATGAGTTTCCACCCATTGCTTCTTGTCCTGCCTTCAGGTGCTTTGGAGAATAGCTTGACTCCCTCTTCTTTGTGGCAGCCCCTGAGATATTGGAAGACTGCTATCATGTCTCCCCTAGTCCTTCTTTTAATTAAACTAGACATACCCACTTTCTGCAACTGTTCTTCATATGTTTTAGTCTCCAGTCCCCTAATCATCTTTGTCGCTCTTCTCTGCACCCTCTCTAGAGTCTCAACGTTTTTTTTTATATTGCGGTGACCAGAACTGGATGCAGTATTCTAAAAGTGGTGATATGAAGCTAGATGATATTAAGCATATTATACTACAGTGATATAATAGCACTCTTCCAGTACCTGAGGGACTGTCATAGAGAAGAGGGGGTCAACCTTATCTCCAAAGCAACCGAGGGCAAGACAAGAAGTAATGGATGGAAGGTCATTAAAGAGAGATACAACTTAGAAATAAGGAGCAATTTCCTAACAGTTAGAACAATTAACCAGCTTGCCTTCAAAACTTGTGGATGCTCCATCGCTAGAGGCTTTTAAGAAGAGACTGGACAGCCATTTGTCTGGGGTAATATAGGGTCTCCTCCTTGGGCAGAAGATCTACAGAAAACTGTTGTTCAACATTTGAAGAACAATTGCAGGAACTGGGTATGGCTAGTCTAGTGAAGAGAAGGACCAGGGGAGACGTGATAGCAATCTTCTAGTATTTGAGGGGCTGCCACAGAGAGGAGGAAGGGGGTCAAGCTATTTAACTATTTAACACCACAGACAATACATCTATCATTCAAAAAGACCTTGATCATCTAACCGCTTGGTCTAAAATTTGGCAACTCCAAATCTCAACCAGCAAATGCTCAGTCTTACATATAGGAAAAAAGAACCCAAACACTAAGTACATACTAGATGGACATTACTTACAGATGACCCCATTCCCGTTAAAGACCTTGGAGTTTTCATGTCAAATGATCTAAGTGCCAAAGCCCACTGCAACTACATAGCAAAAAAAGCTCTAAGAGTTGTAAACCTAATCTTGCATAGCTTCTTTTCCAAAAACACCACACTACTAACCAGAGCATATAAAACATTTGCTAGACCAATTCTAGAATACAGCTCGCCTGTTTGGAACCCTCACCACATCTCTGACATCAATACAATTGAACGTGTCCAGAAATATTTTACAAGAAGAGTTCTCCATTCCTCTGTAAACAACAAAATACCTTATCCCACTAGACTTGAAATCCTAGGCTTAGAAAACTTGGAACTCCGTCGCCTACGACAAGACCTAAGTTTAACTCACAGAATCATCTATTGTAATGTCCTTCCTGTTAAAGACTACTTCAGCTTCAATTGCAATAATACTAGAGCAACTAATAGATTTAAACTTAATGTCAACCGCTTTAATCTAGATTGCAGAAAATATGACTTCTGTAACAGAATCATCAGTGCTTGGAATGCTTTACCTGACTCTGTGGTCTCTTCCCATAATCCTAAAATCTTCAACCAAAAACTGTCTACTATTGACCTCACCCCATTCCTAAGAGGACCATAAGGGGCGTTCATAAGCGCACAAACGTGCCTACCGTTCCTGTCCTATTGTTTTTCTTTTCTTCTTCCTATATACATATATGCTTATACCTCCTTATATTTACCCATATATGTTTTTATATATTATATAATCTTTTTGTATGATACCTACATATATTGTTATGACAAAATAAATAAATAAAGAAAGAAAGAAAGAAAGAAAGAAAGAAAGAAAGAAAGAAAGAAAGAAAGAAAGAAAGAAAGAAAGAAATTTTCCAAGTCACCCAAAGGCCAGATAAGGAATAATGGATGGAAACTCATCAAGGAGAGATTCAACTTAGAAATAAGGAGAATTTTTCCTATAGTGAGAGCGATCAACCCATGGAACAGGAGTTGCTTTAGGAAGTTGTGGGAGCTTCATCACTGGAGGCTTTCAAGAAAAGACTGGACTGCCATCTGTCAGAAATGGTGTAGGGTCTCCTACTTGGGCGGGGGGTTGGACTAGATTACTTACAAGGTCCCTTCCAACTCTGTTAATTAAAAAAAAAAATAACCCTCCAAAGTTCCTTCCAACTCTGTTATTCCATGTTCTGTGTTAAACCTGTTCGCGTTTTCTATTCAACTTAATTAGGGATGCCCTCTTTTCAAAATACACTAAAAAAACAGAATTTGGGGTTTTTTCCCCACCTCCGATTCCCTTCCAGGCGTGCAGCCTGCAAATTCTTTCATATCCACTGACAGAAGCCAGCATAGAAATACCTTAATTTCTAAACCACCTCTTATTTCTATTTCTTTTTCTTTTTTTTTTAGCCGCTCTAAAACCAGAGTTACAGGAAGCTGGATGGCACGCGCTTGAATGTCTTTATCATCCAATTAATTTTTTTCCCCAAAGAATAAAAAAAATAAAATAAATAGAAGCATCCCGCCTTTGTAATTGGATTCCCCGCTTTTTTTCTGAGATAGTCGTGGGGACGGACGATGGGGAGCGGCTGATATATATATATATATATAAAAAAATAATAACGTACAAAATGCACTGATTTAATTTTTCCCTGAAAGGAGTCTGGCTTTATGAGCTCTCGCAGCTCACCCACCTCGTATCGCTTGAAGGAGAGAGATGGTCTCCGTACACAGTAATCCACTTCTCTACCTAATCAAAAGGCTGATCCTATCAACCTCTGAAACCCAGCAGATGGATTAGGTGAGGAGCCGTTTCAAAGGAGTTGCAAAATCCTTTTTTTTTTGGTTTTATTTCATTTTTTTTTTTTACAGTCAAGGATTATTTGCGGTTCAGATGTTACAATCTACTAAAATATCTACAGACACCCTCACATCCTGGACATAAATTGTTTCAACTTCTACCCTCAAAACGAGGCTATAGAGCACCGCACACCAGAACAATGACACCAAAAAAATTGGACTGCCATTCGTCAGAAATGGTGAAATGTAAAATTTGTTACTACCGGTTCTGTAGGCATGGCCTTGGGGTGGGGTAATGTGACTGGGTGGGCGTGGCCAATTTTTTTTAACTTTTAAAAGCATTTTTTCTACAACCTCTTCGGCCAAAGCCACACCTACCCAGCTGGTCATTAGGGCAGAGAAGCAGTTGTTACATTATTTGAATCCCACCACTACCCTACATAACCCCTACATGGCCCCATGGGTAAAGTGACCAGATTTCAGCGATGGCAAAGTGGGACACCATGGGGAGCCGGGCTGCACATGCGCACTGAGTCTCACCACCTGGCTGAAGGAGGAGGAGCGGCTGCTGCTGCTTCTCGGCTCTTCCAGGCAGGCTCGGCTCTCCTCTTGGCTCTTCCAGGAAGGCTCGGCTCTCCTCGGCTCTCCTCTTGGCTCTTCCAGGCAGCCTCCAGCGGGCGAAGTCAAGCGTTGTCTCTCCTTGGACGATCTCGCACCCCCTTCTCCGCCACTCCCCCTTCTTCGCCACTCCCCTTTCTCTGCCTCCTCCTCCTCCCCTTGCATTGCCGCCGATGGAGTCTGCATTTGAAGGTGGGATTTTTTTTAAAAAAATTTTTTTAAAAAAATCGGGACGCGGGACAAATTATTAAAAAGCGGGACTGTCACGTCTGGTCACTATACCCATGGGAGTCTGACAACAGCCAATAGAACACATGTTCTTGCACAGGAACAGGAAGCTCAAGTGCAAAACTCAAAACAAGGTATAAAAACCCCTCACTCTCAGCTCCATTTTGTCAGCTGGCCAGAATCATCCATGTGGTTCTGCTTCATCAATAAAGGGACCCTCTTTCCAATCAGTCTCCGGCCTCCATTTTATTTCCAGTGTCTTCCTCCCGGCTTGGAACTGAATTAGCTGGATATTTCTTCCCCCAGGACAAAATTCACTTAACAAATGTCTTACTTAACAACCAAAATTTTGGGCTCAGTTGTGGTGGTAAGTCGAGGCCTACCTGTGCCATTTCAGACCAAAGTTCCTCTGAGCTTTATTCTATTTACATTCATGGCTGCTTTTGAGGAATTTCCCCATCCTTCAAACCTGACTGGGCATTGATCTTACCTTTCCTCTTCTCCCATGCATGCCAAGTAACTAGGCAACCTAGTTATCCCAGCTTTTTTAATTCTGCTAAATTGGTTCTCTTCTTACCTAGAGGCCAGATTGTGGCTCAGTCTGTAGGAAGGGAGTCGCTTTGTGGCGTTAAGAAAATCCTAGGCTTAGAAAACTTAGAATTCCGTCACCTTCGACAAGACCCAAGTTTAACTCATAGAATCATCTATTGTAATGTCCTTCCTGTTAAAGACTACTTCAGCTTTAATTGCAATAATACAAGAGCAACCAATAGATTTAAACTTAATGTTAACCGCTTTAATCTAGATTGCAGAAAATATGACTTCTGTAACAGAATCATCAGTGCTTGGAACACTTTACCTGACTCTGTGGTCTCTTCCCATAATCCCAAAAGCTTTAACCAAAAACTGTCTACTATTGACCTCACCCCATTCCTAAAAGGATTATAAGGGGCGTGCATAAGAGCACAAACGTGTCTACCGTTCCTGTCCTATTGTTTTTCTTATATATATATATATATATATATATATATATATATATATATATATATATATATATATATATATATATATATATATATATATATATATTTGTTTTCTGAGGTTTTCAGGTGTTTGTATATAGGTCTTTGGTTATTCGGGTTTTCTCCCGTGTAAAATTGGAAGTGTCTTGGCGTTTCCATTAACCAAAGACCTTACAAACACCGAAAACCTCAGAAAACAAATATTGCACCTCTACGGGAGGAAATCCACCATCTGACCAGGACCTATGAAAACTAGAAGTCCAAAGAGCTTCCATTTTATGTGACCTTGCATTCCTACGAACTGCCGAGATCAAAATTTAATCCCCAAATGCTTCCAATTGAAATTCCACTCCAACTCTGCAGCCACCAAGCGCATCCTAAAAGAACAGAATTGGCCTAATCAGAAATGAACTTCACACAAAAGATTCCTCCTAGATCAAATCAACAAAGATCTCCTCACACTTCACCTCAAACTCAGCAACAAGATCCACCCTGCACTTTGGGACAAATCCAAACAACTTGCCGTCTGGAGGCGAAACACAGACCACCCTCAAGACAGACACACACACCAACAAACTCCGAAGACTACAAGAGCAGAAAACAAACCCCTCCACCCTCACAGCAACACATGAAACAAACAGTGCATAACATCTCAGATAGGATCCTCACCAAAGCTGAAACCGATGTCCTTTCCAAAGTTCAACTTTGCAGTCACTCCCAAATACATCCCCACTGAGACCATTATATGGAGTTGAAACCAGCCTGACCAAAATCAACCCGATGGCGCTAACAAAATCAGACTCGAAATCACCAACATCCTCTGCAGCAGCAAGCCACCCAAAAGCAACTTACCCAAGAGGAACAGACAGCACTACTTAACCTGAAAAAGATACCAGCATAATAATCCTACCAGCAGACAAGGGCAACGCCACGGTGGTTATGAACACATCTGACTACCAAACCAAATTAACCAACCTACTCCAAGACCCTGCATACAAGCCCCTAAAACAGACCCCACCACCTACCTAGAAAAACCACTAGATCCAAAATAAAAGCCTCCCCATCAGCGAAGAAATCCAACAAAGAATCATTCCCAGAGAAATCATCCAGATGCCCTAAGCTCTGGCCTCCCAAGATACACAAAGAAGGAACCCCACTCAGACCCATAGTCAGCTCCATAGGCTCACCTCTACAAAACCTAGCCAAATTTCTGCCAAACAACTACAGCCCTATGCAGAATCCATCACCTCACGTAAAAACTCATTCCAGTTCATAGAGATCATAAAGAAACAAAACTTACAGCCCAGCGACCTACTCGTGAGCTTTGATGTCATATCCTCTTCACCCAAGTGCCAATCAAAGAAGCCTTGACAGCTATCCAAAACAAATATAACCCCCAAGCACATCCTAGATCTGACCAACCACTGCCTATCCAACACATACTTCATCTATAACGGACAAAAATACAAACAAATAGAAGGCGCACGCATGGGATCACCCCTCTCACCTGTCATTGCCAACCTCTACATGGAACACTTTGGAACCCAAGGACTAAGAAAAACTGATCACAAACCCAAACTCTGGCTCAGATATGAGCGACACCTTCATAATCTGGCCACGGAAGAAAAACTTGACAACTTCCTCACACACCTCAATAGCCTACACCCCAAAATACAGTTCACCATGGAAACAGAAGTTAACAACCAGCTTCCCTTCCTAGATGTCTCAGTCTACAAGAAACCCAATGGCTCCCTAGGACACACCATCTACCAGAAGAAAACACACACAAACCGCTATCTGCATGCACTCTCACACCACCACCCAGCACAGATCAACTCCGTAGCCAAGACACTCATCTCTAGAACAAAATGCTTAGCTGACGAACAACACCTAAAACCGAACTACACACTCTCACAAAGCGTACTAACATCCAATGGATTCCAGAGAAATAAGATTACCAAACTAATCCAAAAGAACCCCCACTAAAACCCAAGACAGAGAGCAAGAAAATGGCACAGCCCTCCTCCCATATATAAAAGGCACCACAGACAGAATCAGCAAGATCCTCCACAAACATAACATCAAGACAGCATTCTGCACAAACCAAAAATATCCACCATCCTAAGAAACCCCAAAGACAAAATTGAGTTAGAAAATCAAGGAGTATATGAAATCCCATGCACCGCCTGCCCCACCACATACATTGGACAAACCAACAGAAGAATAAGTGCGCATTGAAGAACACAAGAACTCATTCAAAAGAGGAACCAACTTCTTCCCTGGTCCAACACTTTAAAGTCACAGGACACGATATTGACTTTAAAAGACCAGAACTATCGCCAAAACTGAACACTTTAACAACAGAATAATCAGAGAAGCCATCGAGATAGAAAACGCCCACACAGCATGAACAAGCGAGATGATACCTCCCGCCTACCAGCCATTTGAAACCTGCCCTTATTGACAAACGTGTCCCTAACACGAGGAATGACACCAGACCCACACTCACGAGGTCCACACAGGATGTCACCACCACACATCCACCCAGAAAGCACACCCAAACCCACACTGATCAGGAAGCACGACCAAGGACCAGAAGCCAGACCGCAGCTGCAACATTAGCCATTTCAAACCCTCCAATCCATACATGCAGCAGACTGACACCCACTATGAAGATGTAGCACGACCACGAACACGAAGCCAAACAGCAGCAGTGCAGCTCACCAGCCCAGATCCCCCTGCAACTCAGACTAATTTGAGCACAACCAAGCCCCACCCAAACAGGACACACCCCCAGCCAATCAGAGCACAAAAAACCCACATCCAATCAGAGCACAGCCAAGCTCCCACCCAATCAGTTCAAACCCCACTAGCAGTTAAAAGGAAGAAACAGCTGCAATCACACATTGCTCCCAGAAGCACGGCTGAAGCCTGAAGATGGCAGATGAGACTTGTCGAAACGTCAAGACACTTCCAATTTTACGGGAGAAAACCCGAATAACCAAAGACCTATATATATATATATATATATATATATAGTGTCTTAGTGACGTTCGACCTAAGTCTCATTATATATCTTCAGGCTTCAGCTTCTGGAGCAATGTGATTGCAGCTATTTCTTCCTTTTAACTGCTAGTAGGGGTTTGAACTGATTGGGTGAGCTTGGCTCTGCTCTGATTGGCTGGGGGTTTTTGTGCCTGATTGGCTGGGGTGTCCTGTTTGGTGGGCTTCTGTGCTCAGATTAATCTGAGTTGCAGGGATTTGAGCTGAGTTGCATTGCTGTTGTTTGGCTTATGTTTGTGGTCGTGCTCATCTTCATAGTGGGTGTCTGTCTGCTGTATGTATGGATTGGAGGGTTTGAAATGGCTAATGTTGCAGCTATGTCTTCCTAGATTGGATTTCTCCTTGATTAGTTTCCATCCATTGTTTCTTGTCCTGCCTTTGGGTGCTTTGGAGAATAGGTTGACCCCTTCATCTTTGTGGCAGCCCCTTATTTATTTTATTTATTATTTTAATTTCTATACCGCCCTTCTCCCAAAGGACTCAGGGCAGTTTACAGCCAGAATAAAACAATAGATACAAAATTAAAAACAAATTTAAAAGACTAATTCAAATTTGGCTAAGAACTATAAAAACCCAATAAAACCCCCCATTAAAACTATTAGGCCAGTCCTGCGCGATGGAACAAAAACGTCACCAGCTCGCGGGGGAAGGTCGGGAGGTCAGGGAGTTGGCGGATCCCGGGAGGTAGCTCGTTCCAGAGGGCTGGAGCCCCCACAGAGAAGGCCCCCCCCCTGGGGGCCGCCAGCCGACATTGTCTGGCCGACGGCATCCTGAGAAGACCCTCCCTATGGGAGCGCACTGGTCGATGGGAGGCTACCGGTAGCAGCAGGTGGTCCCGTAAATAACCCAGTCCTATGCCATGGAGCGCTTTAAAGGTGGTAACCAATACCTTGAATTGCACCCGGAAGACCACCAGAAGCCAGTGCAGCCTGCGCAGGAGAGGTGTTATATGGGAGCCTCGAGTTGCTCCCTCTATCACCCGCACGGCCGCATTCTGAATCAGTTGGAGCCTCCAGGTGCTTTTCAAGGGGAGCCCCGTGTAGAGAGCGTTGCAGTAGTCCAGGGAAGTGTCGAGGGCATGAGTGACTGTGCATAGGGAATCCTGTAGATATTGGAATGTTGCTATCATGCCTAGTCCTTCTGTTCTATAGACCAGACCTTTCCAAACTTGGCTATGTTAAGACTTGTGGACTTCAATTCCCAGAATTCCTCAGCTAGCCATGCTGGGGAATTCTGGGAGTTGAAGTCCGCAAGTCTTCAAGTTGCCAAGTTTGGAGAGCCATGGACTAGACCAGGGGTCTGCAACCTTAAACACTCAAAGAGCCATTTGGACCCATTTCCCACAGAAAAGAAAACACTGGGAGCCACAAAACCTGTCTGGGCATGGCCAACTCGATGTCATTCAGTTCCACCAGTCACATGACCCCCTAGCCACACCTACTCAGCCTGTCATTAGGGCAGAGAACTGGTTGTTAAAAAACACTGGGAACCACAAAACCCTTTTGACATCTCTCCCTCCCTCGCTCTTTCCCCCCTCTCTCACACTCCCCTCCATCTCTCTCTATGTCTCTCTTTCTCCCCCTGTTGTGTCTCGTCCAATCTCACCTCAGCCGGGGTCTTCTTATCTGCTTCCAAACACGGAGGAATGGTCTAGTATGCCTCCCGGCCCCAGCCCTGGCTCCATGCCTAGACAGGCTGAAGAAGAAGAAATACCTCCAGCCCCCAGCTCTGGCTCCATGCCCAGGCAAACGGAGCAACTAGACCCCTCCCCCTCCTCCACAGCATGTGAGCCTGAGGGAGGTCAATTACCAACAGCTGCCGACTGGAGTGACCCCCGCGTCAGAAGACTTGATAGGCGGAGGCAACAGAAGGAAGGGAGGAGCAGGCCTGGATAAGTGCTGAGTCATGGAGCCACACCCCATGGCCTATATAAAGGATCTGCTTTCTGGCATTCTCTGAGTCAGGCAAAGTCTAAACATATCTTGCTGAAGTCACTTTCTGGTCTCCTGCCTGCCCTGAGGACTTTGCTAGGACTTTGGCAGAGCTGCAGAGGCACACCTGATTCGGATTTCCCTGACCCGGCCGTCAGCGGAGGAGTGGGACACGACACCCCCTCTCTCTGTATCTCTCTGTCTCTATCCTGGCAGCTTCTCCATCCCCCGCCGTCGCCCTTATCTTCTCAGGCCAGGTGAAGAGTGACTGGGAGGGGAGGGCGAGGAGTGGGATCACCCAACAGGGAGTCACAGCAGAGGCCCCAAAGAGCCACATGCGGCTCTGGAGCCGCAGGTTGCTGACACCCGGACTAGACATATGATAAATCTCAAGGCAATGCACAAACCAAAAATATCCACCATCCTAAGAAACCCCAAAGACAAAATTGAGTTAGAAAATCAAGGAGTATATGAAATCCCATGCACCGCCTGCCCCACCACATACATTGGACAAACCAACAGAAGAATAAGTGGCATTGAAGAACACAAGAACTCATTCAAAAGAGGAACCAACTTCTTCCTGGTCCAACACTTTAAAGTCACAGGACACGATATTGACTTTAAAAGACCAGAACTATCGCCAAAACTGAACACTTTAACAACAGAATAATCAGAGAAGCCATCGAGATAAACGCCCACACAGCATGAACAAGCGAGATGATACCTCCGCCTACCAGCCATTTGAAACCTGCCCTTATTGACAAACGTGTCTACCGTTCCTGTCCTATTGTTTTTCTTATATATATATATATATATAAGTGTCTTGGCGACGTTTTGACGAAGTCTCATTCGTCATCTTCAGGCTTCAGCTTCGTGCTTCTGGGAGCAATGTGTGATTGCAGCTGTTTCTTCCTTTTTAACTGCTAGTGGGGGTTTGAACTGATTGGGTGGGAGCTTGGCTGTGCTCTGATTGGCTGGGGGTTTTTTTGTGCTCTGATTGGCTGGGGGTGTGTCCTGTTTGGGTGGGGGCTTGGTTGTGCTCAGATTAATCTGAGTTGCAGGGGGATTTGAGCTGGTGAGTTGCATTGCTGTTGTTTGGCTTCGTGTTTGTGGTCGTGCTACATCTTCATAGTGGGTGTCTGTCTGCTGTATGTATGGATTGGAGGGGTTTGAAATGGCTAATGTTGCAGCTGCGGTCTGGCTTCTGGTCCTAGATTGGATTTCTCCTTGATTAGTTTCCATCCATTGTTTCTTGTCCTGCCTTTGGGTGCTTTGGAGAATAGGTTGACCCCTTCATCTTTGTGGCAGCCCCTTATTTATTTATTTATTATTTTAATTTCTATACCGCCCTTCTCCCAAAGGACTCAGGGCAGTTTACAGCCAGAATAAAACAACAGATACAAAAATTAAAAACAAATTTAAAAGACTAATTCAAAATTGGCTAAGAACTGTAAAAATCCAATAAAAACCCCATTTAAAAACTATTAGGCCAGTCCTGCGCGATGGAACAAAAATGTCTTCAGCTCGCGTCGGAAGGTCTGGAGGTCAGGGAGTTGGCGGATCCCTGGAGGTAGCTCGTTCCAGAGGGCTGGAGCCCCCACAGAGAAGGCCCTCCCCCTGGGGGTCGCCAGCCGACATTGTCTGGCCGACGGCATCCTGAGAAGACCCTCCCTATGGGAGCGCACTGGTCGATGGGAGGCTACCGGTAGCAGCAGGTGGTCCCGTAAATAACCCAGTCCTATGCCATGGAGCGCTTTAAAGGTGGTAACCAATACCTTGAATTGCACCCGGAAGACCACCAGAAGCCAGTGCAGCCTGCGCAGGAGAGGTGTTATATGGGAGCCTCGAGTTGCTCCCTCTATCACCCGCACGGCCGCATTCTGAATCAGTTTGAGCCTCCAGGTGCTTTTCAAGGGGAGCCCCGTGTAGAGAGCGTTGCAGTAGTCCAGGCGGGAAGTGTCGAGGGCATGAGTGACTGTGCATAGGGAATCCTGTAGATATTGGAATGTTGCTATCATGCCTAGTCCTTCTGTTCTATAGACCAGACCTTTCCAAACTTGGCTATGTTAAGACTTGTGGACTTCAATTCCCAGAATTCCTCAGCTAGCCATGCTGGGGAATTCTGGGAGTTAATGATAAATCTCAAGGCAATGAATAAATTCCATTGGAAAACTATATCATAATCCTACCTCACTTTAGAAATTTAATCCACGTCAAACCAAAATGGCTTGCAATATCACAACTTTTGTAGACCGTTTTCCTCTGATTTACCAAACCATTACATCAGGGGTGAAATCTAAAAATTTTCCCTACCAGTTCTGTGGGCGTGGCTTAATTGGTGGCTGTGGCTTGGTGGTCAGGTGACTGGATGGGCATGGTCAATAATAATAAATAATAAAAATAATAAAGTATACAAAACTTGGGAGGCACCAGTCTACCTTCTTTAAAAATAGAGGCCCTGGTCTACCAATTGCGTTTTACTGAGAGGCCCTGGTCTACCAAGTGCCTTTTTCTGGCAGGCACCAGTCTACCTTCTTTAAAACTAGCAGTTAAAAGGAAGAAACAGCTGCAATCACACATTGCTCCCAGAAGCACGAAGCTGAAGCCTGAAGATGACGAATGAGACTGAAACGTCGCCAAGACACTCATCTCTAGAACAAAATGCTTAGCTGAACAACACCTAAAACCGAACTACACACTCTCACAAACGTACTAACATCCAATGGATTCCAGAGAAATAAGATTACCAAACTAATCCAAAAGAACCCCCACTAAAACCCAAGACAGAGAGCAAGAAAATGGCACAGCCCTCCCATATATAAAAGGCACCACAGACAGAATCAGCAAGATCCTCCACAAACATAACATCAAGACAGCATTCTGCACAAACCAAAAAATATCCACCATCCTAAGAAACCCCAAAGACAAAATTGAGTTAGAAAATCAAGGAGTATATGAAATCCCATGCACCGCCTGCCCCACCACATACATTGGACAAACCAACAGAAGAATAAGTGCACGATTGAAGAACACAAGAACTCATTCAAAAAAGAGGAACCAACTTCTTCCCTGGTCCAACACTTTAAAGTCACAGGACACGATATTGACTTTAAAAAGACCAGAACTATCGCCAAAACTGAACACTTTAACAACAGAATAATCAGAGAAGCCATCGAGATAGAAAAACGCCCACACAGCATGAACAAACGAGATGATACCTCCGCCTACCAGCCATTTGGACCCAATCCCCACAGAAAAGAAAACACTGGGAGCCACAAAACCTGTCTGGGCATGGCCAACTCGATGTCATTCAGTTCCACCAGTCACATGACCCCCTAGCCACACCTACTCAGCCTGTCATTAGGGCAGAGAACTGGTTGTTAAAAAACACTGGGAACCACAAAACCTGTCTGGGCATGGCCAACTCGATGTCATTCAGTTCCACCAGTCACATGACCCCTAGCCACACCTACTCAGCCTGTCATTAGGGCAGAGAACTGGTTGTTAAAAACACTGGGAACCACAAAACCTGTCTGGGCATGGCCAACTCGATGTCATTCAGTTCCACCAGTCACATGACCCCTAGCCACACCTACTCAGCCTGTCATTAGGGCAGAGAACTGGTTGTTAAAAACACTGGGAGCCACAAAACCTGTCTGGGCATGGCCAACTCGATGTCATTCAGTTCCACCAGTCACATGACCCCTAGCCACACCTACTCAGCCTGTCATTAGGGCAGAGAACTGGTTGTTAAAAACACTGGGAACCACAAAACCTGTCTGGGCATGGCCAACTCGATGTCATTCAGTTCCACCAGTCACATGACCCCTAGCCACACCTACTCAGCCTGTCATTAGGGCAGAGAACTGGTTGTTAAAAACACTGGGAGCCACAAAACCTGTCTGGGCATGGCCAACTCGATGTCATTCAGTTCCACCAGTCACATGACCCCTAGCCACACCTACTCAGCCTGTCATTAGGGCAGAGAACTGGTTGTTAAAAACACTGGGAACCACAAAACCTGTCTGGGCATGGCCAACTCGATGTCATTCAGTTCCACCAGTCACATGACCCCTAGCCACACCTACTCAGCCTGTCATTAGGGCAGAGAACTGGTTGTTAAAAACACTGGGAACCACAAAACCTGTCTGGGCATGGCCAACTCGATGTCATTCAGTTCCACCAGTCACATGACCCCTAGCCACACCTACTCAGCCTGTCATTAGGGCAGAGAACTGGTTGTTAAAAACACTGGGAACCACAAAACCTGTCTGGGCATGGCCAACTCGATGTCATTCAGTTCCACCAGTCACATGACCCCTAGCCACACCTACTCAGCCTGTCATTAGGGCAGAGAACTGGTTGTTAAAAACACTGGGAACCACAAAACCTGTCTGGGCATGGCCAACTCGATGTCATTCAGTTCCACCAGTCACATGACCCCTAGCCACACCTACTCAGCCTGTCATTAGGGCAGAGAACTGGTTGTTAAAAACACTGGGAGCCACAAAACCTGTCTGGGCATGGCCAACTCGATGTCATTCAGTTCCACCAGTCACATGACCCCTAGCCACACCTACTCAGCCTGTCATTAGGGCAGAGAACTGGTTGTTAAAAACACTGGGAGCCACAAAACCTGTCTGGGCATGGCCAACTCGATGTCATTCAGTTCCACCAGTCACATGACCCCCTAGCCACACCTACTCAGCCTGTCATTAGGGCAGAGAACTGGTTGTTAAAAAACACTGGGAGCCACAAAACCTGTCTGGGCATGGCCAACTCGATGTCATTCAGTTCCACCAGTCACATGACCCCCTAGCCACACCTACTCAGCCTGTCATTAGGGCAGAGAACTGGTTGTTAAAAAACACTGGGAACCACAAAACCCTTTTGACATCTCTCCCTCCCTCGCTCTTTCCCCCCTCTCTCCCACTCCCCTCCATCTCTCTCTATGTCTCTCTTTCTCCCCCTGTTGTGTCTCGTCCAATCTCACCTCAGCCAGGGTCTTCTTATCTGCTTCCAAACACGGAGGAATGGTCTAGTATGCCTCCCGGCCCCAGCCCTGGCTCCATGCCTAGACAGGCTGAAGAAGAAGAAGGAAGGAGGAGCAGGCCTGGATAAGTGCTGAGTCATGGAGCCACACCCCATGGCCTATATAAAGGATCTGCTTTCTGGCATTCTCTGAGTCAGGCAAAGTCTAAACATATCTTGCTGAAGTCACTTTCTGGTCTCCTGCCTGCCCTGAGGACTTTGCTAGGACTTTGGCAGAGCTGCAGAGGCACACCTGATTCGGATTTCCCTGACCCGGCCGTCAGCGGGGGAGTGGGATCACCCAACAGGGAGCCACAGCAGAGGCCCCAAAGAGCCACATGCGGCTCTGGAGCCGCAGGTTGCTGACTCCCGGACTAGACAAATGATAAATCTCAAGGCAATGAATAAATTCCATTGGAAAACTATATCAAATCCTACCTCACTTTAGAAATTTAATCCACGTCAAATCAAAACGGTTTGCAATATCACCACAACTTTTGTAGACCGTTTTCCTCTGATTTACCAAACCATTACATCAGGGGTGAAATCTAAAAATTTTCCCTACTAGTTCTGTGGGCGTGGCTTAATTGGTGGGTGTGGCTTGGTGGTCAGGGGACTGAATGGGCATGGTCAATAATAATAAATAATAAAAATAATAAAGTATACAAAACTTGGGAGGCACCGGTCTACCTTCTTTAAAAATAGAGGCCCCGGTCTACCAATTGCCTTTTACTGACAGGCCCTGGTCTACCAAGTGCCTTTTTTTGGCAGGCACCAGTCTACCTTCTTTAAAAATAGAGGCACCGTTTTAAAAGACTGGACAGCCACTTGTCTGGAATAGTATATATGGTTTCCTGCCTCAGCAAGGGGTTGGACTAGAAGACCTCCAAGATCCCTTCCAGCTCTGTTATTCTGTTAAGTCCATTTCACTGCAGCATTCGGCAAAGTGGATGTTGATTCTGAGAACGACTGAGGGCTGCTTTGGATATTGTTTCAAAGCAGCAGAATCAGGTTCAAATGCAAACCGGGCCAGCGTCCTTCTAATGTTGTAAGCAGGGGTGGGATTCAGAAATTTTAGCAACCGGTTCTCTGCCGGTTGCTAAACCATGCCCACCATGTCATGGCCATGGTGGGCATGGCCTACTCAGCCTTGTGGGGGGCATTTTCGACCTCCCTAGACTCTGGAGGCTTTCTTCAAGCCTCTGGGAGGGCAAAAACGGCCTCCCCTGGGCTCCGGAGGCCCTCCGAAGGCCAGAAACGGGCCCATTTTCAGACTTCCAGTACTTCTGGTAGGCCTGTTTTTTGCCCTCCCCAGGCTCCGGAGGCTTTCTTTGATCCTCTGGGAGGGCAAAAATGGCCTTCTCATGCTCTGGAGGGCCTCCAGAGGCTGGAAATAGGCCCATTTCTGGACTTCCGGAACTTCTGATAGGCCCGTTTTTCACTCTCCCAGAACCTCTGTGTGGCCCCTGCGCTTACCTGGTATCCAAAACGGGCTGTATGGAGATTCCTGGGAGGGGAGGGGTGGGGTGAGCAGGGTCAGTCAGTCCTTGCAACAACCAGTTCGGCGAACCAGATTAAAATTAGCATCCAGTTCTCCCGAACCGGTCTGAACCAGCTAAATCGCCCCCCTTCCCCCGGTTGTAAGTAATTCTTTTCCCAGGTAAAACCAAGCTTGAAAGAAATAGACGATTGCTCCATCACAAACCCAGAGAGTCTTCAGCAAAATGCCTCTCTCTTATTTTTTCCTTTTTTAAAAATTTTCTAAGCTGGTATTTCTCTCCTGCCCAAAATATCTTCCAGCAGGTGAGCTTACAACTGCCATCTCAACCCACTGAGCTTTTAATGATTTGTTCAATCTTGTTTCGTTTGCCAGCCTGAGCGGATCACACAACCAACGTGGGGTTTAAATTGCCTGGCAAACAAACACTTTCAGTCTTCGTCTTTTCACCTCCTCTGCACTGATCCTGAAAAGGCCAAGCAATCTATTCCTTTTTCGCCCCCGCAGCTTCACTTTTTGTTCTTTCAGAAACAGTCCGATAAAGAAAAATAAAGCAAGAGTATAATCAACGCAATGTTTTCTTCTTCTTCTTAAAGCCAAGGGGAACCAGAACTGGTTAAGTGATGATCAGGCGTGGAACCGAAGGGTACGACTGAGTTAATCCTGAGTTTATGTTCCACAACATAATCTCAGGATTAATTTTGAAAAAAAAAAATGACCAGAGGGATGTACCTTCCTTTAATCACAAAGTGGGTATATAATTATGCGTAGTGAATTGTATTTTCTGTGGAGGTCCTTGATGCTCTCTTGGTTGTTTCCTTCCCCGCGTTTCATGACCCAACTAGGTAACTTCACCAGGGCTAGAAGGGAGTGGGGTTTGTGGAATGGTGGAAGAGGGGGAGAAGCCCAACTTTCAAGGCCCAATTAGGTACATCATTAATGCTAGAAAGGAGTGGGAGTTTGTGGAATGGTGGAAGAGGAGGAGGAGGATTGTGGGCAGTGGTGGGATTCAGCCGGTTCTGTCCAGGTTGCATGAACCAGTAGCGGTGACTGCAGGAGGCTGTCATGTCCCACTCCTCCGCTGATGGCCGGGTCAGGGAAATCCGAATCAGGCTTGCCTCTGCAGCTCTGCCCAAAGTCCTAGCAAAGTCCTTAGAGCCGGCAGGAGACCAGTAAGTGACTTCAGCAAGATAAGTTCGACTTTGCCTGACTCAGAGACTGCCAGAAAGCAGATCCTTTATATAGGCCATGGGGTGGGGCTCCATGACTCAGCACTCATTAAGGCCTGCCCCTCCCTTCCTTCTGTTGCCTCCGCCTATCCAATCTTCTGATGCGAGGGTCACTCCAATCAGCTGTTGGAAGTAAACTTTCCTCAGGCTCACATGCTGTGGAGGAGGGGGAGGGGGAGGGGTCTAGCTGCTCCGTTTGCCTGGGCATGGAGCTAGGGCTAGGGCCGGGGGGTGCTCCCTCCTCTGCAGCCTGCTTGGGCATGGAGCCAGGGCTGGGACCGGGAGGTGCCCCCTCCTCTGCAGCTTGTCTGGGCATGGAGCCAGGACTGGGGCCGGGAGGCATACATTCCTCCGTGTTCGGGAGCAGATAACCAGACCCTGGCTGCGGTGAGAGTGGACAAGACACAACAGAGGCTCTGCCTACCCGCCTAGATGTAATACATGACTACTGCGCATGCATTTGCGAACTGGTAGAGAAGATAAGTGAATCCTACCTCTGGCTGTGCAGTCCTTGGTGCTCTCTGAGCTTGGTTGTTTTCTTGCAAACATTTCATTATCCAACTAGATAATCAATACTAGAAGGAAGTGGGGTTTGTGGAGTGGAGAAGGAGAGGAGGAAGAGGAAGATGTCTATGAGGTCCTTAGTGCTATCCAAGCTTGGATGTTTTCTTGCAGACATTTCATTCCTGTCGGAAGAAAAATCCAAGTCCAGTTCCAAGCCGGGAATAAAATTGGGTCTGATTGGAAAGAAAGTTGGTTTATTGATGAGCAGAATCACCAACAGCATGTGATTCTGGGACAACTGACAAAATAGAGATGAGAGTGAGTCAGTTTTATACCTTTTGGATCCCTATGGCAGGGGTGAAATCCTACCGGTTCGGACTGGTTCAGGCAAACGGGTAGTGATGATTGGCCTCGGTTCACCGAACTGGTAGCAATCATCCCTGGTGGCCTCACCCCCGCCCACTCAGTCGGCCACTCAACAGGCGCGCCAGGACCACCTTGCCGGCTGCCTCTCTGCACTGTGCTCAGAAGGAGCCATGGCCACCGCTTTCACCACTCAAGCAGCGGTGGGGTCCATGGGAATCATTCCTGCCCCACCACTGCTTGAGCAGGGAGGATGTCGCTGAGGAGGAGAAAAACCGTGAGGTTTTGTGCCAGGCAGCTGGCCCTACAGTGGCAGCTTGAATAGCCCAACTAAAGTTGTGCTTGCCAGTGAATGTTGGCACGGGGGCCTCATCTGCAGCACTGCTCCAACCAGCCAGCTCAAGCCCAAGCTGGGCTGGCTGCTCCGTCCCCCACCCCCGGTGGCTGGGCGATGCTGTGTGCAGGGCATTGAGTGGCTGTTGGCCACGTGGCTTGTTCTGTCTCCCCACCTCAGCCCGGGAGGCATGTGAACTGACTCAATTAGCCGACAATTTAGTCCACGGCAGCTATCAGCTCTGGCAGCAAACCAGCGAGTATCTGCCAAGGTTTTCTTTTATCTTCCTTGATGCCGGCGTGTCAGAAGCTCGTTACCGGAGCAATCAGGAAGTCAGGAACAAACAGCAATCCAAGTCAAATGCTCAGTCAAATAGTTCAGCTCAAGTTTTCTCCAGTCAGTTTGGTCATGAAATAGTGGAGCAGCTTCTCCTGCTTTTATACCCTGTGGGGTGTGGCTCTGTGACTCAGCACCTTCTAGGCCTGCTCCACTCCTTCTTCTGTTGTTCCTGCCTCTCTTGTCTATGAAACTGGGGATCTAACCAGGACTGATTGTCCACAGCTGGGTCTGGAAGCGGTGCCTGGGCGGTGGGAGATACAGGAGACAGAGGCCTCGTCACCTCCTCCACCTGGCCTGCCTCTGGCTCCTGGAGCTGAGCCAGAGAGGCCGGCCCTGCGAAGGGGAGCCCTGACGGCCCTTCCCCCTCACTCTCTGAGTCACTTTCTGGCAGGGGGCCAGGCCCGGGGGGGGGGGCTGGAGCCACAACATGGCTCTTTGCCAGTGGCCAGCCTGGCAAGGAAGCGCATGGCCTTGGCTCTGCGCTCGGGGAAGTGAGGGGGAGTGGCGTGACAGCAGCTTCCCTGCTCAGCCCCAACAAGCAATGCATCCATCGTGCCTGCACCAGCGTCTCAAGAGAAGCATGGACGATCTCTGCTTGCAAGCAGACAAGCAGAGGTAGCAAGCGTATGCTGCGCTGTGGGAAAAATGAGAGGCCCTATTGTCCCTCAAAGCCTGCCACTGCTTGTGTGTGTGTGTGTGTTTGTGTGTGTGTGTGTGGAGAATGGTGAGACTCAGGGAGTAGGTCAGGTGGAGCTGGCTGACTCAGGGCTGCTCAGAAGCTTCCCACACCGCTGCCAGAAGTTTGGGTGCCTTTATTATCATCATCATCATCATCATCATCATCATCATCATCATCATCATCATCATCATCATTATTATTATTATTATTATTATTATTAATTCGATTTTTATACCGCCCTTCTCCTGAAGGACTCAGGGCAGTGTACAGCCAAAGTAAAAACAGACAATACAATATACAATTTAAAATACAAATTAAAAAACTTATTTTATAATTGGCCTAAAAAACTTTAAAATATATAAAAAAAACTAAAAACCCTTAAAATTACTAATAGAAAATTTAAAAATCAATAAAATTTAAGCCAGCCCCGCGCGAATAAAAAGATGTGTCTTCAGTTTGCGGCGGAAGGTCCGAAGGTCAGGTATTTGGCGTAAACCCGGGGGAAGTTCGTTCCAGAGTGTGGGAGCCCCCACAGAGAAGGACCTTCCCCTGGGGGCCGCCAGCTGGCATTGTTTGGCGGACGGCACCCTGAGAAGTCCCTCTCTGTGAGAGTGTACAGGTCGGTGGGAGGCATGCGGTAACAGCAGGCGGTCCCGTAAGTACCCAGGCCCTAAGCCATGGAGCGCTTTAAAGGTAGTAACCAAAACCTTAAAGTGCACCCGAAAGGCCACAGGTAGCCAGTGCAGTCTGCGCAGGAGCGGTGTTACGCGGGAGCTACGCGAAGCTCCCTCTATCACCCGCGCAGCTGCATTCTGGACTAACTGAAGCCTCCGAGTGCACCTCAAGGGGAGCCCCATGTAGAGAGCATTACAATAATCCAAGCGATGGCTTCAGATTGCTCCCTCCCTCCCTCTCTCTCGCACACACAAAAACAGAGGTTGGAGAACTCTCTTGCTCTCTCTCTCTCACTCTCTCTCTCCAAGCACCCCATGCACAGCCCATTTGAGGAAAGGATTTGCGTGGCTGGGCAGGCTTGGCTACAGAAGGAGGCCTGGGTGAAAGGCGGTCTTTTCTGCAGCATCCCTCTCTCCTCTTTCAATCGCCCTGCAAGCGGGGGGGGGGCTCTGCCTTTGCAGAAACAGGGTGGGCGGTTTGTATGGAGGATTGGCAGGGAGGGATGCACAGCCCTTCGGGATGGAGAGCGGGGCAAGAGAAGGCTCCGACGTTCAGTCAAGCCAGAGGGAAACTCAAAGCGTTGGGGGCTTCAGAAGGGCAGAATGTGCTTCAGAATGTGCAGCTCCTGGCTATAACAGTGAGTGATGTGAGTGACATCAAGTTGGTCATGCCCACCCGGTCACATGACCACCAAGCCATGCCTACCAAACCAAGCCACCCTATCGAACCAGTAGGGAAAAATTTTGGATTTCACCACTGCCCTTGTCATGTCCCACTCCTCCGCTGATGGCCGGGTCAGGGAAATCCGAGTCAGGCGTGCCTTTGCAGCTCTGCCAAAGTCCTAGCAAAGTCCTCAAGGCAGGCAGGAGACCAGAAAGTGACTTCAGCAAGATATGTTTAGACTTTGCCTGACTCAGAGAATGCCAGAAAGCAGATCCTTTATATAGGCCATGGGGTGTGGCTCCATGACTCAGCACTTATCCAGGCCTGCCCTCCCTTCCTTCTGTTGCCTCCGCCTATCAAGTCTTCTGACGCGAGGGTCACTCCAATCGGCAGCTGTTGGTAATTGACCTTCCTCAGGCTCACATGCTGTGGAGGAGGGGGAGGGGTCTAGTTGCTCCGTTTGCCTGGGCATGGAGCCAGAGCTGGGGGCTGGAGATACTTGCTCTTCTTCAGCCTGTCTGGGCATGGAGCCAGGGCTGGGGCCGGGAGATGCCCCCTCCTCAGCCTGTCTGGGCATGGAGCCAGGGCTGGGGCCGGGAGGCATGCTAGGACATTCTTCAGCGTTCGGAAGCAGATAAGCAGGCCCCGGCTGTGGTGAGATTGGGCGAGACACAACAGTCCTATGGGGCCACATAGCGGTCATGGTTGGCTCTATAGGCAAAAGGCGTGTGAGCGCCTTTTTTACCATCTTAGAGGACGCCTAAGGGCTGACTGCAAGGGGACCTTCTGAAGATCTTTGGCCCCAGTGGGGGAACTGAGGTTGGTCCTGGACAATCCTAGCTTGACTATTGTAGGACTTCATCCTTTCCCCCTTCCCCTCGTCCATAGTCCACCCCTCGGGATAGGAGGGGTTGGTGCTCTGACTTAATCATGGCGGCTTTTCACCCACCGCCAAAGAACTATCTCGTCTGTCTTCCACCCGGATTACTGGTGTGTCAATTTCCATCTTGACAGGTCCAGGATGGGTCTGCTTGCCGGACTCTCATCATGCGGACATTTACAGCGGCTGACCTTCTTGCCCTGCGAGATTCCCCTCTCTCGCGGGTTTGGCCCTCCACACTATCGAGGGCCCATCTTGAGGACGGGTTTTGGAACCCCGAGAGTTGGCATGCCAAGAATAGGAGACTCAGGGTTTTTTTAATTAATTGTTTTAATAGATTTTTTAAGGGGAATTTTAATGGGAATTTTAAGGGGAGGGTGGGAGGGAGGGATCTGACGGGTGGGGGAGAGAACCCGTCGGGGAGGGATCCAGCCCCTGTGCTTGTTCGCGGCACTACTCCATCTGGTCTGAAGGCAGGGGGGGAGGGCTCAGTTCCAGGATTAGAGGGACTTTCAATCAGTACGGTAAGTGGGAGAGGCAGATATGGCGGAGGGGGGGGACCGTATCGAGATCTGGGAGCACGTGTTCGATGTCTGAAAGCGATCACGTGCTCCGGCCCCCCAGTCCCTACCCGTGCTTCGGGCGGCCATGATCCTCAGAGCTTGGACCTTCGGCTGATGTTGTGTAATGCCCGGTCCGTGGCTAATAAAGCTGCCCTGATTTGCGACCTTATTCAGGGGGAGTCCGCGGACCTGATGGGCATTACGGAGACCTGGTTGGGGCCAGAGGGGGGGGTCCCCCTTGTTGAGTTGTGCCCTCCAGATTTCCGAGCATTTCATCAGCCGAGGGCCCAAGGTAGGGGTGGGGGTGGCGGTTGTTATTAAGGAAGATCTAGAGCCGAGGAGGCCACTGTTCCTCAGATTGCCGGCTGTGAATCCTCTATGTGCGGTGGGGCCATAGGAATCAGTTGGGCTTGTTGATCGCGTACCTGGCTCCTTGCTGCGTGACCACAGCCCTGCCTGAGCTGTTGGAGGTGCTTGCCGCGGTGGCGGTTGAGACCCCCAGACTTGTAGTCATGGGGGATTTCAACCTGCCATCAGCCGGCTTGTCATCGACGGCAGCTCAGGAGTTCCAGGCTTCCATGACGGCCTTGGACCTGATTCGAGTAAATGATGGCCCTACGCACACGGGGGGAGGCACGCTGGACTTGATTTTTATCTCTGGACAGTGGTTAAATGATCTGGAATTAGATGATTTAGTAACAGAACCAATGTCATGGTCCGATCATTTTCTCCTTCGCCTAGACTTCCGAACCGCCACTCACCATCGCAGGGAGACGGAACCTATACGTTGGTTCCGTCCCAGGCGCCTGATGGACCCTGAGAGGTTCCTGACGGAGCTTGGGCCATTTCCTGAGGATCTGGCCCACGGCACGACTGAGGAACTAGTCGTGGCCTGGGAACAGGCCGCGGCTGGGGCCTTGGACCGTGTCGCGCCTTTGCGGCCTCTGACCCGACGCAGATCTCGCCCGGCCCCTTGGTTCTCCGAGGGGCTGAGGGAGATGAAACGCCGGAGAAGACGCCTAGAGAGCACTTGGAGGTCCAGTCGCCCGAGGTTGATCGACACTAGTTAGGTCCTATTCTAGGACCTACCTAGTGGCAATGAGGAGGCGAGGCGTTCACGCCCACCCTCATTGCGCCGGCAGATAACCGCCCGGCCGCCCTGTTTGGTGACCCGCCTCCTTCATCAGGAGGTGCGGATGACCCTTGCAGGGACGAGCCGAGGAGTTTAGTGGTTATCTATACGATAAAATCGCTCAGCTCCGGACGGTCTGGACCGAAATTGGGATAATCCAAGCGAGGGAGAGGAGACACGCCTTGTTGAGCCGGTTTGGGATGAGTTTGACCCTGTGGCTCCGAGGACGTGGACAGGTTGTTGGGGAGGCTTCACGCCACGACATGTTTACTGGACCCGTGTCCTTCCTGGCTGGTACTGGCCACTCAGGAGGTGACACGAGGCTGGCTCCAGAGGATTATCAACGCTTCTTTGCTGGAAGGGGTTTTCCCTGCCGCCTTGAAAGTGGCGGTGGTGAGACCCCTCCTCAAGAAGCCCTCCCTGGACCCAGCTATTTTGGGAAATTATCGTCAGTCTCCAACCTTCGCTTTGCGAAGGTTGTAGAGAGTGCTGTGGCGCGACAGCTACCCCAATACCTGGATGAAGCCGTCTATCTAGACCTGCTCCAGTCCGGCTTCGACCCGGATACAGCACGGAGACAGCTTTGGTCGCATTGGTGGATGATCTCTGGCGGGCCAGGGACAGGGGTACCTCTGCCCTGGTCCTATTAGACCTCTCAGCGGCTTTTGATACCATCGACCATGGTATCTTGCTGCGCCGGTTGGGGGATTGGGAGTGGAGGCACCGTGTATCGGTGGTTCTCCTCCTATCTCTCCGACCGGTCGCAGACGGTGTTGACAGGGGGGCAGAGGTCGGCCGCGAGGTGCCTCACTTGTGGGGTCCCGCAGGGGTCGATTCTCTCGCCCCTGCTGTTCAACATCTATATGAAGCCGCTGGGCGAGATCATCAGTGGCTTCGGGGTGAGATATCAACAGTACGCTGATGACACCCAGCTGTACTTTTCCACCCCGGGCCACCCCAATGAAGTTGTTGAAGTGCTGTCCCGGTGTTTGGAAGCCGTACGGGTCTGGATGGGGAGAAACAGGCTCAAGCTTAATCCCTCCAAGACGGAGTGGCTGTGGATGCCGGCATCTCGATTCAGTCAACTGCAGCCGCAGTTGACTGTTGGAGGCGAGTTATTGGCCCCAAAGGACAGGGTGCGCAACTTGGGTGTCCTCCTGGATGATCGGCTGTCGCTTGAAGATCATTTGACGGCCGTCTCCAGGAGGGCCTTCCACCAGGTTCGCCTGGTTCGGCAGTTGCGCCCCTTGATCGGGATGCCTTGTGCACAGTCACTCATGCGCCTGCTACCTCTCGCTTGGATTATTGTAATGCTCTCTACATGGGGCTCCCCCTGAAGTGCACTCGGAGGCTTCAGTTAGTCCAGAATGCAGCTGCGCGGGTGATAGAGGGAGCTCCGCGTAGCTCCCATGTAACACCGCTCCTGCGCAGACTGCACTGGCTACCTGTGGCCTTCCGGGTGCACTTTAAGGTGTTGGTTACGATCTTTAAAGCGCCCATGGCTTAGGGCCTGGGTACTTACGGGACCGCCTGCTGTTACCACATGCCTCCCACCGACCTGCACGCCTCGCAGAGAGGGACTTCTGAGGGTGCGGCCCGCCAAACAATGTCGGCTGGCGGCCCCAGGGGGAGGGCCCTCCTCTGTGGGGGCTCCCACACTCTGGAACGAGCTTCCCCCAGGCTTACGCCAAATACCTGACCTTCGGACTTTCCGCCGCGAACTGAAGACACACCTTTTATTTACTAACGTCTTGCACGTTCTTTCCACCAAGTTTGCTCAGGCTGTCCTCAAGGCTAATTAGGAATGAAGCCGCTGGGTGAGATCATCAGTGGCTTCGGGTGAGATATCAACAGTACGCTGATGACACCCAGCTGTATTTTTCCACCCCGGCCACCCCAATGAAGTTGTTGAAGTGCTGTCCCGGTGTTTGGAAGCCGTACGGGTCTGGATGGGGAGAAACAGGCTCAAGCTTAATCCCTCCAAGACGGAGTGGCTGTGGATGCCGGCATCTCGATTCAGTCAACTGCAGCCACAGTTGACTGTTGGAGGCGAGTTATTGGCCCCAAAGGACAGGGTGCGCAACTTGGGTGTCCTCCTGGATGATCGGCTGTCGTTTGAAGATCATTTGACGGCCGTCTCCAGGAGGGCCTTCCACCAGGTTCGCCTGGTTCGGCAGTTGCGTCCCTTCCTTGATCGGGATGCCTTGTGCACAGTCACTCATGCGCCTGCTACCTCTCGCTTGGATTATTGTAATGCTCTCTACATGGGGCTCCCTGAAGTGCACTCGGAGGCTTCAGTTAGTCCAGAATGCAGCTGCGCTGGTGATAGAGGGAGCTACGCGTAGCTCCCATGTAACACCGCCTCCTGCGCAGACTGCACTGGCTACCTGTGGCCTTCCGGGTGCACTTTAAGGTGTTGGTTACGATCTTTAAAGCGCCCATGGCTTAGGGCCTGGGTACTTACGGGACCGCCTGCTGTTACCACATGCCTCCCACCAGCCAGCTTGTCTTCAGGTCTCTGCTGTGCATGCCTGGGGGGTGGGGCACATGTGGGGGGCCTCGTGAACATGCATGAGGGGCAGGGCATGAGGGGGTGTGCGCATGCGCAGGGTGGGGCACATGCAGGGCTTATGTGGGGGGGCCACAAACGCATTGCATTTGAGGGTTTGGGCGCACATGCGCACATTTGCGCATGCTCATGGGCACTTTGGGCACTCGTTCTGGAAAAGGTTAGCCATTACCGTCCTAGGTGTTTTTCTGAGATAGTCTTGTCAACCTTTGGCTTGTTGCTTATCTGAAGTTTCTGACTGACCCAGTCTTTTCTGAATTGATTACCAAATCTGCATTTCTAAAAGCTGGCCTCCTCAGTTTCTGCTTGGGGCAGGAAGACTGGGCCTCCCTTAAGAGTGTTTTTTTCTCTCCATTTCTCCTTTAGGGGAAATATTCTATCCTGCCTTTTTAATATTCCCCAAAATATTTCATTCCCTAGGGGGGTGGGTGCATGCTGACTTTCTACATTACCCAGCTAGGTAGTATCAGCAGTGCTAAAAGAGAATTGGGTTTGCTCTTATTTTTATATACTAGTGGTTTGCACTGACAGCGTAGATATGAGCGGTCCTGGTGTTTCTTTGATTTGTCTGTTGTTTACTGTTAGCTGATTTAGCAGTTCCTTGATTGGAATGTTGTTTGCTTCTTGATTGTTGGCCTAATGTTAATCTTGGTGTTATTTTGGGTGCTGACTGGTGGTGAGGAGGTGTTTTGCTCTTTTGGTTTCCTCTCCAGCTTTTTGATTGTCTCTTTTGAAAGATATGTAGATGTTATTTATCTCAATGTACCTGCTGATGGTTGATTTGTCTGAGTGCCAGCAAGCCACTTGTATCAAAACAGAGAGCAAACCCCACTCCCTTCTAGCATCCGTGGCGTTCCTCAATTGGGTAATGAAACATTTGCAAGAAAAGAACTAAGCTCAGGAAGGACCCCATCGTTAAATAATTATGACTTCATCAGAGCCTGAGTCAGCGGAGGAGGACGAGCTGGGCCAATGGAAGTCAAGAAGGCGGCCTCATTGGCTTTGGAGGAATGTGGGGAAAAGCAGGATGAGGCAGCCCCTGGTCCCTCAGGCATGGGATGGCTTGCCAGCAGGGAAGAACAGGGGCAGGAGAGAGAGGGGAAGAGAGGGCAGGCAGTGGAGATGAGGAGCGACAGAGCTCAGGCGATGAGCAAGGACTGCCCCCTCCTGATCCCTGAGCATGGAGATTGGAGAGGAGGTGGAAACGGTGCAGGCTGAGGGAGGAGAGCGCCACAGCCCTCTTCACAAGGCACACCTGGGGACTGAGACTTAAGGAGATGCTGTGGCGAGGGGCCTTTGTCAGGAACAAGTGCTGAATTCGTGGAGTTTGGGGTGCCGCTACCGATGTCCGGAGTTCACTGGACTTCTTGCCTTGAAGCCATTGTGCTTAACAGCATTTTGCTGGACTACCTGCAGCCAGAAGCTGCTGGAGATGTGTGTGTGTGTGAGCGCTTTGCTCCAGGACTTGCCATAAAGGTGAAAGCATTTGGGGGGAAAGTTGGAACAATAGAGTGGTGTTTTGAACTATAAGCTGTGTTGCCTCCATGACTTGCCCCGGTCACGGCAATGCTACAGCTAAGGAGAGGTTTGAAAGTCTGAGACCTGCCTGCATCTCAAGTAGTCCCTTAGTTCCATTGTTCTGCTTGCAAACAAACTGGTTCTTTAAAAAAATAAAACATGTGGTAACCTTCTGGGATTGTTTCTCATTTTCGTTTCCCATCGGAATGCCCTCATTACTCAGACAAGTCAGAAGCACCAAAGGATGAGATTCCACTGGAAAAAGCTCCACTCAGGCCAACTGAGAGATCCTTGAATTTGGCGGCAGAGCCTGTGGGATGAAGAGACTTCATTAAGAAGTTCCTGGGAGTTTTTTTTGACACCCTTTTTTTATTTACTAACGTCTTGCACGTTCTTTCCACCAAGTTTGCTCAGGCTGTCCCTCAAGGCTAATTAGGAATGAAGCCGGCACAAGTTGAAAACTGGGGAGAAACTCGGCCATTTTCGCCTTCCTTACGAGTTTGCCCACTCCTTATTGATTTTGGTTTTACTGCTTGTTAGATGCGGAGCACAATCGATAATGGACACACGGGGGTCATTGATTAACGTGGAAGAAAATATCACAAAGGCTTAGGCTGCTGCAGTAAGGGACAACTCTTTTTAGGAAGTTGTCCTGCTATCTCTCTTACTTTCTCCCTTATTAAAAACAACAACAACGAATAGCGGTAGTCCTCAACTTACAACAGTTTGTGTAGTGTCCATTCAAAGTTTTAATAGCACTGAAAAAAGTAACTTATGTACAGTGGTGGGATTCCAAATCTTTTCCTACCGGTTCTATGAGAACGTGCTTTGCACGCGCACGCACCTAACATGCACTTTGTGCGTGCGTGCAGCACTCAAAGACCACCCGTTGGTGTCAGCGTCGGTGAGCTGAGCTATTCTGCTCAGCTGAGCTAAAAAACAAGGGAATATAGGACCTGGAGCAGTGGGGGCAGGAGGACGGGGCCAGCCAGAGGTGGTATTTGCCAGTTCTCCAAACTACTGAAAATTTCCGCTACCTGTTCGCCTGAACCGGTCTGAACCGGCTGAATACCACCTCTGCTTATGTCCGTTTTTCACACTTATGACTGTTGCAAAAGCCCTACGGTCACATGATTTACATTGGGATGCTGGACAACTGACTCACATTTATGACGTGTCCCGAGGTCACGTGATCCCCTTTTATGACTTTCCGACAAGCAAAGCCAATGGGAAAACTAGAGTCATTTAACAAATGTGTTATTAATAACGGGAGTGATTCCCTTAACTCATGTGGCAAGAAAAGCCGTAAAATGGGGCAAAACTAACTTAACAAATGTCTCACTTAGCAACATAAACGTTGGGCTCGGTTGTGGTCTTGGGTTTGAGGACTGCCTGTATTTATTAAATTTTTATGCTGCCCCATCTTTCCTACAAGGTGACTCTGGGTGGGCGTCCCAATTATAAAACAAGTAAATAATAATAATTAAAATATTGGTGGAGAACTACCCGTACTTTTCATTAGGTTTTCTGAGTTTGAAGGTTCCCTAAGTCCTCCATGTCTGATGGGCTATGTTGTAGCTATAACTGGCAGAAAGTACTTTCTAAAAATTAGAGATATGAGTCTCTAGAATTCTCCCCACTTGGAACTGAACTAGATGAATATTCCTTCCTTCCTTCCTTCCTTCCTTCCTTCCTTCCTTCCTTCCTTCCTTCCTTCCTTCCTTCCTTCCTTCCTTCCTTCCTCTCACTCATTCTTTTTCCTTCCATCCTTCATTCCTTTCCCCTTTCTTCTACTTTTTCCTTCTCTTCCTTCTTCACTCCCTCCCTCTCATTCTTTTTCCTTCCTTCCATCCCTCCTTTCCTCCTTCCATCCTTCCTTCCTTCCTTACACTCATTCTTTTTCCTTCCATCCTTCATTCCTTTCCCCTTTCTTCCACTTTTTCCTTCTCCTCCTTCTTCCCTCCCTCCCTCTCATTCTTTTTCCTTCCTTCCTTCCTCCCTCCCTCCCTCCCTCCCTCCTTCCTTCCTTCCTTCCTTCCCCCCTCTTTTCCTCCCTCCCTCCTCCCTCCTTCCTCACTCTCATTCTTTTCGTTCCTTCCTTCCCTTTTATTCTTTTTCCTTTCTTCTTTCCCTCCTTCCTTCTTTCCCCCTTCCTCCTTTCTTCCCCCTCCTTCCTTCCCTCTCTCCCTTCCTTCCTTCCTTCCTCACTCATTCATTTTCTTCCTTCCTTCTTTCCCCTTCCTTCCGCCTCCTTCCTTCCCTCTCTCCCTTCCTTCCCTCCTCCCTCCTCCTTCTTCCTTCCTCCTCCTCCCTCCTTCCTTCCTTCTCCCTCTTTTCCACTGCCTCTCTTCCTTCCTCCCTCCTCTCATTCTTTTCCTCCCTCCTCTCATTCTTTTCCTTCTCTTCCTTCTTCCTCCCTCCTTCCCCTCTTTTCCACCAACGCTCTTCCCCTCCTTCCTCCTTCCATCCTTCCTTCCCTTTTATTCTTTTCCTTCCTTCCTTTCCTCCTTCCTTCTTTCCTATCTCCTTCCCCCCTCCTTCCCTCCTTCCCTCCCTCCCTCCCTTCCTTCCTGTTATACTCCTTCCCTCCCTCTCTCCCTCTTACTCTTTAACAACTGTTGTGATTTGCTTATCACCCAAAGCAAGTATGCAAACTCAGGCATGAGTCACTTAACAGTGCCCAGAATGAAGATTCTGGTGCCAATTGTAGTTGTAAGTTGAAGACTATCTGTAATTTCAAAAACTTATGAGGAACATCAAGGTTGAGGAAGACTGGTATGATGTCAACACAGCAAAGAAGATGTATCAAGGCTCATTTAAAGTTTTTAAGTTTTGAAATTTGATTTCCCCAGGTAAATTATAATCCACTTTCATCCTTCTAATGAACGGTTTACTCGGTCGTAGGGGATTTTTGACCTTTCAAATGTTGATGAGTTAGACTTTCTAGCCTCAAACATCATTGATTCTGCTGATTGGTGGTCCTGGGAATGATAATTACAACATCGGGGTTTTAATTAATTCTACCGGTTCGCCAGGTCTATAATATTCACATCTCAAAATAAATCTATAATAACCTATCTTATTTGACTCTCCTAATGCATGTAATATCGCCTAAGTGGTTCGCCGCAATTTGGATCGATACGAAATGTTAAAAGTTTAAAAGGGGGGAGAAAGTCCTAAGGCAGAACAAATAAGCCAATCAATCTAATAAAAAGAATTCATTTTTTATTACAGGGTATAAGACAGTATATAATAAATTCTACCATTCACTTTGAAGGTGGGGAAGATATTTTCCTAAAAATAACCGTCTCGACACCTTAGTGGAGGGTTTTTCAAAACTCGGTTCATGGAAATTCAGCCAATATGTATCACTAAAACATTGCTTTTCATCAAGAGTGTTATGTACTGAATAAGGAGCGAGCTATAGGCTTCACTCAGGTCCTCCAAAATGGCGGGAAAATACTTAATGCTCATTGGTTAAGCCATCTGACAGCCCCTATAAAAGGGCACAGTGTCAGACAAGCTGTTGTGACTCTCCTCTTCTCAGCCGGGCCCCTCCCGTCTCCAACCGGGCCTGTTATCAGACTCCGAGTCTGATAATGAAGATGAAAGGCCTGTCATGCCTCCAGCCCCCGGCCCTGGCCCCATGCCTGGAGATGATTCCAGGAGTGAAAGGAGTAGCCCAATAAATCTCACTCATACACTGTGTGTTCCTTTGGCTCAGCTTCAGAGCAGGAAGCCAGCTAGGTATTGGAATTGCTCGGGCCTACTCCTTCTGACCCCTCCCTTTCCCAGACGGCAGATCCACCTGAAGACAATTCAAAGTGGGAGGATCCTTGCTTCCGGAGATCTGAGAGGCGACGCCAGCAGAAGGAAGGGAGGGAGGGGCAGGCCTGGATAAATGCTGAGTCATGGAGCCACACCCCACAGCCTATATAAAGGACCTGCTTTTGGCATTCCAACCTTGAGTCAAGCAAAGTCTTATCGAGTTTGCTGATACCGGACCCTATCGCTGAAGTCACAACTTGGACTCCTGCCTGCCCTGATAAACCTCGAAGAGACTTGGCAAGCTGCGGAGGCTTCGTTGCCAAGTTTGTCACGGACTTCCTTGACTCGTTCGTCGGAGTGGAGGGTGGGACACGACACAAGCAGTTTGTTGGGTTGTACTGCTCTACTAATAAAGAGCTGTTGTTAATGAAAGAGCTGCGTCCGTCTCTTCCATCATCCGACTGAACACTGGCGACGAAGGTGGGATCGGAAGAATAAGGACAAGTAGACCAGAGTCCTAGCGGAGTAGAAAGAGCAACCGGCATCATTCGCTGTGCTGCAGAATCACCATCTGCCAGCATGATAACTGTGTATGCCCTTTAGGGCTGTGATGGCAAACCTATGGTATGCGTGCCAGAGGTGGCACGCAGAGCCCTCTCTGTGGGCACACGTGCAGTTGCCAGCTGCTCTTCTGGTTTCTGAAAAATGGCCCCCAAAACAGCCAAAAATTGGCCTGAAAACAGCCTGGAAAATGGCCTGAAAATGGCCCCAAAACAGCCTGAATAAAGCCCAAAAAACAGCTGGGAAACGGCCTGGAAAATGGCCAAAAAAACAGGTATGTACGGGCCGGCCAGCTGGTCTTTGGGTTTTCGGCACTCCGGCACACGCATGCATGTTTTGGTTTGGGCACCTGGTACCAAAAAGGTTCACCATCATTGCTTTAGGCCAGGGTTCTCCAACCTTGGCAACTTTAAGCCTGGCGGACTTCAACTCCCAGAATTCCCCAGCCAGCAAAGCTGGCTGGGGCATTCTGGGAGTTGAAGTCCTCCCGGCTTAAAGTTACCAAGGTTGGAGACCCCTGCTTTAGGCCAACCACCAGGAGACGGTGAGTTCTAGTCTCATCTTAGGCACGAAAGCTGACTGGGTGACTTTGGGCCGGCGTCCCTCCCCCTCACTCAACCCACCTCAAAAGGCTGTGGGGAAAATTAGAGGGAGATCATATCTTTGGCGCCTTTCTTACAGAGCCAAATAGAAAAAGTTGCATGAACAACAGGGCCAGAAACACAAGCCTTCCACCCCAAGGAAAAAAGAGACTGCATTAGGAATAGATCGAAGCTGGGTTGTTCCCTAAATCCCTGAGGTATAAAAAAAGGAGAGGAGGAGGAGAAGTTACAATCAGACTTGCAAGATTTTGTGCCTATAACCTCAGTAAAGCAAAGCGTTTAGTCTCCTTGTGGAGTCTCTTTCCTGCTCTGGACAGTCTTGAAGAGTTGACAGATGGAGGGGCTATGAAATTGACTCCGATGGAACTGATCTAAGCTGGTACCAGTACTTGCAATTGAGCCACTACGTAGATTTGAATCTGCTCCAGGAAGGGAGGGAGGGAGGGAGGGAGGGAGGGAGGGAAAAGAAGAAGGGAGGACAAAAGGGAAGGAAGGAAGGAAGGAAGGAAGGAGAGGAGGGAGGGAGGGAGGAGGAGGAGAAAGGAAGGAGAAAGGAGAGGAGGAAAATAAGAAGGAGGGAGGAAAGAAGAAGGAGGACAAAGGAAGGAAGGAAGGAAGGAGAGGAGGAGGAAGGAAGGAAGGAGGGAAGGAAGGAAGGAGGAAGGAGGAAGAGGAGGAGAGGAGGAGGAGGAAGGAGAACAAAGAGGAGGAGGAAGGAAGGAGGAGAGAGGTGGAAGGAAGGAAGGAAGGAAGGAAGGAAGGAAGGAAGGAGGAGGAGAGGAGGGAGGGAGGAGGAGAAAGGAAGGAGAAAGGAGAGAGGAGGAAAATAAGAAGGAGGAGAGGAGGAAGGAAGGAAGGAAGGAGGGAAGGAAAGGAGGAGAGGAGGGAGGGAGGGAGAAAGGAAAGGAGAGAAAGAGGGAAGAAGAGAGGGAGGATAGAGGGGGAGGGAGGGAAGGAGAACAAAGAGGGAGGGAGAAAGGAAGGAGAAAGGGGCGGGAGAGAGGTGGAAGGAAGGAAGGAAGGAAGGAAGGAAGGAAGGAAGGAAGGAAGGAAGGAAGGAAGGAAGGAAGGAAAACACACACTGAAAGCGTATTTAATATTTTTATTTTCACATCCTCAGACACTCCGTAAAATTCTGCTGTGAATCGGAGAACATTATTGCAAACATTGGAAAAAGAGCACCCCTCAGTAGCTAGGTTTTGATCCCATTCCGCTTCAGGAAATTAGAAAGACCTCCGTGTATTTCAAAGTTTCTAACAGATCATGAAACTCCCTCCCCAGTCAGTGAAGTCCTGTCACATCATCCGAGTTGGTGGCTTTTGTAGCCCCAGATAATCCTTTCCCAAGTGAAAGTCCAGTTGCCTGCGGGAGATTTTTCTTTTTTTACGAGCTCCAAGCCCTGTTCCTCAAAACCCCTTTGGGCAAAGGTTTATTATTTCCTCCCTGACTTGTTTATGGGCGCAATGGATAAAACACCCCTTTATTCGGAAAAAGGGAGAAATAGGGAGAAGAATGGAAGAGAGAAAGGAGAAAATGGAATTCCTTCCCTCCTTTTCAAAAATGCCTTCATTCCCTCCCTCCCTCTCTCTCCCCCCACCCAATATACATTGAAAGGCCTTTTTTTGTAAACTTGGGGGATGGGAGAGGGAATGGATTAAATAAAAGAAAAAGAGAAGAAAGAAGGAAGGAAAGGGGGGGGCGGGAAGCAGAATGATCTAGTGAAACTATCCAAATCTAATTAACTAAAGGAGCTGAAGACTTATTAAGTATCTCTCTCTCTCTCTCTCTCTCTCTCTCTCTCTCTCTCTCTCTCTCTCTCTCTCTCTCTCTCTCTCTTTCCCTCTTTCACACACACACACACACACACACACACAAACACACACACCGTCTTTGTATCTGTATTTATAACTTTGTGGCCACACAGAAAAGGCGAAGGAAGAAAAATGGGGGGGGAGATTTCTTTCTCCCCATTTCTATGGTCCCCCCCCTTAAAAAAAAACCCCAGAAAGAGACTAAGAAGGGGGTGTCTGAGAAAGAGGAGGAAGAGGAGGAGGGGGGGATATGTTGAAGGCCCCCCCCTTGGGGTTAGGAAAAGATGCTTTGCAAGATAAAGAGGACGAGGGAGGGGAGGCAGCTGAAAGGCTTGCGGGAAGTGGCAAGAAGTGGCTGGGCTCTTTCTCAAGAGGCCTTCTTCTTCCATTGGCTTCTGGATTGGAGCAGCCCAAAGTCGATGAAATGATTCCGTCAAGGACCTTTCCTTCCTTCTTTCCTTTCTTCATTCCCTCCCTCCCTCCCTCCTTCCTTCCTTCTTTCTTTCCTCGGCTTAAACTTTTTTCCTTCCTTCTTTCCTCCTTTCCTTCCCGCCTCCTCCCCTCCCTTCCTCATTCATTCTTTTCCCTTCCTTTTTTCCACCTTTCCTTCCCACCTCCTTCCCTCCTTCCCTTCCTCACTTTTTCCTGCCTGCCTGCCTGCCTGCCTGCCTGCCTGCCTTCCTGCCTTCCTGCCTTCTTTCCTTCCTTCCTTCCTTCCTACCTTCCCTCCCTCCCTCCTTCCTTCTTTCCTTCCTCACTCTTAAACTTTTTTCCTTCCTTCTTACTCCTTTCCTTCCTCCCTCCTTCCCTCTCTCCCTTCCTCACACATTCTTTTTCCTTCCTTCCTCATCATATTTTCCTTCCTTCTTTTCTCCTTTCCTTCCCCCCTCCTTCCCTCCTTTCCTTCATCACTCTCATTCTTTTTTCTTCCTTCCTTCCCTCCCTCTTTGTTTCCTTCCTCACTCTTATACTTTTTCCTTCCTTCTTTCCTTCCCCTCTCCTTCCTTCCCTTCCTCACTCATTCTTTTTCCTTCCTTCCTTCCTCATTTATATTTTTCCTTCCTTCTTTCCTCCTTCCTTATCCCTCCTTCCCTCCTTCCTTCCTCATTCATTCTTTTCCTTCCTTCCTTCTTCCTTCCTTCCTTCCTCATTCATATTTTCCTTCATTCTTTTCTTTCCCCTCCTTCCCTCCCTCCTCCCACCCTTCCTCACTCTCATTCTTGTTTCCTTCCTTCCTTCCTCATTCATATTTTCCTTCCTTCTTTCCTCCTTCCTTATCCCTCCTTCCCTCCCTTCCTCACTCATTCTTTTTCCTTCCTTCCTTCCTTCTTCCTTCCTTCCTTCCTTCCTCATTCATATTTTTTCCTTCATTCTTTTCTTTCCCCCTCCTTCCCCCCCCCCCTCCCACCCTTCCTCCCTCTCATTCTTGTTTCCTTCCTTCCTCATTCATATTTTCCTTCCTTCTTTCCTCCTTCCTTCCCCTCCTCCCTCCTTCCTCATTCTTTTCCTTCCTTCCTTCCTCATTCATATTTTCCTTCCTTCTTTCCTCCTTCCTTCCCTCCTTCCCTCCTCCCACTTTTTCCTCCCTCCCATTCTTTTCTTCCTTCCTTCCTTCCCTCTTTGTTTCCTTCCTCACTCTTATACTTTTCCTTCCTTCTTTCCTTCCCCTCTCCTTCCTTCCCTTCCTCACTCATTCTTTTTCCTTCCTTCCTTCCTCATTTATATTTTTCCTTCCTTCTTTCCTCCTTTCCTTATCCCCCCCTTCCCTCCCTTCCTCACTCATTCTTTCTCCTTCCTTCCTTCCTTCTTCCTTCCTTCCTTCCTCATTCATATTTTTCCTTCATTCTTTTCTTTCCCTCCTTCCCTCCCTCCCTCCCACCCTTCCTCACTCTCATTCTTGTTTCCTTCCTTCCTTCCTCATTCATATTTTTTCCTTCCTTCTTTCCTCCTTTCCTTATCCCCTCCTTCCCTCCCTTCCTCACTCATTCTTTTTCCTTCCTTCCTTCCTTCTTCCTTCCTTCCTTCCTTCCTCATTCATATTTTTTCCTTCATTCTTTTCTTTCCCCTCCTTCCTCCTCCTCCCACCCTTCCTCCCTCTCATTCTTGTTTCCTTCCTTCCTCATTCATATTTTTTCCTTCCTTCTTTCCTCCTTTCCTTCCCCCCTCCTCCCTCCCTTCCTCATTCTTTTTTCCTTCCTTCCTTCCTCATTCATATTTTTTCCTTCCTTCTTTCCTCCTTTCCTTCCCCCCTCCTTCCCTCCCTCCCACTTTTCCTCCCTCCCATTCTTTTTCTTCCTTCCTTCCTTCCTTCCTTCCTTCCTTCCTTCCTTCCTTCCTTCCTTCCTTCCTTCCTTCCTTCCTTCCTTCCTTCCTGAAAGCACCAGGGAAGTTACCAGAATATAAATCAGGCAATATGTGCTTTGAAGAGTAACCGCAAATCTCCACTGAGACTTTGGCAGATGCTCTGTAACACAGGAAGGGAACATATTTTGTCCTTCACAGGCCCTGCCATTGAGTGGGAAACTTGAATCTTTGGAGAACCATAAGCAAGGAATAAAAGCAATGACATATGACCGCATTTCACACTTAGAAATGTTCTAGCATCCCCAAGGTCACATGATCAAAACTGGGGTGCTTGGCAACCAGTTCAGATTTATGACGGTTGCATAGGAATTTGGATTTATTTCTTTATTCTTCAAAAACATAATAGGGAAAAGTGTGAAAAAATGCATAGCCACGTCAAAATTGATATACAAAAGTATGTACTTAGGACATTTGTTGCAGAAATGAAACATTAAGCAAACTGCCCCACCCCCCATGCGTTTAGTAGAAACTTTTTAATGTGAGCTTTTAAAATACATTTTAAGTTTATCCACACTTGTGATATTCGACAAAGAGCAACTGAGAAAATGAAACTCTGACAGATTTTTCAAAATCCAAAAGAAATCAAAATGGATAGAGTCACTCATGTCCTCATTTAGCTCATTTGCATAATTAAGCTATAAGGTTCTTTAAAATGTCAGAAAATAACACTTCTGAGAATTCAGTTGATATTCTCAAAAGTTATTAACTGCCTCTGGAACTCATTATCTTAAAAGTTATGCCTTTTAGCCAGCGTTAATGTGAAGAAATTTGTAATTTAACAAAGTCGGGAGGGACCTTGGAGGTCTTCTAGTCCAACCCCCTGCTTAGGCAGGAAACCTTACACCACTTCAGACAAATGGTTATTCAACATTGTCTTAAAAACTTCCAGTGTTGGAGCATTCACAACTTCTGGAGGCAAGTAGTTCCACTGATTCATTGTTCTAATTGTCAGGAAATTTCTCCTTAGTTCTAAGTTGCTTCTCTCCTTGATTAGTTTCCTTAAATAAGGTTTGATGGTTCTACCAACCTATAGAGATTTAAAGTTAATGGACATTGATTTCATTTTTATTTTTTTATTTGTTTGTATCCTGCCTTCCTTAGTTTTACAAATAACTCATGGTGGCGAACATATCCAACACACCCTCCCTCCTCCTATTTTCCCAACAATCCTGTGAGGTGGGTTGGACTGAAAGGGAAGGACTGATCCAAAATTACCCTACTGGCTTTTATGCCTAGAACTCACTGCGTCCTGGTGATTGGTCCAAAGTCACCCTACTGGTATCCAGTTGTGGTCGCCATGATGTAAAAAAGATGTTGAGACTCTAGAAAGAGTGCTGAGAAGAGCAACAAAAATGATTAGAAGACTGGAGGCTAAAACATATGAAGAACGGTTGCAGGAACTGGGTATGTCTAGTCTGATGAAAAGAAGGACTAGGGGAGACATGATAGCAGTCTTCCAATATCTCAGGGGCTGCTCCAAAGAAGAGGGAGTCAAGCTATTCTCCAAAGCACCTGAGGGTAGAACAAGAAGCAATGGGTGGAAACTAATCAAGGAGAGAAGCAACCTAGAACTAAGGAGAAATTTCCTGACAGAACAATTAATAAGTGGAACGACTTGGCTGCAGAAGTTGTGAACACTCCAACATGAGAAGTTTTTAAGAAGAGATTGGATAAACATTTCTCTGAACTGGTACAGGGCAGTGATGGTGAACCTATCGCAGAGCCGTCTCTCCAGCACACCAGTCATCACCCATTGCTCTTGCGGGTTCCGGTGCACACATGCGCGCTGGCCAGCTGGACTTTGTGAGAAAGAGAGCCCCCGGAAACGAGAAGAGCAGCTCCCTGGTGCGCATGCATGCGCCGGGAAGCCGACCGTCCAGTTTCCAGCACCGGCCAGCTGATCTTTGTGCAGGCATGTGCGCCAGAAACCGGAAGACCAGGTGACCAGCGTGAATATGTGTGCCGGAAACTGGAAGCTCAGCTTCCCAGCATGCGCATGTGCACTGGGGAGCTGCTCTTCCATTTTATGGTGCTCCCCCCCTCCGTGGCACTCAAAGCCGAAAAGGTTTGCCAACACTGGTATAGAGTTTTCTGCCTAAGCAGGGGGTTGGAGTAGAAGACCACCAAAGTCCCTTCCAACTCTGTTATTCTATTCTAATTGCTGGCTTTCATGCAGGACTAGAATTCGCTGTCTCCTAGCAACTGGCCGAAAGTGAACTGGCTGGCTTTCATGGCTGAAGCAGGACTTGAACTCACGGTCTCCCATTTTCTATCCTGGGACCTAAACCACTAGACTAAACTGGCTCTTATAGAGATTGCTCATTCCATTCATTATAGTTAGCTTCCTAGAATTAATGCTTTGTTGCCACGTTAGAACATTTGGCGTCTATTCTACAAGCCTCACCTCTTCAAATATAAAACCAAAGAATGGACTCTAGTCCTTTCCCTTGTCCAGATGACAAATATCGAAGCCACTTCATATTCCTAAGATTGTTTTTCAAAATCTGGAAATACCCTATTTCAAATTCCAGCTTGAGGGGGAAAAAAATAAAACTACAGGATTGTCAACTTTGCTGAGGATTGTTTTTCCCATTTTTTTTAAAAAAACGGTTCTTCTAACTCCAGTCCCATCACTGTTCTTCCCAAAGAGAACGATTTCAGCTAAATATGTGAACAGCCAAACGTTCATTACTAGCCATCTTGAATGTAGGAAATCCTGAGGCTGTTTTTATTTCATATGTAACCCAGATGAAAGTGAGGCTTTCTCTTAAAATAAGCCAGCTGGACACATCTGACGCAAAGACATCTATGAGAAGGTTTAAAGAAACCACATAAGTCACCAGAATTATGATGGCTGCAATAATACGGCCCGTTTAATCAATCGTTACTTCCGCTGCAATTATTAGCGAAACCGCTCAAGGAATGCTTTGCAGCCGGGGCTGACAATAATTAACGCTCAACTGTTTTCCCAGGCTTGTTTTTAGCAAAATTGCAGATGTCGCAAAACCATCCCAACCCAAACCAACTGGAAGGTTGTCCAACGTTGTCTTATAAGGCCCAGCTGCTCTTTTCACGTGAAGCCTCTGGATACCATCAAAGTTCGACCTCCAGCCTCTGGGGGATAGGCAGGGGCGGGCTTCAAAAATTTTAGCAAGGGGTTCTCTGATTGTTGGGTGGCGTGGCCATGGTAGATGTTGCCTAGTCGGCCTCCTGCACCACAGTTTTTGCCCTTCCCAGGCTCCGGAGGCTTTTCTTGAGCCTCCGGGAGGGTGAAAACAGCCTCCCCAGGCTCTGGAGGCCCTCTGGAACAGGCCTGTTTCCAACCTTTCTGAACTTCCGGTAGGCCTGTTTTTTGTCCTCCCTGAGCCTCTGTGCACACCCTGCACTTATCTGCATCCCAAACACGCTGCGTGGGGAGTCCTGGGAAGGATGGGCCAGGTTAGGTGGGGCCAACCAGGAGTGGGATTTGGGGGTTCTCCAAACTGCACAGAATCTTAGCTAGAGGTTCTCCCGAACCCCTGCGAACCCCCAGCAGCACAACCCTGGGGATAGGTGCACAGAATCGTAGCATTGTAGAGCTGGAAAGCCATCTCTCAAGGAATTGGTACTGGGTGTAAAAGCGTGAAATGCAAGTTCCACCAATGTCCGTTTTCTCCTTCTGTTTGATTGAGTTGTATCAGCTTCGAATCTATAAAGGATAGATGATTTATTTCTTTATTTTTTGAAAATTGGAAGTGCTCTGCAGTTTCGGCCGCTGAAGTTTTGATTCCCTTCCCTCCAATTTTCCCTTCCACTTTCCCTTTCTGCTCCATTCTCCTTCTCCTTCTCTTCTTTCTCCTCCTCCCTTCCTTTTGTCTTTCCTTGCCACTTTCCCTTTCTTTTTGTGGTCCTTCTCCTTCTCTTTCTGTTCTTCTTTCTTCTTCCTTCTTCTCCTCTTCCTTCCCCTTCTCCTTCTCCTTCTCCTCTTCCTTCCCCTTCTCCTTTCTCTTTCTCCTCCTCCTCTTCCTTCTTCTCCTCCTCCTCCCCTCCTCCTCTCCTCCTCCTCCTCTTTCTCCTCCTCCTTTTCTTCCTCCCATTCTTCTCCTCCTCTTTCTCCTTCTCCTTTCCCTTCCTTTTTCCACAGTTTACTGATCTGCCATATTTTATTTATTTTTATTTATTTATTTATCACAACATTATATATAAGCATAAGCATGAAATAACTATACGATATATAAGCATATATATAAGCATAAGTATGTAATAACTAAATTAATTGGATATAATGAAAGGAAACATTAGGACAGGAATGCTTGTGCTAGGTGGTTTAATGCCTTTACTAATAAGCCCTAAATATATCAAATTCACATTTCATTACAATCACCTGCTAGCATGATTGCCAATCCAATAAATATTTTGAATTTTTGGCCCAGCAAAATTATTTCCTAGTTTTTCCTGCATTCATTCCATAGTATGTGATTTACATGAAGATAAACTAGGGAAAAACTATACCTCAGAAGGATAAATTAATCCACTGGGCCTCTGTCCTGTGTTAAAATTCTCTTTCTTGCGGTTCTGCAAGAGCAAACCACTTTATTTCCTGTTTTTCTGTGTGGTTTAAAATTGGTTCTATGTCATTTTTTTTTTCTCTTGAGGTCCCATTTCTGATTTTATCTCTTTTGGTCACTCTGGCAGCTTCCCTCAAATATCTCATATATTCATATAAAATGATTAAGTGCCAGAGCCCACTGTAACAACATTGCCAAAAAGGCATTAAGAGCACGGGTGAAATGCTCCCAGTTCGAACTGGATCTCCCAATCTGGTAGCAATGGCGGCAGGTGGTTCGGGGAACCGGTAGCAAAAATTCCTGGCCCCGCCCTCTGCCCCAGCTGAGCCGCGCAATCATCAGAAGTTTCTTTTTTTTTTACTTTTAAAAGCATTTTTTCTTCAGCCAAAAAAATGCTTTTAAAAGTTTTTTAAAAAGCCTTTGATGATCACACGGCTCAGCTGGGATTGTCAGAACCCTTTAAACTCTTTTTTTAAACAACCCCTTCATCCAAAGAGGTTGTAAAAAAAAGCTTTTAAAAGGCTCCTCTGGCAATCCCAGCTTAGTTGCCTGATTGCCAGAACCTTTAAAAAGCATATTTTCTACAAGCTCTTCGGCTGAAGAGGTTGTAGAAAAAATGTTTTTAAAAGGTTCTGACGATCAGGCAACTCAGCTGGGATCATCAGAACCCTTTAAAAGCTTTTTTTCCTCTGGCGATCCCAGCTCAGTTGCCTGATCATCACAGGCTTTTAAAAGCATTTTTTTACAACCTCTTCGGCCAAAGAGGTTGTAGAAAAAATGCTTTTAAAAGTTTTTTTTAAAAAGTTGGCCACACCCAGCCAGTCACATTAGTCCTCCCCACCAAGCTATGCCCACAGAGCCGGTAGTAACAAATTTTACATTTCACCCCTGATTAAGAGTTGTAAACCTAATCTTGCATAGCTTCCCCTCCGGTAATATCACACTACTAACCAGAGCATACAAAACATTTGCTAGACCAATTCTCAAATAAAAGCTCATCTGTCTGGAACCTGCACTGCATATCGGAAATTAATACAATTGAGCATGTCCAGATATATTTCACAAGAAGAGTCCTCCACTCCTCCGCTTGCAACAAAATACCTTATGCCACCAGACTTGAAATTCTGGCGGGTCAGGAAATCCGAATCAGGCTTGCCTCTGCAGCTCTGCCCAAAGTCCTAGCAAAGTCCTCAGAGCAGGCAGGAGACCAGAAAGTGACTTCAGCAAGATAAGTTCGACTTTGCCTGACTCAGAGACTGCCAGAAAGCAGATCCTTTATATAGGCCATGGGGTGTGGCTCCATGACTCAGCACTCATTAAGGCCTGCCCCTCCCTTCCTTCTGTTGCCTCCGCCTATCCAGTCTTCTGATGCGAGGGTCCCAAAACCCCCATAACTTTAACCTTAAACTGGCTACAATTGACCTCACCCCATTCCTAAGAGGTCTGTAAGGGGCATGCATAAGCGCACAAATGTGCCTACCGTCCCTGTCCTACTGTCCCCTTTTATTTGTATCCATTTTATGTATTCAATTCATGCTTATGCTTATATATATTATCTAATAAATACTTGACAAATAAATAAAATAAATAAAAAATAAATCTCATTTCTGTGGTATAAATAAGTCAGTGTTTCTTAACATGGTCACTTTAAGATGTGTGGACTTCAACTCCCAGAATTCCATGGGAGTTGAGCTATGCTGGCTGGGGAATCCTGGGAGTTGAAGTCCACACATCTTAAAGTGACCAGGATTCAGAAACACCGAAATAAGTAAATATAAGTAAATGACAGCCACAATTTTCTTGAAATATAACCCTCAAACTACAAAAACATCGTAATAAGGATGTCCACAGGATAGGGTCAAAAAGTCAAAATGGCGGCCTTTATTGTACAATCAAAACTCCTCTCATTTAAAAAAAAAACAAGGGGAGTTTCCCATTCTGGCTTCCATTTCAAGTATTTTGTCCCTATTCTACAAGCACGCTGCACAATTACCGTATTTTTTGGAGTATAAGACGCACTGGAGTATAAGACGCACCTTAGTTTTTGGGGAGGAAAATAAGAAAAAAGCTGATTGGCAGGTGGATTGCCCCCCCCCCAATCAGCCGTTCCCAGAGGTGAATTTTAGCAACAGGTTCCTTGGTTGTGAGCTCTGTGCCTTGCATTTTTTTGCTTTTTTTTTTCTGCTTCTGAAACTCCATTTCAGAAAAAAACTTTTTTCTGCCTCTGAAAGCCTCCAAAACAGAACTTCAGAAAAAAAGCCTCTTAAGCTCTGTTTGGAGGCTTATTTTTCTGAAGCTCTGTTTGGAGGCTTTTTTTCTGAAGCTCTGTTTGGGAGCTTCTTTTCTGAAGCTCTGTTTGGAGGCTTATTTTTCTGAAACTCTGTTTGGAGGCTTTTTTTCTGAAGCTCTGTTTGGAGGCTTATTTTTCTGAAGCTCTGTTTGGGAGCTTCTTTTCTGAAACTCTGTTTGGAGGCTTTTTTTCTGAAGTTCTGTTTGGGGGCTTCATTTCTGATGCTTTTTTCAGCCTCTGAAACCTCCGTTTGAGAAGCTGGGTGGGGCTACATTCAGAGTGTAAGATGCACCCAGATTTTCACCCTCTTTTTTGCGGGGAAAAAAGTGCATCTTATACTCCAAAAAATACAGTACATCTAGAGTAGGAAGCCCCTGATACATTATTGTGTTGTTCAGCGGTGGGTTTCACATATTCTTACCACTGGTTCACCCCGTGCACGAACGCCTTCTGCGCATGCACCCGGGCTTTTGCACATATGTTTTGCTTATACACGCACCTTTCACGCATGCGCCCAGCCTCAAAAACATGGCTAAATAGGATGTCTTTGTGCCGGGGCAGAGGGGGTGGGTGGGTGAGCCCATCTGCAATCTTCGCTACCGGTTCTCCAGAACCAGTATGAACTGGCTGAATACCACAGCAGGTGGTTCGGAGAACTGGAAGCAAAAATGCCTGCCCCTCCCATCCATACCCACCCAATTGCCCGCTCGCTTTCCCCGTTCGAATGGTAGGAATAGGTTGTAAAAAAATGCTTTTAAAAGTTTTTTAAAAAGGCTCTGATGATCACAGCTGAGCTGTGCGATAGTCAGAGCCTTTTTTTGACTTTTAAAAGCATTTTTTTACAACCTATTTGGCCGAAATGCTTTTAAAAGGTAAAAAAAGGCTCTGACAATCACAGCTGAGCTGTGCAATCATCAGAGCCTTTTTTTTTTACTTTTAAAAGCATTTTTTAAAACCTATTTGGCTGAATAGGTTGTAAAAAATGCTTTTAAAAGTTTTTTAAAAAGGCTCTGATGATCACAGCTGAGCTGTGCGATTGTCAGAGCCTTTTTTTTACTCTTAAAAGCATTTTTTTACAACCTATTCAGCCAAAATGCTTTTAAAGATAAAAAAAGGCTCCAACAATCACAGCTGAGCTGTGCGATCATCAGAGCCTTTTTTTTTACTTTTAAAAGCATTTTTTACAACCTATTTGGCCGAATAGGTTGTAAAAAATGCTTTTAAAAGTAAAAAAAAAGTTCGCACACCACAGCCGACCACACACACACACACACACACACACACACACACACACACACACACTGTTTTACTTACCCCATGCCTCCTTTTGGCATGTACTGCGTGCGCGCACACCTCATATTTGGTGCTTGGTGTGCGCCACCCAGGCAGGCGCACAGCGTGAACGCACAGCCAGCAAACCGGTACTAAATTGGTTCAGATTTTACCACTGAGTCATATCCTTAAGGAGGTAAAACCAGGCCAGCTTCTCTGCGGCACATTAAATCCACATAAACTTGCTCAGAAGAGTGAAAAGTTCACCTTGATTGTTCAGAGAGAAAGAGAGAAAGAAAGAAAAAGAGGACGAAGACAAAAATGGAAGGAACGCCTCTATATAAAACAGGGTTTGGATGTCCTCTAAGATTAGTACAGCTGTCATTTTTGAGCTGGTAATCAGAAGTCCTTTTCAGGAACGTGGGAAAAAAAGTATCCTTCCATTGTTAGCTAAAATGCCCGGTGTGAAGAACCAAGTGAGGGCTTTGAAGGTGTAAAATGAATGCAAACCGTAACACGCAGCTTAAGAAGGGGGGTGGGGGAATGAGGAATGAGATCTCCTTGATCACTTACATTTTTCCACTGCAAAGCCAAAAGTATCCAAAGGACTTGAGGCTTTGGTCAAAAAAATGACAAATGCCCAAGGCAAGGTCCCCATCTTCCGACACACATTAGAAAGTAGAGGAGGGGGGGGTAGCTTGTATTTATGAGGGATGCAATGTTCCAGGATCAGATGATCATTTTCTTCAAGGACAGGACAGGACAGGACAGGACAGGACAGGACAGGATAGGACAGGATAGGATAGGATAACAGAGTTGGAAGGGACCTTGGAGATCTTCTAGTCCAACCCCCTGCTTAGGCAGGAAACCTTACACCATCTCAGTCAGATGGTTATCCAACATTTTCTTAAAAATTTCCAGTATTGGAGCATTCACAACTTCTTACACCACTTAACATAACATAACATAACATAACATAACATAACATAACATAACATAACATAACATAACATAACATAACATAACATAACATAACATAACATAACATAACATAACATAACATAACATAACATAACATAACATAACATAACATAACATAACATAACATAACATAACATAACATAACATAACATAACAACAGAGTTGGAAGGGAGGCCTTCTAATCCAACCCCCTGCCCAGGCAGGAAACCCTACACCATCTCAGTCAGATGGTTATCCAACATTTTCTTAAAAATTTCCAGTATTGGAGCATTCACAACTTCTGCAGGCAAGTCGTTCCACTTATTAATTGTTCTAACTGTCAGGAAATTTCTCCTTAGATCTAAGTTGCTTCTTTCTTTGATCAGTTTCCACCCATTGCTTCTTGTTCTACCCTCAGGTGCTTTGGAGAACAGCCCGACTCCCTATTCTTTGTGGCAACCCCTGAGATATTGGAACACAGCTATCATGTCTCCCCTAGCCCTTCTTTTTATTAAACTAGACATACCCAGTTCCTGCAACCGTTCTTCATATGTTTTAGCCTCCAGTCCCCTAATCATCTTTGTTGCTGGAGCATTCACAACTTCTGGTGGCAAGTTGTTCCACTGATTAATTGTTCTCACTGTCAGGAAATTTCTCTTTAGTTCTAGGTTGCTTCTCACCTTGATGAGTTTCCATCCATTGTTTTTTGTCCTGCCTTCCGGGACTTTGGAGAATAGCTTGACTCCCTCTTCTTTGTGGAAGGCTCTGAGATATTGGAAGACTGCTATCATGTCTCCCCTAGTCCTTCTCTTCATTAGACTAGCCATGCCTAGTTCCTGCAACTGTTCTTCATATGTTTTATCCTTGAGTCCTCTAATCGTCTCTGTTGCTCTTCTCTGCACTCTTTCTAGAGTCTCCACATCTTTTTTACATCGTGGCGACCGAAACTGTATTCCAAGTGTGGCATTATCAAGCATTGATAAAGTGGTATTAACACTTTATATAACATTTATATAACACTTTCTGACAAGCAAAGTCAGTGGGTAAGCCAGTTTCACTTAACAACCATGTTGTTGTTGGTTGGAGCAAAATTTACTTAACAACCATCTTGCTTAACGATAGAAATGTGGAGCTTAATTACGATCATAAGTCAATGGCTACCTATATTCCCGGTATCCCAAACCTGTTTTGTTGCTTAATGTAGCGGCCTCCAACCTTTCTATCTTTGTGGATGGCTGGAGGTGGGGGGGGAGGGGATGGTTTCGGATGTGTGCCCCTTATCAGTCTGGTTCTCAGTGGGCCTGGCACTGAGCCACAGACCAGAGGTTGGAGACCCTTGGTTTGATATTGGAGTCTTAGTGGACAACCATTTAAATATGAGCCAGGGATAGAATCAAGATCACTTGAGGTGTTAATACCACTTTATAATGCCTTGGTAAGGCCACACTTGGAATACTGCATTCAGTTTTGGTCGCCACAATGTAAAAAAGATGTTGAGACTCTAGAAAGAGTGCAGAAAAGAGCAACAAAGATGATTAGGGGACTGGAGGCTAAAACCTATGAAGAACGGTTGCAGGAACTCGGAATGTCTAGTTTAATGAAAATAAGGACTAGGGGAGACATGATAGCAGTGTTCCAATATCTCAGGGGCTGCCACAAAGAAGAGGGAGTCGGGCTGTTCTCCAAAGCACCTGAGGGCAGGACAAGAAGCAATGGGTGGAAACTCATCAAGGAGAGAAGCAACCTAGAACTAAGGAGAAATTTCCTGACAGTGAGAAAAATTAATCAATGAAACAACTTGCCTCCAGAAGTTGTGAATGCTCCAACATTGGAAGTTTTTAAGAAGATGTTGGACAACCATTAGTATGAAGTGGTATAGGGTTTCCTGGGGGTTGGACTAGAAGACCTCCAAGATCCCTTCCAACTCTGTTATTCTATGATTTCTAATGTTTTGCATGTCAGAAAGTATTATCAACTGAATTTAGTTAAAATTCTGTTATGAATCTATAACCAGTGCCACTGGCGTCCAGAAAATCAGCCACTTACTTCTGCAGGTTGCTATTTTACTCGCCCTTTCTTGCATTATCAGCTGCATTTTATTTCCCAACCATTGTGCCAAATGGATCTTATTGATGTCAGCTTGCCTCTTATTAGATTGTGATTCCTTTTCATTTAGGCATTTTGGAATTACGCGTAACTGCATGCCTAACCACATTTGCGGTTTTCATTCAAGTGTTTTTAAATGTTTTAGTGTATTGCCTTCCAATACACGACTTTGGGGTTTCTTTATATAAGAATCCATGTGGCAAGATATTTCTTCTCTGCTTGCACAGTGTTATGACCTGGGCTCACATAGGCATAAGACATAAAAGACACACTTAGACATAAACAAACCTGTTTTATTATAACAGCTGGGAATTACTTCATTCCAGCTTGGTCCAAATTAATTCCAAAACAAAATCCTTCAGAAAAAGGCCTTCGGACTTTTCACAAACCTTTGTCTTCTTTGGCATCCTGCCAAAGGGTTTTCTTGGCAAAGCCCCACGAAGTTCAGAAACAAGAGATGCCGACTAGAAACCAATGTAGCAACATTGCTTTCCTACAAAGAGCCCAAGAGTTGTTGCTGCTCTTTTAAGCCTTATGGGAGGAACCAATCATCTCCTGGCCTGAGTCATCCTTTTTTGCTTTAGCTGCTCTTGCCTTCTGGCAGCTGTGCGCATGCGTGCACTAGGAACAGGCTCCTCCTGTTTCTCTGTCTCTCTGCTGTCTGCCTCTGGAAGTTCTGGAGTCCACGCATTGCTCCCAGATGGCCCTGGCCCCATCTCTTCCTCCAATGCAAAGCCCTCATCTGGGCCTTCCCCTGACTCCAGGACTGGCCCATTGTCCTCCCCAGCCTCCTCACTGTCCGACTCCGCTGCCAGCTCTGCAGGCTGCTGGTGGACCACAACAGACAGAGACCAAGGGTCCTCCAGATCATCAGGTCCTATCGCAAAGGGCAACAGTACTGGAGAATATGTGTAGCTCAGGGTTGAATTGTGAGGTCCTTGGTACTCTCTGAGCTTGGTGGTTTTCTTGCAGACCTGTCGTGTCCCACTCCCCCTCTGACGGCCGGGTCTGGGAAGTCTGTATCAAGCGTGGCCACGAAGCCTCTGCAGCTTTGCCAAATTCCTTTCAGAGTTCTCAGGGCAGGCAGGAATCCAAGGTGTGACTTCAGCAACCCAGATGAGACTTTGCTTGACTCAAATTGCTTGACTCAAGCTGGTCTTTTATATAGGCCATGGGGTGTGGCTCCATGACTCAGCACTTATCCAGGCCTGCCCCTCCCTTCCTTTTGCTGACGTCGCCTCTCCATTCTCTGGAAGCGGGGGTCCGTCCACTGTGAGTTTCCGTCCTCCTGATCTGCTGCCGGCAATTCTAGCACGTGGCTGGCTTCGTGCTCACACGCTGTAGAAGGGAGGTTTGTTTGCTCATTCCTGACATTCTGTCCAGGCATGGTGCCAGGGCTGGGGGCTGGAGGCATGCCAGGCTGTTCCTCTTCATTATCAGACTCTGACTCAGATAGCAGGAGATGGGAGGGGCCCGGCTGCGGAGAGGAGGGCGGGCGAGGCACAACAAGACCTTTCATTATCCAACTAGATAACATCATCAGCGCTAGAAGGGAATGGGTTTATGGAAAGGAGTGGGTCAGTTGAAAAAACTGTCACAGATAATCCTCCCAGGAGTCTCAACGACTCTCTAAAACAGGAGTCTCCAACCTTGGTCCCTTTAAGACTTGTGGACTTCAACTCCCAGAGTTCCTCAGCCAGCTTTGCTGGCTGAGGGACTATGGGAGTTGAAGTCCACAAGTCTTAAAAGGACCAAGGTTGGAGACCCCTGCTCTAAAAGAATGGAAATGACCAGCTGTCTGCAAGGAATATAAATCTTTCCATTGCTTCTTGAATGAGAAGTGAAATGTCTTCAAAGAAAATCAAGAAAGTCCCTTGACAAATCACCTTTGGGTGTTTTGGATATGTTCCCCACCTTGAGTTATAAAACAACAACAACTCATAATTCCTATTTATAAAAATAATAAAGGCAGGATACAAACAAATAAATAAAACCTATTTTTAAAAACCTACCCCACAAAACAAATTAGCCCCTTGATTGGCTCTGTCTCCATTTGGGATCCCCAGACCTGCTGACACATCTATGTTGTTAGGGACTTTTAGAAAAACAGCAGAGTGAACGTCAACCATAGCTTAGGGCATGTCGTGTCCCCCTCCCCCTCCGACGACCAGGTCAAGGAAGTCCGTATCAAGTGTGGCAACGAAGCCTCTGCAGCTTTGCCAAATTCCTTCGAGGTTTCTCAGGGCAGGCAGGAGTCCGAGTTGTGACTTCAGCAAACTAGATGAGACTTTGCTTGACTCAAGGTTGGAATGCCAAAAGCAGGTCCTTTATATAGGCTGTGGGGTGTGGCTCCATGACTCAGCATTTATCCAGGCCTGCCCCTCCCTTCCTTCTGCTGGCGTCGCCTCTCAGATCTCCAGAAGTGAGGATCCTCCCACTTTGAATTCTCTTCAGCTGTCTCTACTGTCGGCATCTGGGAAAGGGAGGGGTCAGAGGGAGCAGGTCCGGGTAATTGCACCACTTGGCTGACTTCCTGCTCTGACAGCTGCGTCGAAGGAACACACACTGTATGAGTGGGCTGTATCGGGTTTCTGTTTTCACTCCTTGACTCCTCTCTGGGCATGGGGCCAGGGCCAGGGGCTGGAGGCATGACTCCATTATCAGACTCGGAGTCTGATAACAGGCCCGGGAGGAGATGGGAGGGACCCAGCTGAGGAGGACGAGGCACAACAGGGCAGTGGTTCTCAACCTTTATAGTGCTGTGACCCCTTTAATACAATTCCCCATGATGTAGCGACCCCAACCGTAAAATTATTTTCGTTTTGAATTTATCACGCCTGAAGCCGTATTGGCTAGCGATCTGAACTGCTTGCAATTGCCTTGAGGACGGAGGCATTAAAGCGGAGACTCCTCCCCTATTAAGTTTATAGCACCTGAAGCCAGATTAGGCTAGCGATTGGGAGTGATTACAGCTGGCTTGAGAGGGAGACATCAGAGCAAAGATTTCTCTCTTTTTATTAATTCATTGCGCCTGAAGCCGAATTCAACTAGCGATTTGAAGAGCCTGCAGCTGGCTTGTGGAGTCAACCATTGGAGCGCGATTCTTCAACTCGCAAGTATACTTCCCATATTTCCGATGGTCTTAGGTGACCCCTGGCAAATCGTTATTCAACCCCAATGGGGTCGCGACCCACAGGTTGAGAACCGCTGGCTTAGGGGAACAGATGACAATCCCTAATCAATGGGACCCATAACATGGCCTGCCTTTCTGTCTTGGTGAACTGGGTGGATATAGTAAAGGTAAAGGTTCCCCTTGCACATACGTGCCGGTCATTCCCGACTCTAGGGGGCGGTGCTCATCTCCGTTTCAAAGCCAAAGATCTTCGCTGTCCGAAGATGTCTCCGTAGTCATGTGGCCGGCATGACTCAAAGCCAAAGGTGCACGGAACGGTGTTACCTTCCCACCAAAGATGGTCCCTATTTTTCTACTTATATTTTTACATGCGTTCGAAACTGCTAGGTTGGCAGAAGCTGGGACTAGTAACGGGAGCTCACCCCGTTACACGGCAGCACTAGGGATTCGAACCACTGAGCTGCCGACCTTTCGATTGACAAGCTCAATGTCCTAGCCCCTGAGCCACCGTGTCCCCTTGAGTGGATATAGGGAGAGTCAATTCTTTAGATAACCTGGCCCCAGATGTATAATTATAATGTAATCTAATAAATTAGATTCAGAGCCAATTGAAACCAAACAGAATATTTAAGCCCTGAATTGATTTGGCTTGGTATGTGCACAAGTGTGTTAAATTTTCAAAAATAATCCCAATACCCCAAATCCGAGATTTGAGATATCAAAATAATTCAATAATTCCGTGTTTCAAATCTATCGTTTTTAGAATAGAATAGAATAGAATAGAATAGAATAGAATAGAATAGAATAGAATTTTTTTTTATTGAAAAAGTTTTAAGAAACAAAAACATTTTCCCCCTTTTCCCCCCCCTCCCTCCCAAAAAAACCCCTTCCCCCCTCCCCCCCCGGCTTCCCGGGTCAATCACAAGGTATTGTTATACATAAACCAAACATAGAGTAAAATTTTCCCTTCTAATCCAATTAACCTCATCCAAATCTTTTCATCTCCCAACCCCCTCCCCATTACATAAAATAATACTTCCTAATTATTCAAAGGCAATCTGATATTTCTTAATCTGATATCTGTTTTGTAGATAATCAATCCATTTTTTCCATTCAATTAAATATCTTTCCTGCGTATTGTCTTTTAAAAAAGCTGAGATTTTAGCCATCTCAGCCAAATTAATGACTTTCAGTATCCATTCTTCTATTGTAGGTACCTCTTCTTTCTTCCAGTATTGTCCAATCAACTAGAATAGAATTTTTTTATTGGCCAAGTGTGATTGGACACACAAGGAATTTGTCTTGGTGCATATGCTCTCAGTGTACATAAAAGAAAAGATACCTTCATCAAGAATCGTAAGGTACAACACTTAATGGTAGTCATAGGCTACAAATAAGCAATCAGGAAACAATCAATATCAATATAAATCGTAAGGATTACCAGCAACAAAGTTACAGTCATGCAGTCATAAGTGGGAGGAGATGGGTGATGGGAACGATGAGAAGAGTAATAGTAGTGCAGATTTAGTAAATAGTTTGATGGTGTTGAGGGAATTACTTGTTTAGCAGAGTGATGGTGTTCGGGAAAAAACTGTTCTTGTGTCTAGTTGTTCTGGTGTGCAGTGCTCTATAGCATCATTTTGAGAGTAGGAGTTGAAACAGTTTATGTCCACGATGTGAGGGGTCTGTAAATATTTTCACAGCCCTCTTTTTGACTCGTGCAGTATACAGGTCCTCAGTGGAAGGCAGGTTGGTAGCCATTGTTTTTTCTGCAGTTCTAATGATCCTCTGAAGTCTGTGTCTGTCTTGTTGGGTTGCAGAACCAAACCAGACAGTTATGGAGGTGCAGATGAAAGACTCAATAATTCCTTGGTAGAACTGGATCAGCAGCTCCTTGGGCAATTTTAGCTTTCTTCCATTAGAAGGATCTCATTAAGCTCATCTTAGTCCAAAGGTTCATGAATGTCCAGAGATATTCATTTTTGGAGAAGCATTTCATAGAAAATATTCCCACAGGAAGTCAAGGAAACATTCCCATTGAAAGAACATAGAACCACCGATGGGCTGTTGTTGGTTCGGACCAGTTCAGGCGAACTGGTAGTTCCGATGATCAGCTGGCCCCGCCCTATCTTGTCCTATATTTCCTTCTTTCTGGCTCAGCTGATTTGCGATGCATAGCTGATTTCCGCACCTCCGCTGTTCTACTTACCGGGGTTGCCTTAGAAGGTAAGCAACTGAGCTTCAAATTGCTGTATTTTGAACGCTGTGCACAAGTGCATTAGGAGCGTGCGCAAAGCACGCGCACACTTGCAAAGGTTGTTAAACTGGCTGCAGCCCACCACTGCACAGAACATAGAATCATAGGCCTGGAAGGGACCACAGAGATCTTCTAGTCCAAACCGCTGCTCAAGGAGGAGACCTTATATCATCCTGGTCAAATAGTTGTCCTAGACTAGGCTTCCTTAGAAAGTAAACAGCACAAATTTAGTCCCACCAAACCTCTTTAATTCATACGGCTGTAAATTACTGTCATTTGGACAGCTAACATCAAAAACATCATTAAAAAAGGACAACAAAGAATGTTCTTTCTGCGCCAACTCAGTAAGCCCAAGGAGCTGCTGATCCAATTCTACAGAGGAATTATTGAGTCTGTCATTTGCACCTCTATAACTGTCTGGTTCGGTTCTGCAACCCAACAAGAAAAACACAGACTTCAGAGGATAATTAGAACTGCAGAAAAAATAATTGCTACCAACCTGCCTTCCATTGAGGACCTGTATACTGCACGAATCAAGAAGAGGGCCGTGAAAATATTTGCAGATCCCTCACATCCAGGACATAAACTGTTTCAACTCCTACCCTCAAAACGACACTATAGAGCATTGCACATCAGAACAACTAGACACAAGAACAGTTTTTTCCCGAAGACCATCACTCTGCTAAACAAATAATTCCCTCAACACTGTCAGACTATTTACTGAATCTGCACTACTATTAATCGTTTCATAGTTCCCATCACCAATCTCTTTCCACTTATGACTGTATGACTATAACTTGTTGCTGGCAATCCTTATGATTTATATTGATATATTGATCATCAATTGTGTTGTAAATGTTGTACCTTGATGAACGATTTTCTTTTATGTACACTGAGAGCATATGCACCAAGACAAATTCCTTGTGTGTCCAATCACACTTGGCCAATAAAAAATTCTATTCTATTCTATTCTATTCTATTCTATTCTATTCTATTCTATTCTATTCTATTCTATTCTATTCTATTCTACAGTCTGCAAGTCTTGATAAAAAGTCTGTGAAGATTCTGACAGATATCTGCTCGAGTTGACACAGTCTTTCAGGGTAATGTTGATAAGCACCCACCTTTATCTCCTTTGAACCGCTGCCAGAGACCTAATTGTCAATTAGTTTTGCAAGGCCAAACGGAGCACAGAGTCAAACGGACTTCTCAGAGCTTGAATTGACTATGTGAACTAATTGCTTCCTGCAAAGGCTCAAATCCGTTTGCTCCTCTTTTATGTCTTATAGGAGGGGCCAATCATCTCCAAGCCTTACTTCTGAATCGCTCTTTTTTTCCTCTTAATTTATAGTGACCAGACATCCCGCTTTTGGCGGGACAGTCCTGCTTTTTAATAATTTGTCCTTCGTCCCGCAGCAATTCCAAAAGGTCCCGATTTTTTTTTGTTTCACTCCCATTCTGAAAATGGGAAGCGGCAACGCAACAGGAGGAGGTGGAGAAGGGGGAGTGGCGGAGAAGGAGGCGCGAGAGGGAGGAGAGACGCCACTTGACTTCACCTGAGAGGAAGAGAAGAGCGGAGAGGAGAGCCGAGGAGAGCCGAGGAGAGCCGAGAGCCGAGAGGAGAGCCGAGCCTGCCTGGAAGAGCGGAGAAGCAGCAGCCGCTCCTCCTCCTTCAGGCAGGTGGCAAGAGCGCGCATGCGCAGCCCCCCCCCCCCGGTCAATGGTGTCCCGCTTTCCCATCACTGAAATCTGGTCACTTTACCTTAATTGTTCTTGCTTTCTGGCAGCTCTGCGCATGCACACACTGGGAACAGGCTCACACTGTTCTTCTGCCTCGCTGATATCAGATTCCGGAGGCTCTGGAGGCAACACAGAACTACCAGATGGCCCTGGCCCCCCTCTACCTCTGATGCAGAGCCCTTGTCCGAGCCTTCCCCAGAATCCAGGACTGGCCCACGTTCCTCCCCAACCTCCTCACTGTCCGAATCTGCTGCTAGCTCTGCTGGCCGCTGGCGGGCCACAAAAGTCCAGTCCATTTTTGAAAACCTCCTGTGATGGAGCACCCAGAACTCCAGCTATTCGACTGATTAATTGTTCTCACTGTCAGGAAATTCCTCTACTTCTAGCTTGGATCTTTCTTTAATAAGTTTCCACTAATTACTTCTTATCCTGCCTTCTGGTGCTTTGGAGAATAGATCAGTCTCCTTTTCTCTGTGACAGCCCCTCATGTCCTGGAAGACGATTAATCATGTTGTTTCCACCCCCCCTCTAAACCTTCTCTTGTTAGGCTAAACCAGGGGTGAAATGCTCCCGGTTCAGACCGAATCGCCCAATCTGGTAGCAATGGTGGCAGGTGAACCAGTAGCAAAAATCCCTGCCCCCTCTCATGCCCAGCTGAGCCGCGTGATCATCAGAGGTTTTTTTTAAAAAACTTTTAAAAGCATTTTTTCTTCAGCCAAAAAAATGCTTTTAAAAGTTAAAAAAAAAGCCTCTGATGATCGCACGGCTCAGCTGGGATAGTCAGAGGCTTTTAAAAGCATTTTTTTTACAACCTCTTTGGCTGAAGAGGTTGCTAAAAAAATGCTTTAAAAAGGCTCTAGCCATCCGAGCTCAGTTGCCTGATCGTCAGAGGCTTTATTTTCTTTTAAAGGCAAAAAAAAATGCTTTTAAAAGAAAAGAAAAGCCTCTGATGATCAGGCAAGTCAGCTGGAATTGTCAGAGGAGCCTTTTAAAAGCATTTTTTCTACAACCTCTTCAGCCGAAGAGGTCGTAGAAAAAATGCTTTTAAAGGTTAAAAAAAAGTCACATCCCCCCCACCCCTCCGCAAGCCATGCCCACAGAACCGATAGTAACAAATTTTACATTTCACCACTAGGCTAGACATACCTAGATCCCTTAATCACTCATCGTACAATTTAGCTTCCAGACCCCTAATCATCTTTGTTGCTCTTCTCCAGATACTTTCTCAGGGTCTCAGCATCATTTGTGTATCACAATCATATCATGAAACAAATGCACCGATCATGCTAGGTTAGCTGATCATAACAAACATAAGCCAGCCCAAAAACAACAGAAAAACCACAACCGCAATCTCCCAAATGCCAAAGGAATCAGCTACTTTCCCCATCCTGCCAATTTTTAGTCCTGGAACGGAATGGCGTTTTTGACGCTCAGCCCAGATATGTCCGCGTCTAATAAAAAAAAATCAACTTCTAACAGGGAGATATTTTTTTAAAAAAAACATTGTGTTTACTTTCACATCTTAAAGGAACTCATCATTTTAAATAGCATTCCTCCCATCCCAGAAAGTATTGCTATTTCTATTTGGATTAAAAGCCTGAGATACGTTAAGAATAGATATCAGATCTTGGAAACATTAAAAGGTCAACTTCTTGTCACCGATTTATGTTAATTGCTTCTGCAGTCATGCTGTCATTATTATTTTTTTGCCTATGTATTTCGGAACACCCAACATATATCTACATCTGTATTGCGTGTCCAAACCCACATACATGTATTAACCTATTTATATACTTATAAAAAGACTTTTAATCTGCCTTCAGAGTTTGGAAAAATGCTATTTTATGCAATTTGTGTGGAGCTAAAGAATCTAAAGTAGGAATAGACCAAGAAGCTTCTCTTTGCATCAACCAGCTGCGTAATGCCAAAGTTCTCAATTTCTGGAGAAACCAAACCAGGGTGCAATTGAACGTGTATCTTGCACTACAAGAAAGCAGCTTTTAATCAACTTAAAGGAACGGCCAGCTGGATAGCAGAGAAAAAAACCTCAAGATGGACGAAGGCTCCTTAAAAATGTAGACACTTCAAGAGCAATTGGAAATAATTCCAATGAGGACAGACGTAGAAGCCAGAAAAACAGCAGAATGGGACAATTCGCCATGCCAATTTGCCACGGTCAACTTGATGTGGGACAACTTGCCATGGCCAACTTGCCACAGGATAATTCACTATGGAACTGTAGAAAGTTAAAACCCACACCTCTCCTAGAAAAATGAAAGATTTTAGGAATTAAAAATATTTTCCCTAAAAGGGAGGCAGGAATTCAGCCCCGCCCCTTTGTTAAGGTTCTACATTTAGGCAAAAAAAACAAAATGCACACGTACCGTATATGTGGTACCTTGCTCAATAATAGTACCTGTGAGAGGGATCTTGGAGTCCTAGTGGACAACCATTTAGATATGAACCAGCAGTGTGCAGCTGCTGCTAAAAAAGCCAACACAGTTCTGGGCTGCATAAACAGAGGGATAGAATCAAGATCATGTGAAGTGTTAGTGCCACTTTATAATGCCTTGGTAAGGCCACACTTGGAATACTGCATTCAATTTTGGTCTCCACGATGTATAAAAGATGCTGAGACTCTAGAAAGAGTGCAGAGAAGAGCAACAAAGATGATTAGGGGACTGGAGGCTAAAACCTGTGAAGAACGGTTGCAGGAACTGGGTATGTCTAGTTTAATGAAAAGAAGGACTAGGGGAGACATGATAGCAGTGTTCCAATATCTCAGGGCTGCCACAGAGAAGAGGGAGTTGGGCTGTTCTCCAAAGCACCTAAGGGTAGAACAAGAAGCAATGGGTGGAAACTGATCAAGGAAAGAAGCAACTTAGAATTAAGGAGAAATTTCCTGACAGTTAGAACCATTAATAAGTGGAACGACTTGCCTGTAGAAGTTGTGAATGCTCCAACACTGGAAATTTTTAAGAAAATGTTGGATAACCATCTGTCTGAGATGGTGTAGGGTTTCCTGCCTGGGCAGGAGGTTGGACTAGAAGGCCTCCAAGGTCCCTTCCAACTCTGTTGTTGCTATTGTTATTGTTAAGGCTATGCCCATCAAGCCATGCCCACAGAACCAGTAGTAAAAAAAATTGAAACCCACCGCTGATTCCCACCCCACTCTGGGGCCAGCCAGAGGTGATATTTGCCGGTTCTCTGAACAAAATTTTCGTACCGGTTCTCCGAACTACCCAATATTTCCGCTACAGATTCTCCGAACTGCTCAAAATTTCCGCTTCCGGTTCTCCAAAACCTGTCAGAACCGGCTGGATTTCACCCCTGGAACAAAGATAAAGTCTGAATGAAAGCAACAAAATCAAGCTGGTTTAAGGAAGAAACCAGGATCACAGACAAAACCCTGGTTATCTGGAGAAGATTGAGTATCAGGAATAAGAGCTTTATCTCATATGTTTCTGGATGAACTCCCAGAAGGCTTATCTTCCTCTCTAGGGACTGTTATAGGGGTAACATAATATAACGTAATAACAGAGCTGGAAGGGACCTTGGAGGTCTTCTAGTCCAACCCCCTGCCCAGGCAGGAAACCCTATACCATTTCAGACAAATGGCTATCCAGCATTTTTTTAAAAACTTCCAATGTTGGAGCATTCACAACTTCTGCAGGCAAGTTGTTCCACTTATTGATTGTTCTAACTGTCAGGAAATTTCTCCTTAGTTCTAAGTTGCTTCTTTCCTTGATTAGTTTCCACCCATTGCTTCTTGTCCTGTCTTCAGGTGCTTTGGAGAATAGCTTGATTCCCTCTTCTTTGTGGCAACCCCTGAGATATTGGAACACTGCTATCATGTCTCCCTAGTCCTTCTTTTTATTAAACTAGATATACCGAGTTCCTGCAACCGTTCTTCATATGTTTTAGCCTCCAGTCCCCTAATCATCTTGGTTGCTCTTCTCTGCATTCTTTCTAGAGTCTCAACATCTTTTTTACATCGTGGCGACCAAAACTGGATGCAATATTCCAAGTGTGGCCTTACCAAGGCATTATAAAGTGGTATTAACACTTCACCTGATCTTGATTCTATCCCTCTGTTTATGCAGCCCAGAACTGTGTTGGCTTTTTTGGCAGCTGCTGCACACTGCTGGCTCATATCTAAATGGTTATCCACTAGGACTCCAAGATCCCTCTCACAGGTACTACTATTGAGTAACTTGGGTATAGAATTGATCGATATCCTGACCTTGTTTTTCTCTTGAACCCTGTTTGGGTGGAACTTTTCCTCTCCTTTGGCTGATTCCTGGCCTGTTGATAAACCTGACCTTGTTTCACTCCCCATAGTAGTTGTTTTTGGCTTAACAAATTCCAGGGCTCTGCCAAGCACAATGGCTTGTAAACGAGAACAGGACGTGATGAAGTCCAGCTGGCTGTTAAAAAAAAAACAGCACTTGTTTCTGATGACTTACTGGGGAAAAAATCTTATTTATTTCTCCCTCCGATGAGCAGAACTTGGCATGCTTCGAAGAGGTGGCCAAACACTTTTCACCTGAGAAGGAACAGTTAGACTCCAGTCATTAAAGCAAAAAGGACCGTCCAAATAATTAATTGTGATTGCCACATATTGAACAATCTTACCGCTTTCATAATTTTAATGACGAGTCTTTATTTTAAACCAATGGTAGTCAACCTGGTCCCTACCGCCCACTAGTGGGCATTCCAGCTTTCATAGTGGGCGGTAGGGGTTTTGTCCAATACTGAAGCACTTTCCTTTTTTTTTTAATTTAATTGACTTTTTAAAAAAAAATTCATAGCATTATTTAAAAACATTTTCATTAGGTTTTCATAAAATTCCCCGTGACAATTTAAATTTCTGAAAATATACTATTTGTATTGCCCGCGCATAAGTTTAGTTCATGTTACGTAAGTGAAACACAATGTGGCTCAACAGACTAATGCAGTCTGTTATTAACACAGCTGCTTGCAATTACTGCAGGTTCTAGTCCCACCAGGCCCAAGGTTGACTCAGCCTTCCATCCTTTATAAGGTAGGTAAAATGAGGACCCAGATTGTTGGGGGCAATAAGTTGACTTTGTATATAAATATACAAATAGGATGAAGACTATTGCTAACATAATGTAAGCCGCCCTGAGTCTTCGGAGAAGGGCGGTGTATAAATGTGAATAAAAAAAATGGCGCTATGGTGCGACCGCAAACAAAAGACCCTCGTCCCAGAATAGCTCGTGCATCTCCCCCCACACCACCCAGCTGTAACAGACAAGCAGAGCTGGTAGCCAGCGCCCCCCCCCCACAAACCCAATCCACGGTGCACGAAAGGCATGCGCAGACGATGATACACGGCACATTACTGTGGAACCGGTGGGCGGTTAGAAAATTTTACTACTAACAGAGATACAACAGTGGGCGGTAGGTATAAAAAGGTTGACTACCCCTGTTTTAAACAGTAGTGGGTGAGAGGTCTGGAAAAGAAGGTCCATTGCCTTGGGCAAGGAGTTGGACTAGAAGACCTCCAAGGTCCCTTCCAGTCCTGTCTCCAAACCTGGTAACTTTAAGACTTGTGGACTTCAACTGCCAGAATTCTCACAACTCTTAAAAGTCCACAACTCTTACACTTGCCACTTTTGGAGACCCCCTCCCTGCTATCACGCTGTGGGATGAGGTAGGCAAGAACGAACAGCATAGATCCGTGATGCCGAACCTATGGCACGGATGCCCGAAGTGGCACAGGGAGCCATGTCACTTGGCACGCGCGGCATTGCTTGTTCCTCTTCTGGGTTTCTGGAGCAGAAGACTAGCTGGCCGGCGCGTATGCGTGCACTAGAAACCGGAAGTTCATTTTCCTGCACATGCATTTACCCAGTGCAGCTCCTCTTCTGGGTTGCGGCCCAGACAAGCATGTGTGCTCCAGTGGTTGCCATCACTGGCATAGACTGTAGGAAGTTAGCAACCACCCCTCTCCTAGGGAAATCAGATATTTTAGGAAATATTAAAAGGGCAGAATATTTCCCCTAAAAGTGTGGCAGAAACTCAGCCGCTGCCCCCCACCTTTGTCAATGGGCCATTAAGGCCTGGGCCAGTCTATTCTACATAACAAAGATCTATCTCCTTCAGGCAGAGCCATAGTAGGAATTACCCAACACCCTTTCATTACATCATCACCCAGCAAGGCTCCACGAAGCTTGGGACAACCTATCTACAAGACAAAAGGCTGGGCCAGCTTTTCTACAAAACAAAAGACCTTCACCTTCAGGACATGATAGGATTAGCCCTCACTCAAGATCCAAACCAGGACAAAACCATTAAGCCATAATAGGAATTGCCCAAGCACCCTTTCAGAACACAACCCTCTTCATTACATCATCACCCAGCAAGATTCAACCAAGCCTGGGACTACACAACTTACAAAGTTAGGGTTGTGCCTCGTCCTCCCTCCTCTCCTCAGCCGGGCCCCTCCCATCTCATCCCGGGTCTGCTATTGAAGATGAACGGCCTGTCATGTGTTGTGTCTCGCTCGCTTTCCCCGCAGCCGGGTCCCTCTTATCTCCTGCCGAACGCTGAGGAATGTCCTGGCATGCCTCCAGGCCCCAGCCCTGGCTCCATGCCCAGGCAAACGGAGCAACTAGACCACTCCCCCTCCCCCACAGTATGTGAGCCTGAGGAATGTGAATTACCAACAGCTGGAGCCTGTAGAGATCCTCGCTTCAGGAGAATTGATAGGCAGTGTCAGCAAAAGGAAGGGAGGGGCAGGCCTGGATAAGTGCTAAGTCATGGAGCCACACCCCATGGCCTATATAAAGGATCTGCTTTCTGGCATTCTCTGAGACAGGCAAAGTCTACCTTGGATTGCTGAAGTCACTTCCTGGTCTCCTGCCTGCCTTGAGAACTTTGCTAGGACTTTGGCAGAGCTGCAGAGGCACATCTGATACGGACTTCCCTGACCCGGCCGTCAGCGGAGGAGTGGGACACGACATCATGCCTCCAGCCCCTGGCCCTGGCCCCATGCCCGGACAGGATGTCAGGAATGAACAAACAAACCTCACTCCTACAGCGTGTGAGCAGGGAGCCAGCCACGCTAGAATTACCGACAGCAGATCCAGCTGAAGAGAATTCAAAGTGGGAGGATCCTCGCTTCCGGAGATCTGAGAGGCGACGTCAGCAGAAGGAAGGGAGGGGCAGGCCTGGATAAATTCTGAGTCATGGAGCCACACCCCACAGCCTATATAAAGGACCTGCTTTTGGCATTCCTTGAGTCAAGCAAAGTCTCATCTAGTTTGCTGAAGTCACAACTTGGATTCCTGCCTGCCCTGAGAAATCTGAAAGGAATTTGGCAAAGCTGCAGAGGCTTCGTGGCCACGCTTGATCTGGACTTCCTAGACCCGGTCGTTGGAGGGGGAGGGGGACACGACAGTTAGCCTTGCATAGCCCCATAGAAGTCTGACAACCAATCAGAACGCAAGCTCAAATTCAAAAGCCCAGAAAGGGTATAAAACTCAGGCATTCTCAACATCTCTTCCCTTTTTTTTCCCTTCACACAAGATCTTCAAGGCACGTGGTCCTGTCCACCATTAAAAACCATCTTTCCAAGCAGCCGCCATGTTTCCAGTGTCTTTTTCCCCACTTGGAACTGAACCCAGATGGACATTTTTTCCAAGAGATACAACAGCATTTATTGACTGGAACTGGTTAACAACAGGCAAATTCCTGTAATTTATACTCTGGGCCCACAAGGCCTCAACCAATCATAATACTTGAAAAAGCCCACCCAAATATGGATATTCTAAGTTTCCCGCCAAAACAGTTGAAGTTAACAGTTAAAAAGGTAAAGGTTCCCCTCCCACGTATGTGCTAGTCGTTCCCGACTCTAGGGGGTGGTGCTCATCCCCGTTTCAAAGCCGAAGAGCCAGCGCTGTCCGAAGACGTCTCCGTGGTCATGTGGCCGGCATGACTCAACACCAAAGGTGCATGGAACACTTTTACCTTCCCAATAAAGGTGGCCCCTATTTTTCTACTTGCTTTTTTTACGTGCTTTCGAACTGCTAGGTTGGCAGAAGCTGGGACACCTCGTTACGCAGCATGAGGGATTTGAACTGCTGACCTCCTGACCTTCTGATCAACAAGCTTAGCATCTTAGCCACTGAGCCACCGTATCCCATATAAGTTAACAGTTAGGGTCATCTAAAAGTTACTTTCACTTTAGGAGGGCTTAACACAACTATATGTATTCAGTACATAACACCTGCTTTAAACACTTCGAGGACATTGTCTATGGAGATTCTCAGTCGTCCAGGTCATGGTTGTCCCAAGGGTGTTTTTTCAAGAGGCAACTAGACTGAAGCTGAAGAAGCTTCCTGGATGAGAAGCGAAACGTCTTTAAAGGAAAAAAAAAACCCCAGAAAGTCCAGTTGCCTCTTGAAAAAGCACCTTTGGGACTTCCAGAACATTCTAATATCAGCCTATTCCAGGGGTGAAATCCAGCAGGTTCTAACAGGTTCTGCAGAAATTTTGAGCAGTTTGGAGAACCGGTAGCGGAAATTTTGAGTAGTTCGGAGAACCGGCAAATACCACCTCTGGCTGGCCCCAGAGTGGGGTGGGAATGGAGATTTTGCAGTATCCTTCCCCTGGAGTGTGGAGGGAATGGAGATTTTGCAATATCCTTCCCCTGGAGTGGAGTGGGAATGGGGATTTTGCAATATCCTTCCCCTGGAGTGGGATGGGAATGGAGATTTTGCAATATCCTTCCCCCAGAAGTGGGGAGGGAATGGGGATTTTGCAGTATCCTTCCCCTGCCACACCCACCAAGCCACACCACACCCACAGAACTAGTACCAAAAAAATTTGGATTTCACCACTGGACTATTCCCTTCAGTTTCCAATGTCTTTTTCTTTTCTTTTTCTTTTTCTTTTTGGCCACCGTTGCTAAAGCATAAATCATGTGTCATCAAAGCTTTCATGCAGAGACAAGAGAGAGAGAGAGAGGACAGGGCCGCATTAGAGCGGATGAGTCATTTAATGAATATGCACTTGATGGTTTGTTGTCTGCTCATATTCTACTTTAAAAAGCAGCAATTAATTTTCAAGGAGATTCTCAAAGAATTAGTCAATGGTCCCTGAACAGAGTTTGGGATGCAGTAGGAGATGTTAAGAACTGTGGGGAAAAAACCAAACCTGCTGTTGAAACCATGCTGAGACAAGTCAAAAAGCAGATTTAAAACGGTTTTTTTTTTTTAAAAGATGCAGAGGCCCTAGAAAGAGTGCAGAGAAGAGCCACCAAAAATGATAAAGGGTTTGGAGGCTAAATTATGAGATGGACAGCTAAGGGAAGGCAGATATGTTAAGCCTGAAGAAGAGAAGGCTGAGGGGAAACATGATAGTAGTCTTCCAATATGAAAATGAAATTCTGTGGTGAAAAAAGTAAGGGTCTACATTTAGGCAAGAAAACAAAATGCACAGGTACCAGATATGTGGTACCTTGCTCAATAGTAGTACCTGTGAGAGGGATCTTGGAGTCCTAGTGGACAACCATTTAGATATGAGCCAGCAGTGTGCAGCAGCTGCCAAAAAAGCCAACACAGTTCTGGGCTGCATTAACAGAGGGATAGAATCAAGATCACGTGAAGTGTTAGTGCCACTTTATAATGTCTTGGTAAGGCCACACTTGGAATTCTGCATCCAGTTTTGGTCTCCACGATGTAAAAATGATGTGGAGAGTCTAGAAAGAGTGCAGAGGAGAGCAACCAAGATGATGAGGGGACTGGAGGCTAAAACATATGAAGAATGGTTGCAGGAACTGGGTAGGTCTAGTTTAATGAACAAAAGGACTAGGGGAGACCTGATAGCAGTCTTCCAATATCTCAAGGGCTGCCACGAGTCAAACTATTCTCCAAAGCACCTGAGGGTAGAACAAGAAGCAATGGGTGGAAATTAATCAAGGAGAGAAGCAACTTAGAACTAAGGAGAAATTTCCTGACAGTTAGAACAATTAATCAGTGGAACAACTTGCCTCCAGAAGTTGTGAATGCTCCAACACTGGAAGTTTTTAAGAAGATGTTGGATAACATCTTGGGTAAAAGTTTTCCTGCCTGGGTCGGGGGTTGGACTAGAAGATCTCCAAGGTCCCTTCCAACTGTGTTATTCTAAATTCTAAATATTTAAACAGCTGCCACAGGTAAGAGGGGATTGACATTCTCCAGAGCAGGGGTCTCCAACCTTGGCAACTTTAAAACTTGCGGACATCAACTCCCAGAGTTCCTCAACCAGCAAAGCTGGCTGAGGAACTCTGGGAGTTGAAGTCCGCAAGTCTTGAAGTTGCCAAGGTTGGAGACCCCTGCTCCAGAGCACCTGAGGGCAGGACAAGAAACAATGGATGGAAGCTAATCGGGGGAGACTAGAACTCACAGTCTCCCTGTGATTGACCCAGTCACCCAGTTGGGTTTTGTGCTGTTGGAAGAAATCTGGGTTCAGTTCCAAGTGGGGAGAAAGACATTGGAAACATGGAGGCTGTTAGAGGGAGGGAGGGAGGGAGAGAGAGAGAGAGAGAGATTTATACCCTCTCTTGGGCTTTGAACTTGCTTCCTGTTCCTGTGGCAGAAATGTATTCTGATTGGTTGTCAGACTCCCATGGGGCCATGCAGGGGTAACTGTGTAAGTTGTCTTGAGTCCCAGGCTTGGTTGAATCTTGCTGGGTGATGATGTAATGAAGAGGGTTGTGTTCTGAAAGGGTGTTGGGCAATTCCTATTATGGCTTAAAGGCTTTGTCCTGGTTTGGATATTGAGTGAGGGCTAATCCTGTCGTGTCCTGAAGGTGAAGATTTTTCGTTTTGTAGAAAAGCTGGCCCAGCCTTTTGTCTTGTAGATAGGTTGGCACCAAAATATCTGCTGGGGAGTGGGGGTGGGGGCAGAAGCCGAGTTTATATCTTTAGAAATATGTTTCTCCTTTAGGGAAACTATAGTACTCTGCCTTTTTAATATTTCCTAGAATATTTCATTTTTCTTGGAGAGGGGTAGGTGCTAATTTTTTACAGTGCCAAAGGCGGGACTAGAACTCACAGTCTCCTGGTGATTGGCTCAAAATCATCAACCCAGATTTAACACCTAAGGTGGGCCTAGAACACACCATCTTCGGTGATTGGTCCAAAGTCATCCGACCAGCTTTCGTGCCTACGGCAGGACTAGAACTCACAGTCTCCTGGCGATTGGCCCAAAGTCACCTGGTGGGCTTTTGTGCCTACGGCAGGACTAGAACTCACAATCTCTTTGTGATTGGCTCAAAATCACTAAGCCAGTTTTACTGTGTGGCCCAATAAGTCACCCTGCCTGCTTTCGTTGCCTAAGGCAGGACTAGAACTCAGAGTCCTGAGTTCTCCAGATCCCCAGCCCCTTAACCCAGTGGTGGGATTCAGCCAGTTCGCACCACTTCGGGAGAACCGGTTGTTAACTTTCTAAGCAGTTTGGTGAACTGGCTGTTGGAAGAAATCATTAGGGCAGAGAACCGGTTGTTAAATTATTTGAATCCCACCACTGCCTTAACCACTATACCAAACAGGCTCTCCAATATATCAAAACAAACAAGCTGGTAAATATTACAATACTAAATAAAATCTTGCCAAGAACACTGCGGGCAGCGGGGGGAGGAGGGGGCTGCTTGTCCAGGCAATTGCCAGGAGCCAAAGTCACAATATGTATAAATCATAGCGAGCCAATTTGCTGTAGGGGGTTAAGGCATCGGGCTAGAAAACAGGAGACCGGGAGTTCTAGTCCCACCATAGGCACAAAGCCAGGAAAACCTTGCCAGGAAAATGAGGGGGTGGGGGAGAGACGGGACTTATCCAGACAGTTGCCAGGAGTCAGTAGGGACTCAAAGGCCCAATATATATAAATTAAAAAAAAAAAAAAACCTACACATAGGCCAATTTCAGAGGAAGCACAGAAGAAAAAGAATATTATGGGCAACTGCCAAAGTCACTTCTTTATTGGCAGACATGAGGTGCGCACTTGGTTTGCTCTTGTTACAGTTATAACCCCTGAAGCAACCGTGAAAATAGGGGCTTCTCAACCTTGCTAGCTTTAAGACGCGTGGACGCTAACGCCACAGAATTATTCCCCAGCCTGAATTTTCCTGAGAGAGACCAAGCCAACCGACCATGGTATCCTGCTGCGCCGGTTGGGGGGATTGGGAGTGGGAGGCACCGTTTACCGGTGGTTCTCCTCCTATCTCTCCGACCGGTCGCAGTCGGTGTTGACAGGGGGGCAGAGGTCGTCCCCGAGGCGCCTCACTTGTGGGGTGCCGCAGGGGTCGATTCTCTCGCCCCTTCTGTTTAACATCTACATGAAACCGCTGGGTGAGATCATCAGTGGTTTCGGTGTGAAGTATCAGCTGTATGCGGATGATACTCAGCTGTCCTTTTCTACACCGAACCACCCCAACGAAGCTATCGAAGTGCTGTCCCGGTGTCTGGAGGCCGACGGGTCTGGATGGGGAGAAACAGGCTCAAGCTCAATCCCGCCAAGACAGAGTGGCTGTGGATGCGGCATCCCGGTACAGTCAGCTAAATCAGCGGCTGAACATCGGTGGCGAGTCATTGGCCCCGATGGAGAGGGTCCGCAACAGGCGTCCTCCTGGATGAGCGGCTGTCTCTAGAAGAGCATTTGACGGCCGTCTCAGGAAGCGTTCTACCAGGTTCGCCTGGTACGCCAGTTGCGCCCCTTTCTGGACCGGGATGCCCTATGCACGGTTACTCACGCACTCGTGACGTCTCGCCTGGATTACTGCAATGCTCTCTACATGGGGCTCCCCTTGAGGGGCATCCGGAGGCTACAGTTAGTCCAGAATGCAGCTGCGCGGGTGATAGATGGAGCCCCTCGTGGCTCCCATATGACACCTATCCTGCGCAGACTGCACTGGCTTCCTGTGGCCTACCGGCGGCGCTCCAAGGTTTTGGTGACCACCTTTAAAGCGCTCCATGGCATTGGGCCGGGTTATTTACGGGACCGCCTACTGCGACCGAATACCTCCCACCGTCCCGTGCGCTCTCACAGAGAGGGTCTCCTCAGGGTGCCGTCAGCGAGGCAATGTCGCCTGGCGACGCCCAGGGGAAGGGCCTTCTCTGTGGGGGCTCCCACCCTCTGGAACGATCTACCCCCCGGGCTTCGTCAGCTGGACCTTCGGACCTTCCCGCTGGGCTTAAAACATACTTATTTAATTGTGCAGGACTGAGCTAGATTTTAAATTTTGGGTTTTAAATTGGGTTTTATTTCTATTTTTAATTGGACGGGCTTTAGAATAAGTTTTTTAAATGTTTTATATTGTATTTATATTCTATTTATCTGTTTTTAGTGCCTGTAAACCGCCCTGAGTCCCTTGGGAGATAGGGCGGTATATAAATATGATTAAATAAATAAATAAATAAATAAATAAACTCTCCAGAAAAGTCAAGCGACAATCGTTCCTTGAGGTTGGAAAGGAAGAAAAATATTTTAAAATTGGGCTACGAACATCTTAGGAGCTCAATAAACTAGAAATTTAGAAGATCTCTGAGGGGTCCTTGGTACCCTCTGAGCTTGGTTGTTTTCTTGCAGATGTTTAATGACCCAGCTAGGTAACAGCATCAGCGCTAATAAGGAGTGGGGTTTGTTCTCAATTGATATTCCAGTGCCTTGCCCTGTCAGTGTTATCTCGGAAGTACTCTGGTTGGGCTATTTACTATTAGGTTGTTTGGCAGTCCCTTGATTGAGGCATTGTTTATTTGATTGTTGGTCTGGTGTTAATTTTGGAATTAATCTATGCTCATCTGGGTGCTGATTGCTGGTGGGTTGGGATTTTGGGGGTTTTTTTGTTCCCCTTTTTGTCTGGTCTAAAAGGTCTCTAGGATGCTGTTGCTTTTCATCCAAAAACATTCCTAATTTTTCATGCTTCTCATTGGCTTTCTCCCCTTTCTTCCCCTTTCTACCAATTAGAAATTTTCCAAAGTGAGTATCTTTTTCACGCTAATGGAATTTCTGGGGCTCAACTGCAGTCGTAGGTTGAGGTTATATTCCTTCCCGCTTGGACCATTTTCCCACAATTTTTTTTTTTGTTCAAACACACCATTAAGATGGGGGCTTCCCTGCAATTAGATGGCCGAACCGAGCTCTAAGAAACATTCATTCATCCTGTATGACCTTCTTCGTATTTTACAGGTTGGTGAAGGCTTCCTGCCCAAGCCGCGATTGATTTCCAGGTTTTTAGATCATGCTTTGAAGCCGGTTGTGCGACTATGGGCCGTATATCAGACAGATATTTTGTCATTGACTGCTCCTGAACTTAGTCAGCAGAGTTATTAAGTCTGTCTAAGAAGTGCCCTTCCGGGTACAATTCTGGATTATTTATTCCCACACAGTCCTGTAGCAGTCAATGGGAGTCACGCCTGGGTAAAGGGTTTCCTATTACAACGTCTACAACTCTTCGAAACCTACGCATTTCTGCAAAGGGTCTAGGTTGCAAGTACACATGGGGATTCCTTGGGAATTTCTCAGCCTTCCCCCTTGATAATGATTTAGATGGGCCTGCCACCGGGGAATAAAACAAGACATTGCCGCCAAAGCACTGAAGTCACCATTTCTCTTTGATGTACCGTATTTTTCAGAGTTGATTTTATTTATTTATTTAGTCACAACATCATATAAAAAGATTATATAGTATATAAACATATATATGAGTAAATATTAGGAGGTATAAGCATATATAAGGTATAAGCATATATATATATATATATATATGCTTCTGGGAGCTCCCAGAAGCACGAAGCTGAAGCCTGAAGATGACGAATGAGACTTCGTCGAAACGTCGCCAAGACACTTCCAATTTTACACGGAAGCAAACCCGAACAACCAAAGACCTATATATATATATATATATATATATATATATATATATATATATATATATATATATATATATATATATATATATATACGCCTCTTATGGTCCTCTTAGGAATGGGGTGAGGTCAATAGTAGAAAGTTTTTGGTTAAAGCTTTTAGGATTATGGGAAGAGACCACAGAGTCAGGTAAAGTATTCCAAGCACTGATGATTCTCTTACAGAAGTCGTATTTTCTGCAATCTAGATTAAAGCGGTTAACATTAAGTTTAAATCTGTTGGTTGCTCTTGTATTATTGCAATTAAAGCTGAAATAGTCTTTAACAGGAAGGACATTACAATAGATGATTCTGTGAGTTAAACTTAGGTCTTGTCGTAGGCGACGGAGTTCCAAGTTTTCTAAGCCTAGGATTTCAAGCCTAGTGGGATAAGGTATTTTGTTGTTTACAGAGGAATGGAGAACTCTTCTTGTAAAATATTTCTGGACTCGTTCAATTGTATTGATGTCAGAGATGTGGTGAGGATTCCAAACAGGCGAGCTGTATTCTAGAATTGGTCTAGCAAATGTTTTATATGCTCTGGTTAGTAGTGTAGTATTTTTGGAAAAGAAGCTACGCAAGATTAGGTTTACAACTCTTAGGGCCTTTTTTGCTATGTAGTTACAGTGGGCTTTGGCACTTAGATCATTTGACATGAAAACTCCAAGGTCTTTAACAGGAATGGGGTCATCGGTAAGGTAATGTCCATCAAGTATGTACTTAGTTTTGGGGTTGCCAACTCTTCCCGGAGCCAGGGCAGAGAGGCGGCAAAGGGCAAAGGGAGCCTTAGCCCCACATGGAAGACTGTGCTGCCGCCACCATCCGAGCACTGAGGATGGCTTCCTCTGTGACTTCCAAAATCTGGCTGGAAGCCAAGAAGAGGTTGGTTGGGCCAGCTGCCTGCTGTTGAGTCTTCCGGGAGCCAAGGCAGCCACATGGAGTTGGAACCATAGAGCGGGAAGCGCACTCCCAGAGCAGTTGCTGCTGGCACAAAGTCTCCCCTAGCAGCATTTTAGTTAAAAGGTAAAGGTAAAGGTTCCCCTCGCACATACATGCTAGTCGTTCCCGACTCTAGGAGGCGGTGCTCATCTCCGTTTCAAAGCTGAAGAGCCAGCACTGTCCGAAGACGTCTCCGTGGTCATGTGGCCGGCATGACTCAATGCCAAAGGCGCACGGAACGCTGTTACCTTCCCACCAAAGGTGGTCCCTATTTTTCTACTGGCATTTTTTATGTGCTTTCGAACTGCTAGGTTGGCAGAAGCTGGGACAAGTACCAGGAGCTCACCCCGTTACACGGCAGCACTAGGGATTCTAACCGCTGAACTGCCGACCTTTCGATAGATAAGCTCAGTGTCTTACCCACTATGCCACTGCATCCCTACCAGGCACTTTAGGACCTGTATACAAATCCTGGCACTCATCTATCTAGTGGAACAGAAGCTGCCTTCGGAAGCTGTGGGAGCTTCATCGCTGGAGGCTTTCAAGAATAGAATAGAATAGAATATAATTTTTATTGGCCAAGTGTAATTGGACACACAAGGAATTTGTCTTGGTGCATATGCTCTCAGTGTACATAAAATAAAAGATACGTTCATCAAGGTACAACATTTACAACACAATTGATGGTCAATATATCAATATAAATCATAAGGATTACCAGCAACAAAGTTACAGTCATGCAGTCATAAGTGGAAAGAGATTGGTGATGGGAACGATGAGAAGATTAATAGTAGTGCAGATTCAGTAAATAGTTTGACAGTGTTGATGGAATTATTTGTTTAGCAGAGTGATGGCCTTCGGGGAAAAACTGTTCTTGTGTCTAGTTGTTCTGTTGTGCAGTGCTCTATAGCGTCATTTTGAGGGTAGGAGTTGAAACAGTTTATGTCCACGATGTGAGGGGTCTGTAAATATTTTCATGGCCCTCTTCTTGATTCGTGCAGTATACAGGTCCTCAATGGAAGGCAGGTTGGTAGCAATTATTTTTTCTGCAGTTCTAATTATCCTCTGAAGTCTATGTCTTTCTTGTTGGGTTGCAGAACCGAACCAGACAGTTATAGAGGTGCAAATGACAGGCTCAATAATTCCTCTGTAGAACTGGATCAGCAGCTCCTTGGGCAGTTTGAGCTTACTGAGTTGGCGCAGAAAAAACATTCTTTGTTGTCCTTTTTTAATGATGTTTTTGATGTTAGCTGTCCATTTTAGATCTTGCGATATGATAGAACCTAGAAATTTGAAGGTTTCTACTGTTGATACTGTGTTGTCTAGTATTGTGAGAGGTGGAAGTATGGAAGGGTTTCTCCTAAAGTCTACCACCATTTCTACGGTTTTGAGTGTGTTCAGTTCCAGATTGTTTTGGTTGCACCACAAGGCTAGTCGTTCGACCTCTCGTCTATATGCGGATTCGTCATTGTCTCGAATGAGACCAATCACTGTTGTGTCATCTGCGAACTTCAGTAGCTTAACAGATGGATCATTGGAGATGCAGTCATTGGTATACAGAGAAGAGAAGTGGGGAGAGCACACAGCCTTGGGGGGCCCCTGTGCTAATTGTACAGGTATTTGATGTGATCTTGCTTAGCTTCACCTGCTGCTTCCTGTTTGTTAGGAAGCTTGTGATCCACTTACAAGTCTGTTCCGGTACCTGTAGCTGGTTTAGCTTAGTTAGAAGAATGTCTGGAATGATGGTATTGAATGCTGAACTAAAGTCTACAAAAAGGACCCTTGCATAGGTCTTTGGAGTCTCAAGATGCTGTAGGATGTAGTGCAGAGCCATATTAACAGCATCATCTGTTGATCTATTTGCTCGGTATGCAAAGAAGAGATTGGACTGCCATTTGTCAGAAATGGTGTAGGGTCTCCTGCTTGGGCGGGGGGGTTGGACTAGATGACCTACAAGGTCCCTTCCAATCCTACAAGCTGCCCCAGAAACACAAACCCTCGTAGTTCTGCTTCGTCAATCAATGAATCCTCTTTCCAATCAGCCTCCATATTTATTTCCAGCATCTCTCTCCCGGCTTGGAACTGAACCAGATGGATTTTCCTTTCAACATAAGGGAAAATTCTGTGTCCAATTTACCCTCCTTTTTTGGCAAGGCTTCGCCCGTTCGGAAGTTAAATGCCAGCCAGGCCCAACTCTTTGCTGCCTTCCACGAGCACATATGCGAAACTTCCAGATGATGCAACTTATATACATTACCCGCAAAAGACCACCCACATGCACGCACATTGATGGATGACAGACATTTGTGGGATCCTGCCCAAATGGGTGACAGCAAAGAAAATGGATTTTTCTCAGCAGGGCTGCAACAGCCCTTTAGAAAATACTTTTTTCGGGGAGGGGAGGGGAGGGACTGGATCTTAAAACAGCTTGGCTCAGGAAGGAAAATATAGACCCTAAAGACAAAATGGTAGGTTGTTTGCAACAGGATACAGCACTGGCAGGGTGGGAGAGGGAAAGAAAGAAAGAGAAAGAGAAAGAGAAAGAGAGGAAGAGCTCCTTAACAGAATAACAGAGTTGGAAGGAACTTTGGAGGTCTTCTAGTTTAACCCCCTACTTAGGCAGGAAACCCTACACCACAGAGAGAGAGAAGAGATTAAGATAGAAAGAAAGAAGAGAGTCAGAGAAAGAAAGAGAGAATGAGGAAGAGAGAGAAAGAAAGAGAGGGGAAGAAGAGAGAAAGAAAGAGAAGGAGAAAGAGAGAGAGAGACAAGGAGGAAAGAGAAAGAGAGACACTGATAGAAAGAAAGAGAGACACAGAAAGAAAAATGAGGAAGAGAGAGAAAGAAAGGGGGAAGTAAGAGAGAAGGAGAGAGAGAAGAGAAGAGAGAGACAAGGAGAAGAGAGAAAGAGAGATTAAGATGAAAGAGTTTTTTCTGCAGTTCTAATTATCCTCTGAAGTCTGTGTTTTCTTGTTGGGTTGCAGAACCGAACCAGACAGTTATAGAGGTGCAAATGACAGACTCAATAATACCTCTGTAGAACTGAATCAGCAGCTCCTTGGGCAGTTTGAGCTTACTGAGTTGGCGCAGAAAGAACATTCTTTGTTGTCCTTTTTAATGATGTTTTTGATGTTAGCTGTCCATTTGAGATCTTGCGATATGATAGAACCTAGAAATTTGAAGGTTTCTACTGTTGATACTGTGTTGTCAAGTATTGTGAGAGGTGGAAGTATGGAAGGGTTTCTCCTAAAGTCTACCACCATTTCTACGGTTTTGAGTGTGTTCAGTTCCAGATTGTTTTGGTTGCACCACAAGGCTAGTCGTTCGACCTCTCGTCTATATGCGGATTCGTCATTGTCTCGAATGAGACCAATCACTGTTGTGTCATCTGCGAACTTCAGTAGCTTAACAGATGGATCATTGGAGATGCAGTCATTAGTATACAGAGAGAAGAGGGGAGAGCACACAGCCTTGGGGGGCCCCTGTGCTAATTGTACAGGTATTTGATGTGATCCTGCTTAGCTTCACCTGCTGCTTCCTGTTTGTTAGGAAGCTTGTGATCCACTTACAAGTCTGTTCCGGTACCTGTAGCTGGTTTAGCTTAGTTAGAAGAATGTCTGGAATGATGGTATTGAATGCTGAACTAAAGTCTACAAAAAGGACCCTTGCATAGGTCTTTGGAGACTCAAGATGCTGTAGGATGTAGTGCAGAGCCATATTAACAGCATCATCTGTTGATCTATTTGCTCGGTATGCAAAGAAGAGATTGGACTGCCATTTGTCAGAAATGGTGTAGGGTCTCCTGCTTGGGCAGGGGGGTTGGACTAGATGACATACAAGGTCCCTTCCAATCCTACAAGCTGCCCCAGAAACACAAACCCTCGTAGTTCTGCGTCAATCAATGAACCCTCTTTCCAATCAGCCTCCATATTTATTTCCAGCGTCTCTCTCCCGGCTTGGAACTGAACCAGATGGATTTTCCTTTCAACATAAGGGAAAATTCTGTGTCCAATTTACCCTCCTTTTTTGGCAAGGCTTCGCCCGTTCGGAAGTTAAATGCCAGCCAGGCCCAACTCTTTGCTGCCTTCCACGAGCACATATGCGAAACTTCCAGATGATGCAACTTATATACATTACCCGCAAAAGACCACCCACATGCACGCACATTGATGGATGACAGACATTTGTGGGATCCTGCCCAAATGGGTGACAGCAAAGAAAATGGATTTTTCTCAGCAGGGCTGCAACAGCCCTTTAGAAAATACTTTTTTCGGGGAGGGGAGGGGAGGGACTGGATCTTAAAACAGCTTGGCTCAGGAAGGAAAATATAGACCCTAAAGACAAAATGGTAGGTTGTTTGCAACAGGATACAGCACTGGCAGGGTGGGAGAGGGAAAGAAAGAAAGAGAAAGAGAAAGAGAAAGAGAGGAAGAGCTCCTTAACAGAATAACAGAGTTGGAAGGAACTTTGGAGGTCTTCTAGTTTAACCCCCTACTTAGGCAGGAAACCCTACACCACAGAGAGAGAGAAGAGATTAAGATAGAAAGAAAGAAAGAGAGTCAGAGAAAGAAAGAGAGAATGAGGAAGAGAGAGAAAGAAAGAGAGGGGGAAGAAAGAGAGAAGGAGAAAGAAAGAGAAGGAGAAAGAGAGAGAGAGAGACAAGGAGGAAAGAGAGAAAAGAGAGACACTGATAGAAAGAAAGAGAGACACAGAAAGAAAAAATGAGGAAGAGAGAGAAAGAAAGGAGGAAGTAAGAGAGAAGGAGAGAGAGAAAGAGAAAGAGAGAGAGAAGGAGAAGAGAGAAAAGAGAGATTAAGATGAAAGAGAGACAGAGAAAGAGAGAATGAGGAAGAGAGAGAAAGAAAGAGAGGGGGAAGTAAGACAGAAGGAGAGAGAGAGATAGAAAGAGAAGGAGGAGAAAGAGAGAGACAAGGAGAAGAGAGAAAAGAGAGAGAAGATGAAAGAGAGACAGAGAAAGAGAGAATGAGGAAGAGAGAGAGAAAGAGAGGAAGTAAGACAGAAGGAGAGAGAGATAGAAAGAGAAGGAGGAGAAGAGAGAGACAAGGAGAAGAGAGAAAGAGAGATTAAGATGAAAGAGACAGAGAAAGAGAGAATGAGGAAGAGAGAGAAAGAAAGAGGGGGAAGAAAGAGAGAAGGAGAAAGAAAGAGAAGGAGAAACAGAAAGAGAGAGAGAAAGAAGAGAGAAAGAGAGAAAAGAGAAAGATAAAGATAGAAAGAAAGAGACACAGAAAGAAAGAGAATGAGGAAGAGAAAGAAACAAAGAAAGGGGAAAATAAGAGAGAAGGAGAGAGAGAAAGAGAAAGAGAGAGACAAGGAGAAGAGAGAGAGATTAAGATGAAAGAAAGACAGAGAAAGAAAGAGAGAATGAGGAAGAGAGAGAAAGAAAGAAAGGGGGAAGTAAGACAGAAGGAGAGAGAGAGATAGAAAGAGAAGGAGGAGAAAGAGAGAGACAAGGAGAAGAGAGAAAAGAGAGAGAAGATGAAAGAGAGACAGAGAAAGAGAGAATGAGGAAGAGAGAGAGAAAGAGAGGGAAGTAAGACAGAAGGAGAGAGAGATAGAAAGAGAAGGAGGAGAAGAGAGAGACAAGGAGAAGAGAGAAAGAGAGATTAAGATGAAAGAGACAGAGAAAGAGAGAATGAGGAAGAGAGAGAAAGAAAGAGAGGGGGAAGAAAGAGAGAAGGAGAAAGAAAGAGAAGGAGAAACAGAAAGAGAGAGAGAGAAAGAGCGAGACGAGGAAAGAGAGAAAAGAGAAAGATTAAGATAGAAAGAAAGAGACACAGAAAGAAAGAGAATGAGGAAGAGAAAGAAACAAAGAAAGGGGAAAATAAGAGAGAAGGAGAGAGAAAGAGAAGGAGAGAAAGAAAGAGAGAAAAGAGAAAGATTAAGATAGAAAGAAAGAAAGAGACACAGAAAGAAAGAGAATGAGGAAGAGAAAGAGAAAGAAACAAAGAAAGGGGAAGTAAGAGAAGGAGAGAGAGAAAGAGAAGGAGAGAAAGAAAGAGAAAGAGAGAGACAAAGAGAAGAGAGAAGAGAGAAACATTGATAGAAAGAAAGAGAGACAGAGAAAGAAAGGGAGACTGAGGAAGAGAGAAAGAAAGAGGGGGGAAGTAAGAGAGAAGAAGAGAGAGATAAAAAGAGAAGGAGAAACAGAGAAAGAGAGAGACAAGGAGATGAGAGAGAGAAAAGAGACATTAAGATAGAAAGAGAAAGAAAGGGAGACTGAGAAAGAGAGAGAAAGAAAGAGGGGGAAGAAAGAGAGAAGGAGAGAGAGAAAGAGAAACAGAAGGAGAAAAGGAGAGGGAGAGAAAGAGAAATCTATGGTTACTTTTCTGGGGTTCAAAATAAGACCCTTAGAGAGAGTTGGGGGCTACCCTCTTACTACCCTATTCCTAAGCATTTGGCTGTTCTTGCCTAGGTGTAAAATGTCTATGGAGATTCTCAATTATCCTGGTCATGGTTGTCCCAAAGGTGCTTTTTTCAAGAGGCACTTGGACTTTCTGGTTTTTCTTTGAAGACATTTCGCTTCTCATCTAAGAAGCTTCTTCAGCTCTTTTGAAGGGTGTTCAAGTGCATAGTAGCTAAATGTCTATGGAGATTTTCAGTCATCTAAGTCATGGTTGTCCCTGTTGGAAGAAATATCCATCTGGGTTCAGTTCCAAGCGGGGAGAAAGACACTGGAAACATGGTGGCTGATTGGAAAGATGGTTTATTGATGAACAGGACCACATGGGTTTGAGGTCCTGGACAGCTGACCACATGGAGTTGAGAGGGAGGAGTATTTATACCTTCTTTTGGGCTTTGCACTTGAGCTTCCTGTCCCTGTGCAAGAACAGAAATTCTATTGGCTGTTAGATTCCAATGTGGAGTCATGTGGGGTCATGATTGTCTGAGTCAAGTTTGGTTGAAGTTTGCTGGGTGATGCAATGAAGGGCAATTCCTATTGTGGCTACATGGCTTTGCCACACCTTTGTTCAGAGCCAGTCCTTCATCCTGCCTTTTTAATATTTCCTAAAATATTTCATTTTCCTAGGAGAGGGGGTCTTCCCTCATCCCAAAGGTGGTTTTTTTTCAAGAGGCAACTTGTTGTGACTCGTCCTCCCTCCTCTCCTCAGCCGGGCCCCTCCCGTCGCCAACCGGACCTGTTATCAGACTCCGAGTCTGATAATGAAGATGAATGGCCTGTCATGCCTCCAGCCCCCGGCCCTGGCCCCATGCCCAGAGAGGATGCCAGGAATGAACAGACAAGCCCGATAAACTTCACTCCTACAGCATGTGAGCAGGAAGCCAGCCACGTGCTGGAATTACTGACAGCAGATCCAGCTGAAAACAAATCAAAGTGGGAGGACCCTCGCTTCCGGAGATCTGAGAGGCGACGCCAGCAGAAGGAAGGGAGGGGCAGGCCTGGATAAATGCTGAGTCATGGAGCCACACTCCACAGCCTATATAAAGGACCTGCTTTTGGCATTCCAACCTTGAGTCAAGCAAAGTCTTAGCTAGTTTGCTGATATCGGACTCTATCACTGAAGTCACAACTTGGACTCCTGCCTGCCCTGATAAACCTCGAAGGAATTTGGCAAGCTGCAGAGGCTTCATTGCCACGTTTGATACAGACTTCCTTGACCCGGTCGTCGGAGGGGGAGGGGGACACGACACAACTGGACTATCTGGTTTTTCTTTGAAGATGTTTTGCTTCTCATCCAGGAAGCTTTTTCAGCTCAGAGTTTTGGGACTAAGTGTAAAACCTTATTTTTGGTTTTGGTGGTGGGACCTAAAACCAGTTCTTCTTGCTGCTAATCTAACACCTTCAGTGCAGTAGCACACCAGGTCATGATGTACATTGCTGGAAGAAAATACATCCATCCATCCAGGGCAGGGGTGAAATGTAAAATGTGTTACTACCGGTTCTGTGAGCATGGCTTGGTGGCGGGGTAATGTGTCTGGGTGGGCATCAGGGGTGGGTTCTAAATTTTTTTGCTACCGGTTCTGTGGGCGTGGCTTATTTTGTGGGCGTGGCTTGATGGTCATGTGACAGTGGGTGTGGCTTGATGGTCATGTGACTGGGTAGGCGTGGCCAACTCAATGTCTCTCATGTCAAGGGGTACCTCGCCTGGCCCCTCCCCTCCCAGCCATTTCTTGTCACACCCTGCCTCAACGTATCTATAGTTCTGCAAAAATGTTGTTCACCTTTTTGCAACTTTATTATCTACATACTATAGATCAGGGGTCTCCAAACTTGGCCACTTCAACTCCCAGAATTCCTCAGCCAGCTTTGCTGTCTTAAAGTCTTAAAGTGGCCAAGGTTAGAGACCTCTGCTATAGATGCACTTTCAGGGACCACTGAAAGGAGGAAATGGCTCACATGCTTTGCCCAAGAGTGTGATAGGTGACAGGCTTTTAAGGGGCTGCTAGAAAGAAGGGGGGGGTGGGGAAGTATTTTCCAAATCACCAGAAAGCAAAACAAGAAGCAATGGGTGGAAACTCAACAAAGAGAGAAGCAACCTAAAACTAAGGACAAACTTCCTGACAGTGTGAACCTATATAGGTTTCAGTCATAATTTCACATATAAAATAGCCATTCATGTAATACAACCTGCATATTGTTCAAAACAATCATTAGTATTATGGCTGATGTTTAACAGCAAGCCTAAAATCCCCACTCCTTCCCCACTCTAGGGGAAGGTTACTTCAAAATCCCATTTCCTCCCCATCCCACTAATCTGTTCTGGGAAGGAATCAAACTCCCCCCTCTTCATTTCCCAAATAAAATATCCCAGATATTATTATTATTTTTATAGAGCAATTTTTTTTTATTTTCCATAATAATTCCCACAATTTGACCAGTGTACAATACAATCACTTATCCAACGATCAGTCCTATACTCAAATTATACTCAATCAGGGCTGCTCGACTACCACTCCCCCCAGATATCCCAGATATTTAAGGAATAATCAAGCTGCTAGTAAGGAACCTGCTGGAATTCCACATTCCTGCCAGCTGCATAAAGGAAACTTTGTAAGCAGAAAACAGCTACCGGAAGTTCAGCTCCATTTACAAGCAGGCAGAAAACTCATTCAAGACAGGATACTTCACAATGGAAATCGCCCAAACCTTTTAGAAACACAAAGCCTATGTTGCACAAACCCCAAAACTTCAAAAACATTGAACCATATAAGAATTCCTCCTCTTATCCAATTTGTTGTTCAGCTGACCCAGAAAGGAGCTTCTAGCTGCTCTGTCAATTTAAAACAACAGCGTTTCCCCCCCCCCCTTTCTTCTTTGCCAAGCGATCTCCTGGCTGAGAAGCAGCCGATCAATTTAAAGGGACAGTGTCTTGTTTTTTTCCCCTCTTCTTTGAAAAGTGAGTCTTGATTTTTTCCTTTTAGCCGATCAGCTGGGAGTCGGGAGGCAACAATAGATTGGGAGCGGGGCCAGGAAGAATTTTTACTACCGGTTCTTGCGAACTGGGGAGAACCGGTAGCAACCCACTACTGGTGGGCATGGCCAACTTTTTTTTTTAACTTTAACTTTTAAAAACATTTTTTCTGCAACCTCTTTGGCCGAAGAGTTTGTAGAAAACATGCTTTTAAAAGCCTGTGATGATCAGGCAACTCAGCTGGGATCGCCAGAGGAAAAAAAAAGCTTTTAAAGGGTTCTGACGATGTCAGCTGAGTTGCCTGATTGCCAGAACCTTTTAAAAGCTTTTTTTTTACAACCTCTTCGGCCAAAGAGGTTGTAGAAAAAATGCTTTTAAAGGGTTCTGATGATCCCAGCTGAGCCGTGCGATCATCAGAGGCTCTTTTTTTGCTTTTAAAAGCATTTTTTCGGCTGAAGAAAAAATGCTTTTAAAAGTAAACAAAAAAAACCTCTGATGACCATGCGGCTCAGCTGGGGCGGCAGGGGCAGGGATTTTTGCTACTGGTTCTCCAAACCACCCGGTCCGAACCGGGAGCATTTCACCCCTGATCCAGGGGTGGGATTCAGCCGGTTTGAACTTGTTCAGGCAAACTGGTCACTCCAATGATCAGCTGAGAGTGAACCGGTTCGTTCTGACAATCAGCTGGGCTTGCCCGCCCACCCTTGTGTTATACAGACCTATATTTCCTTTGTTTGAAGCCCAGCTGATAGGTGCGGCAGAACCTCAGCTGTTTTACTCACCAGGACTGCAGTAGAAGGTAAGTTCTAGAGCTGTTTTCAAATGCACTGCCCATACGCAGAGCGAAGCGCGCTCTCAGCGAACCGGTTGTTACACCGGTTGAATCCCACCGTTGCATCCATCACTGTCTTTCTCAAGCTTGGCAACTTTAAGATGGGTGGACTTCAACTCCCAGAATTCCCCAGCCAGCAAATCCATCTGAAGGCAATCCCCATCAGTTAATCGTTGGATGGAAAACCATCAGGAAAACCATCCCAGTGAGTGAGATGCTACTTTTCTACTTTTATAATGATCGAAAACTTTCCGGGCTTCTATGAATACACCTAATCATTTTTCTCGGGAGAGGGAGAGGAAAAAAAAAAAGAATACGAGTAGTCCACAACTTACAACAGTTCTTTTAGTGACCATTCAAAGTTACAGTGACACGGAAAAAAGTGACTTATGACTGTTTTTCACACTTATGGCCGTTGCAGCCTCTCCATGCTCACATGGCCAAAATTCAGGCGCTTGGCAACTGGTTCATATTTATGATGGATGCAGTGTCCCGGGGTTACGTGATCCCCTTTTGTGACCTTCTGAGAAGCAAAGTCAATGGGGAAGCCAGATTCTCTGAACATCCGGGTGATTCATTTAACGACTGCAGTGATTCACTTCACGATTGTGGCAAGAAAGGTTGCAAAATGGGGTAAAACTCACTGTACAAATGTCTCGCTTACCAATGGAGATTTTGGCCTCAATTATAGGTCGTAAGCCGAGGAAATATCAGTACTGGGATGAAGACAGTCAGTAAGAGGATCCTGTGGGTTTGTCTATGTTTGTGAGAGAAAGAAAGTGGGGGGAGGGGCAGAGAGAAAAGAGAGGAGGGGCAGAGAGAGAGAGACAGAGAGAAAGAGGGAGGGAGAGAAGGAGAGAGAGGGGAGAGAGAAGGAGAGAGAGAGAGAGAGGAAGAGAGAGAGGAGAGAGAGGGAGAGAGAGGAGAGGGAGGAGAGAGAAGGAAAGAGAGAGGGAGAGAAGGAGAGTGGAGGAGAGAGAGGGATAGAGGGAGAGGGAGGAGAGGGAAAGGAGAGGAAGAGGGAGAGAAGGAGAGAGAGGGAGAAGAGAGGAAGAGAGGGAATGGGAGAGAGAGGAGAGGGAGAGGAGGAGGAAGGGGAAGGGGAGGGGGAGAGGGAGGAGAGGGAGGGAGAAAGAGGGTGGAGGGAAAGAAGGGAAAGAGAGGAAGGGGGAGGAGAGAGGGTGGGAGAACGAAAGTAGTTGAGAGAAGGGGAGGAGAGAGAGAGAGAGAGAGAGGAGGAGAGGAGAGGGAGAGGAGAGGGGAGAGAAGGAGAGAGATCGAGGGAGAGAGAGAAGGAAAGAGCAAGAGGGAAGGAGAAGGAGAGAGAGAGAGAGGGAGAGAGAGAGGAGAGGGAGGTGAGGAGGGAGAAAGATGATGGAGGGAGAGAAGGAGAGAGAGGGGGAGAGAGAAGGGAAAGAGAGAAGGAGAGAGAGGGAGGAGAGAGGGAGTGGGAGAGAGAGGAGAAAGGGGGGCAGGAGGGGAAGGGGAAAGGGAGGGAGGGGGAAAGAAGAGAGAGAGAGAGAGAATGGGATTCTGTCAAATCGCCTGCTGGAATTGGCTTTGCAGACCGGTGTGTTATGCAAACCCAGCCAGGATAACGACATGCCAGATTTATGGGCATCGTGGAGCGGTTGCTATGACAACCCAGCCAGCTGCTTTGCACCAAATAACCTTGTCATGTGAACATTTATCACAAACACATCATCAAGGAGAGGACAGCGCTGGATGTTGGCGCTTCCACTGCGGGAGGTTTTCTGCATATTAATTATTCCTAGCCTTTCCCCGGGAGAAGTCAGCGTCTCGAATTATCCCGATCCCTGACAAGACCCTGGATTTTCTTTCCTGTCACTCCCCACTTTGTAGGTCTCCTTGCCTTCACCCCCCAGCGGTGTCTCCTTCCGAGATGTTCGAAAGACCATCTTGGTGGAAGAAGCTTCTAAGAATCGTAGGGATGGAAGGGACCTCAGAGGTCTTCTAGTCCAACCCCCTGCCTATGGCAGGAGACCTTAAACATTCCCGACAAAGGGCTGTTCAATCTTTTCTTGAAAACCTTCAATGTTTTCACAGTGTTTGTGGGAGCACCCACAACTTCTGGAGGCAACTTCTGTTCCACTGATTGATTGTTTTCACTGTCAGGAAATTTGTCCTTACTTCTAGGTTGCATCTTCTTCTGACAAGCTTCCACCCATGGCTTCTTGTCCTGCCCTCCAGCATTTTGGAGAATAAATTGAGGTCCATTTCCTTGTGACAACCCTATCTTCTATCATCACATTCCTTGTGTCACATTCCTTGTGACAACCCTATCTTCTATCATCTATTACAATGTAATAGAAGACTACTACTACTGTCAAAGACTACTTCAGCTTCAATTGCAACAATACACGAGCACACAATAGATTTACGCTTAATGTGAACCGCTCCAATCTTGATTGCAGAAAATATGACTTCAGTAACAGAGTTGTTAATGCCTGGAATGCACTACCTGACTCTGTGGTCTCTTCCCAAACTCCCCAAAGCTACAAGCAAAAACTGTCTACTATTGACCTCACCCCATTCCTAAGAGGTCTGTAAGGGGCGTGCATAAGAGCACAAGCTTGCCTACCATTCCTGTCCTATTGTTTCCTTTCGTTATATCCAATTAATATAGTTATTACATACTCATGCTTATATATATGCTTATATATTATATAGTTATTTTCATGCTTATGCTTATATATACTGTGTGACAAAATAAAAAAATAAAAATAATAAAATAATATATATATATATATATATATATATATATAGGTCTTTGGTTATTCGGGTTTTCTCCCGCGTAAAATTGGAAGTGTCTTGGCGACGTTTCGACGAAGTCTCATTCGTCATCTTCAGGCTTCAGCTTCGTGCTTCTGGGAGCAATGTGTGATTGCAGCTGTTTCTTCCTTTTTAACTGCTAGTGGGGGTTTGAACTGATTGGGTGGGAGCTTGGCTGTGCTCTGATTGGATGTGGGTTTTTTGTGCTCTGATTGGCTGGGGGTGTGTCCTGTTTGGGTGGGGCTTGGTTGTGCTCAAATTAGTCTGAGTTGCAGGGGGATCTGAGCTGGTGAGCTGCACTGCTGCTGTTTGGCTTCGTGTTCGTGGTCGTGCTACATCTTCGTAGTGGGTGTCAGTCTGCTGCATGTATGGATTGGAGGGGTTTGAAATGGCTAATGTTGCAGCTGCGGTCTGGCTTCTGGTCCTTGGTCGTGCTTCCTGATCAGTGTGGGTTTGGGTGTGCTTTCTGGGTAGATGTGTGGTGGTGACATCCTGTGTGGACCTCGTGAGTGTGGGTCTGGTGTCATTCCTCGTGTTAGGGACACGTTTGTCAATAAGGGCAGGTTTCCAAATGGCTGGTAGGCGGGAGGTATCATCTCGTTTGTTCATGCTGTGTGGCCGTTTTTCTATCTCGATGGCTTCTCTGATTATTCTGTTGTTAAAGTGTTCAGTTTTGGCGATAGTTCTGGTCTTTTTAAAGTCAATATCGTGCAGCACAGACTAGACTGAGCACAACCAAGCCCCCACCAACACAGGACACACCCCCATCCAATCAGAGCACAGAAAAAACCCCATCCAATCAGAGCACAGCCAAGCTCCCACCCAATCAGTTCAAACCCCCACTAGCAGTTAAAAGGAAGAAACAGCTGCGATCACACATTGCTCCCAGAAGCACGAAGCTGAAGCCTGAAGATGACGAATGAGACTTCGTCGAAACGTCGCCAAGACACTTCCAATTTTACACGGGAGAAAACCCGAACAACCAAAGACCTATATATATATATATATATATATATATATATATATATATATATATATATATATATATATATATATATATATATATATATATATATATATATATATAATTTTTATTATTTTAATACAAGCAATCCATCTTCCATTAAACAGTGTGTCATCTGGGTACAAATGTTTTATGCAATAACAGTTTACAGCTATATTCCTTATTTAATATATTCTTAGCTTAATACCCAGAGGTGGGTTTCAGCAGGTTCTGATCAGTTCTGGAGAACCGGTAGCGGAAATTCTGAGTAGTTTGGAAAACCGGTAGTAAAAATTCTGACTGGCCCCGCCCCCATCTATTCTCTGCCTCCCAAATTCCAGCTGATCAGGAGGAAGTGGGGATTTTGCAGTAACCTTCCCCTGGAGTAGGGTGGGAATGGAGATTTTACAGTATCCTTCCCCTGCCATGCCCACCAAGCCACACCCACAGAACTAGTAGTAAAAAAATTTGAAACCCACCACTGTTAATACCAATACATTAAATATCTGACACTATAACAATCCTCTTCTTAACTTATGTAACTCTATTAGTATATTTTCTATATTTCACTCATCTACATTTATTTCTAATTTTTATATTTATTCTCTAACCATCGGTAAAATAGCTCCCATATAATATAATATTCAGTTTGTTCTTTCTCTTTAATTGCCAGTGCTAATCTATTCATTTCGGCACATTCCTAATCACATTCCCCACTGTAGGGATTTCTTCACTTTTCCAATTTTGTACAAATACAATTCTAGCTGCAGTTATTACACGGGTAATCAAATATACATTTTCTTTGGTATAAATTTCTGGTAAAGTCCCCAACAGGAATATTTCAGGTTTGAAATCAATATCTCATCCTATTCAATAGAATAGAATAGAATTTTTTTACTGGCCAAGTGTGATTGGACACAGAAGGAAATTGTCTTTGGTGCATACACTCAGTGTACATAGAATAGAATAGAATAGAATAGAATAGAATAGAATAGAATAGAATAGAATAGAATAGAATAGAATAGAATAGAATAAATGGAATGGAATGGAATGGAATGGAATGGAATGGAATGGAATGGAATGGAATGGAAAGGAAAGGAAAAGAGGAGAGGAGAGGAGAGGAGAGGAGAGAAGAGAAGAGAAGAGAAGAGAAGAGAAGAGAAGAGAAGAGAAGAGAAGAGAAGAGAAGAGAGACTAGACTAGACTAGACTAGACTAGACTAGACTAGACTAGACTAGACTAGACTAGACTAGACTAGACTAGACTAGACTAGAATAGAATAGAATAGAATAGAATAGAATAGAATAGAATAGGATAGGATAGGATAACAGAGTTGGAAGGGACCTTGGAGATCTTCTAGTCCAACCCACTACTCAGGCAGGAAACCCTCTACCATTTCAGACAAATTTGTAACTCAGGGTTAAATTGTGAGGCCTTTGGTGCTCTCTGTGCTTAGATGTTTTCTTGCAGATGTTTCATTACCATACCAGGAAGCATCATCATTGCTGGAAGAGAATGGGATTTGCCGAGTGGAGGAGAAGAAGGAAAATGGGTGGAGGAGGAGGAGGAGAAGGAGGAAGATGTCATTCAAAATAAAGGATGTTCTTCCTGTTAATAATGGGGGCCACTAAAATGAAACCAATAGAAGAGAATATTTGTACCTCAAGGTTGAGCTGGCGGGTCCTTGGTAGTCTTGGAAGCTTGGTGGTGTTCTTGCAGATGTTTCACGACCCAACTGGGTAACATCATCAGTACTGTAAGGGACTGGGGTTTACTCTCTTTTTATATACTGGTGGTTTGCTCTGTCAGTATTGGAGGGAGTGTTCTTGTTGGTTTAAGCCACTTACTGTATATCTAAAAAGCAATCCCCATTCTCTTCTAACCCTATAGATGTTACCTAGTTGGGTAATGAAAGGACTGCAAGAAAACCACCAAGCTCAGAGAGCATCAAGGACCCCACAGTCCTCCTCCTCCTCCTCTCCTTCTCCTCCTACCACCCACAAATCCCACCCCCTTCTAGTACTGATGATGTTACCTAGTTGGGTAATGAAAGGTCCACAAGAAAAGCACCAAGCTTAGAGAGCACCAAAGACCCCACAGTCCTCCTCCTCCTCCTCCTTTTCCCACCCACAAACCCCACTCCCTTCTAGTACGGATGATGTTACCTAGTTGGGTAATGAAAGGTCCACAAGAAAGCCACCAAGCTCAGAGAGCCTCAAGGACCCCAGTCCTTCTCTTCCTCCTCTCCATAAACCCCATTGCCTACTAAAACTGATGATGTTACCTAGTTGGGTAATAAAAGTTCTGCAAAAAACAAAAACAAAAACCCCACCAAGCTGAGAGACTAGCAACGACCTCCGGTTCAACCCTCGACCACAAATATTCTCTTCTATTAGACACAAAAATGAAGTCACCTTGAATTCTGGGGCTCCATCGCAAGCACAGCATCCATGCCGGGCTTGGTATTTTTACAAGCCGTTTCTGCCATCAGCAGGTTGAGTTGTTGGCTTGTCTTTGTGGAAAGCTCGTTAGTCCAAACTGGCATTTGAAAGGCTGGGCTGTAACACCCGAGAATCCAAGGCGGCCGAGAGAAAATTGGCTCGGTTGGATTCCTTGCCTGAGCGGGGTGGGGTGGGACGGGACAAATTCAGATGTTTAAAAGCGGAGGCCAGAATCTACAAACCTGAAAGGTGAAGATGGGAAAAAGAGAAATGCACAGGCGGTGACCTAATTTTAAGCAGAGATCTTATACGGGAGGAAAAATCGGAGGAAAGTGGGGAGTGGGAGAGAAAAAGCGGCGAAGAAGAACATTTATCTCCAACCCTTTTGGTTGCATTCAGATGCTTCTTTGTAAAGAGCCCTTTGAATCGCTGATCTTCAGTAAGTTGATAGCAGGGCAGGGGGGAGAAGGAGAGCCAGCTCTGTAGGATGAAAACTACAGATACTTTCGAAAATGACATTATATAACCTCTGGCAATACAAGGAGAAGCAAAGGCTTCAATCCAGGGGTGAAATGCTCCAGGTTCGGACCGGATCAGCTGATCCGGTAGTGATAGCGATGGGTGGTTTGGAGAACCGGTAGCAAAAATCCATGCCTCCTGCCCCCCCTTGCCCCCCATGCTCACCCAATCAGCCGGTCACCCGCTTGTCCGCTTACCGCTTCTTTCCGGCTCGCTTGCTTTTCTCGCCCAGAATAGGTTGTAAAAAATGCTTTTAAAAAGGTAAAAAAAGGGCGCTGACAATCACAGCTGAGCCGCACTATCGTCAGAGCCTTTTCTGTAACCTTTTAAAAGCATTATTTTTACAACCTATTCGGCTGAATAGGTTGTACAAAAATGCTTTTAAAAGGTTTAAACAAAAGGCTCTGATGATCCCAGCTGAGCTGCCTAGTCGTCAAAGCCTTTTTTTTTCTTTTAAAAGCATTTTTTTTACAACCTACTCGGCCGAATAGGTTGTAAAAAAATGCTTCTAAAAGTAAAAAAAAAAAAAATCACACGGCACAGCTGATCACTCCCTCCCCTGCGCGCGCTGTTCTACTTACCTCATGCCTCCTTTTGTGTTGCACTGCGCATGCGCAGCCAGCGAACCGGTAGTAAACCGGTTCAGATTTCAATCCCTTCAGATGGGGTGTTAAATGTTGTTTTTGTGCTGACTTCATTTATTTTATTTATTTATTTATTTAAATTTTTATACCGCCCTTCTCCCGAAGGACTCAGGGCGGTGTACAGCCAAGGTTAAAACAATTAAATATACAAAATTAAAATATCAATTAAAATACATATTCAATAATGGCCAAATTAAAACCGTCAAATTGACCCAGCCTAAAATACCCCATATAAAATTACTAAAAATTAAAAATTTGAAAATTTAAAAATCAAGCCAGTCCCGCTTGGATAAATAAATAAGTTTTTAATTCACGGCGAAAGGTCCGAAGATCAGATAGTTGGCGCAAATCGGGGGGAAGTTCGTTCCAGAGGGTAGGTGCTCCAACAGGGCGGGGTTCAGAATAACTGTCTTGAGGGAGATATTCTATGGTAGGGGTCTCCAACCTTGGCCACTTTAAGACTTCAACTCCCAGAATTCCTCAGCCAGCAAAGCAGGGGAGACATGATAGCAGTCTTCCAATATTTGAGGGGCTGCCACAGAGAGGAGGAAGGGGGTCAAGCTGTTTTCCAAGGTTCCTGAAGGCCAGACAAGGAATAATGGATGGAAACTGATCAAGGAGAGATTCAAACCTAGAAATAAGGAGAAATTTTCTGACAGTGAGAGCAATCAACCACTGGAACAGAAGTTGCCTTCGGAAGTTGTGGGAGCTTCATCACTGGAAGCTTTTAAGAAGAGACTGGAATGCCATCTGTCAGAAATGGGGTAGGGGGTTGGACTAGATGACCTACAAGGTCCCTTCCAACTCTGTTAAACTGATGTCCAAAAAAAAAAAAAAGATAAGATAGTGGCCCCAACTGTATTTTAATGGGGAAGGTTGACTGCATGTTTGTGTAACTTTCTTTTTTTTCACCCCCACCTATAAAAAGTCCCTGAATGCAACCCCCTGGGGTTGTGAAGGATTCATCAGAGTAAACGAATGGGGAAAAAAATGGAATTTCAAAGACTGCTTGTTTAAAAATCCTTTCTCCACTGTTTGGCAAGAAGCCAGCAGGAAAGACACCCCAGCAAATAATAGTGAATTGAGGAGGGGGGGGAATCTCTTCAGTTCATTACATGCTTTCAAATAAAGCTCTGGATACTCTTATACTTCCTTCAAGAATGCATCGTATCCAAAGTTAAATCAGCAATAATAATTCAAATTATTTACAGATAATACAACAGAGAGGGGTTATAACTCAGTGGGGAAGCCTCTTATTCTTTCTGGCTTTTTCAGTTAACAGGATCAGCGAAAGAAAAATTTATCATAATAGGCTACATAGAGGGGGAAAACATACTTATGTAAAATAGAATTGCAGCTTTATCTTAAGTTGCCCATGAAGCAGGTAATCAGCTGGGTATTATTCTCACATCCTTGTTGGCTTTCTCTCTTTGTCATATTCCTCTTGGTCCTTGTTTGGGGTTTTTCCTCTCTGTTGAGAAATTGCATCCATGCATATTTTATTTCCTTTCTGGATAAACAGATGCAAAGCATGGAAAGGAAGTAAAAAGTAATCAGCCAAAAAACAAAATTAAAGATAATAGATAAGAAAAAGTGTATTAATCCAGTTTACACCATTGGCTGGAAGTTTCTATACCTTTTTGTCCTTGTAAACGGTCCTTGCTTCCATCATCTCCTTCCTTCCTTCCCTCCTTCCTCCCTTCTCATTTGTCCTTCTTCCCTCTTCTTCATCTCTCTCTCCTTCCTTCCTTCCTTCCTTCCTTCCTTCCTTCCTTCTCTTTCATTTTCCTTCTTCCCTCTCCTTTCTCCGTCTCTCTCCTTCCTTCCTTCTCTCTTTCCTTGCTTCTTTTTCATTTTCCCTTCTTTCCTCTCATTTCTCTCTCACCTTCTTTCACCCTCTCTCCCTCCCTCCTCATTTTTCCTCTTTCCCTCTTCTTCATCTCTCCTTCCTTCCTCCTTCCCTCCCTTCTCATTTTTCCTTCTTTCTACTTCTTCACCTCTCCTTCCTTCCTTCCTTCCTTCCCTCCCTCCCTCTTTCCCTCTTCCTTCCTTCCTTCTCTTTCATTTTCCCTTCTTTCCCCTCCTTTCTCTCTCTCCTTCCTTTCTTCCACCCACCCTCCCTCCCTCCCTTCTCATGTTTCCTTCTTCCCTCTTCTTCATCCTTCCTTCCTTCCTTCCTTCTTCCTTCCCCCCCCTCCCTCCCTCCCTCCCTCCCTTTTCATTTTTCCTTCTTCCCTTTCCTCCCTGCCTCCTCTCTCCTTTCTTTCATTCTTCCTTTCTTATCAGATATATATAGGTGTCCATTTCACAAACGGGGATTTGGGCACCATCCAATAAACAGTCCATTAAAACATGAAAATCTGTATCCCATAGATTGCTTTTAGTGCTTTCTTCTTGAGAAGCTCAACAACTCCATCTACCACAAGATCTCCGCTATTCCCTTTCCTCTTGACCCAGTCACATTTTCTCCACACATTTGTTTGCAATTCAGTAGAATAGAATAGAATAGAATAGAATAGAATAGAATAGAATAGAATAGAATAGAATAGAATAGAATAGAATGAGTTGGAAGGGACCTTGGAGGTCTTCTAGTCCAACCCCCAGTTTAGGCGGGAAACCTCTATACCATTTCATACAAATGGTTGTCCGATCTCTTCATAAAAACTTCTAGTGTTGGAGAATTCACAACTTCTGGAGGCAAGCAGTTCCACTGGTTAATTGTTCTCACTGTCAGGAAATTTCTCTTTAGTTCCAGGTTGCTTTTCTCTTTGATTAGTTTCCACCAGGGGTGAAATGCTCCCAGTTCGGACCGGATCGACTGATCCGGTAGCGATGGCGGTGAGTGGTCCGGAGAACTGGTAGCAAAAATCCTTGTCCCCACCCACCCCCCGCAGCCCATGCGGTAAAAAAAATGCTCTGACGATCACAGCTGAGCCACGCGATCGTCAGAGCCTTTTTTTTTACCTTTTAAAAGCATTTTTTAATAAGTTGTAAAAAAATGCTTTTAAAAGTTAAAAAAAAAGCCTCTGACAATCACAGCTGAGCCGCATGATCGTCGGAGCCTCTTTTTTTACTTTTAAAAACATTTTTTACAACCTATTTGGCCGAATAGGTTGTAAAAAAATGCTTTTAAAAGTAAAATAATATCGTCTGGATTATTGCAATGCTCTCTACATGGGGCTACCCCTGAGGTGCACCCGGAGACTTCAGCTAGTCCAGAATGCAGCTGCACGGGTGATTGAGGGAGCACCACGTTGCTCCCGGGTAACACCGCTCCTGCGCAGTCTGCACTGGCTACCTGGGGTCTTTTGGGTGCGCTTCAAGGTGTTGGTTACCACCTTTAAAGCGCTCCATGGCTTAGGGCCCGGGTACTTATGGGACCACCTGCTGTTACCTTATGCCTCCCACCGACCCGTACGCTCACACAGAGAGGGTCTTCTCAGGATGCCGTCCGCCAAGCAATGTCGGCTGGCAGCCCCCAGGGGAAGGGCCTTCTCTGTTGGAGCACCTACCCTCTGGAACGAACTTCCCCCTGGTTTGTGTCAATTACCTGACCTTCGGACCTTTCGCCGTGAATTGAAAACGTATTTGTTTATCCAAGCGGGACTGGCTTGATTTTTAAATTTTTAAATTTCTGAATTTTAATAATTTTAACTGGGGTATTTTATTCTGGGTCTAATTCGATGGTTTTAATTTTCGGCCATTTATAAAATATGTATTTTAATTGTTGTTTTAATCTGTATATTGTTTTTGTTTTAAATCTGGCTGTACACCGCCCTGAGTCCTTCGGGAGAAGGGCGGTATAAAAATCTAAATAAATAAATAAATAAATAAATAAATAAATAAATAAATAAATAAATAAATAAATAAATAAAAAAGATTGCACGCCACAGCTGATCACACACACACACACGCATCCTGTGCTGTTCTACTTACCCCATGCCTCCTTTTGGTGTGCACTTCATGCGCGCATCTTGCATTTGGTGCGCAGTGCGCATGCACAGCCAGCGAACCGGTAGTAAACCGGTTCAGATTTCACCCCAGGTTTCTATCCATTTCTTCTTGTCCTGCCCTCAGGTGCTTTGGAGAATAGCTTCGCTCCCTCTTCTTTGTGGCAAGCGCTTAGACCAGGGGTGAAAAGTAAATTTTTTTACTACTAGTTCTGTGGGCGTGGCTTGGGGGTAATGTGACGGGGTGGGCGTGGCCAACTTTTTTTTTTTTACTTTTAAAAGCATTTTTTCTACAACCTCTTCGGCCGAAGAGCTGTAGAAAAAATGCTTTGAAAGGATTCTGACGATCCCAGGTGAGTTGCCGGATCACCAGAACCCTTTAAAAGCTTTTTTTTTTTAACAGCCTCTTCGGCCGAAGAGCTTACAGAAAAAATGCTTTGAAAGGGTTCTCACAATCCCAGCTGAGCCAGGCGATCATCAGAGGTGTTTTTTTTTTACTTTTAAAAGCATTTTTTCGGCTGAAGAAAAAATGCTTTTAAAAGTAAAAAAAAACCTCTGATGAACGCGCAGCTCAGCTGGGCATGCGGGAGGCATGGGGGAGAGGGATTTTTGCTACCGGTTCTCCGAACCACCCGCTGCGATCGCTACTGGATCGGGAGATCCGGTCTGAACCGGGAGCATTTCACTCCTGCCTTAGACATTGGAAGACTGCTATCATGTCTCCCCTGGTCCTTCTTTTCATTAAATGAGACATACCCAGTTCCTGCAACCGGTCTTCATGTTTTAGCCTCCAGTCCCCTAAGCATCTTTGTTGCTCTTCTCTGCACTCTTTCTAGAGTCCTTGTTCATTCTCTCTCTACATGTCCAAACTACTTCAGGACATTTCTTTTGTACCAGTCACTCATTTTTCTTGTTCAATTCACCTTCATTCTCCACCACCCATTCCTTTTTCTTACCCGATTTCCTCTTGTTTTAACAATAACAATAATAACAACAACAGAGTTGGAAGGGACCTTGGAGGCCTTCTAGTCCAACCCCCTGCCCAGGCAGGAAACCCTACACCACTTCAAACAAATGGTTATCCAACATCTTCTTAAAAACTTCCAGTGTTGGAGCATTCACAACTTCTGCAGGCAAGTCGTTCCACTTATTAATTGTTCTAACTGTCAGGAAATTTCTCCTTAGTTCTAAGTTGCTTCTTTCTTTGATCAGTTTCCACCCATTGCTTCTTTTCTACCCTCAGGTGCTTTGGAGAACAGCCCGACTCCCTCTTCTTTGTGGCAACCCCTGAGATATTGGAACACTGCTATCATGTCTCCCCTAGTCCTTCTTTTTATTAAACTAGACATACCGAGTTCCTGCAACCGTTCTTCATATGTTTTTAGCCTCCAGTCCCCTAATCCTCTTTGTTGCTCTTCTCTGCACTCTTTCTAGAGTCTCAGCATCTTTTTTACATCGTGGCGACCAAAACTGAATGCAGTATTCCAAGTGTGGCCTTACCAAGGCATTATAAAGTGGCACTAACACTTCACGTGATCTTGATTCTATCCCTCTGTTTATGTAGCCCAGAACTTTACAACAAATACTCTCTCTCTCTGTTTTGTTCTCATCTCATTCATGTTTTTTATGTTTCTCCTGGCATACTCAACTCCCCATTCATTAGCACTCTTAGCATGTTCGTTAATTTCAAATGCATTCCTCACCATCTGTTTAACTAGCACAGGTGTGTCTGGAAATGTCTTCATCCATTTCCCCATCTTTAGTAAACACTGAGTAAACAAGATGAACAAATTCATCTACATGCTCCAGTTTGTTTTTTACCACTTTTAACTTTCAGTCATTCATATTGTTTTCCATGTCAAACACAACTTTCTTCGCCTTTGATCCATTATTTTTCAAATCCTTAATCCCCTTTGCATCTGCATATCCAGGGGTGGGTTCTATTTACCTTTACTGCCGGTCTGTGATGGGGCCACACGCACACATGCTCAGTAACTAAATGATGATGTCTGGGTTAGTGGGCAAAGCCTTCCACCCAGGGGTGAAATGCTCCCAGTTCGGACCGGATCACACGATCTAATAGCAATGGGGGCGGGTAGTTCGGAAAACCAGTAGCAAAAATCCCTGCCCCCCCCCCCACTGCCCACGCCTCGCTGTTCTCTGTCCCTAAAGCTCTCGATGGTGATATAGCTGCAAACGGCCTTAAATGACTGCCGCAGCGCTTCAAAGAGCCGCACTACAGCTGATCAGTGCTGTAGGCGGCTAGTAGACCGGTGTCTCTATTTTCAAAGAAAGTAGACCGGTGCCTCCCCAAAAAAGGCAATTGGTAGACCGGTGCCTCTATTTTTAAAGAAGGTAGACCGGCGCGCTCCCAAGTTTTGTATACTTTATAATTGTTATTATTTATTATTATTGGCCACGCCCATTCAGTCACCTGACCACCAAGCCACGCCCACCGGGTCACCTGACCACCAAGCCACCCCTACCAATTAAGCCACACCCACAGAACTGGTAGGGAAAATTTTTAGATTTCACCCCTGCCTCCACCAGTTTTACTACCGGTTCTTGTAAACCGGTCCGAACCAGGGGCAACCCACCACTGTGCATAGCTCTCTAACATTTGCTAGTCCAGTGATGGTTAACCTTTTTGGTGCTGACTTCCCAAAGCGCGTACTCAAACCCCCAAAATGCAATGCGAGCACCCCCCGCACGTGCACCCCAGCCCCCCCCCCACCCTATGACCCATTTTTGCTTCCAGGCTGGTGGTGCAGGATTTCCAGGCCCAAAAATGGGCATGGAGGGCCTCGCAAGCCCCCCCCTGCACCCCGTTTCGGGCCTGGAAAGCTTCCTGCACCAAGCTGCACTCCCCCCCTGTGCCCCACGCATTCCCTTGCATATACCCCACCCAGGGGTGAAAGGTAAAATTTGTTACTACCGGCTCTGTGGGCGTGGCTTGTGGGGCTAATGTGACTAGATGGGCGTGGCCAACTTTTTTTTATTATTATTTCAAAAGCATTTTTTCTACAACCTCTTCGGCCGAACAGTTTGTAGAAAACATCCTTTTAAAAGGTTCTGACATCAGAGGCTTTTTTATTTTATTTTATTTTTTTTATTGAAAAAGTTTTAACAAACAAAACATTTTCCTTTCCCCTCTCCCTCGAAACACCTCCCCCTCCTTCACCCCCACCCCGGCTTCCCGGGTCAATCACAAGGTATTGTTATACATAAACCAAACTTAGAATAAAATTTCCCCTTCTAATCCAATTAACCTCATCCAAATCTTTTCATTTCCTAACCCCCTCCATTATATAAAATAATACATCCTAATTATTCAAAGGCAATCTGATATCTCTTAATCTGATATCTCTTTTGTAAATAATCAATCCATTTTTTCCATTCAATTAAATATCTTCCCTGCGTATTGTCTTTCAAAAAGGCTGAGATTTTAGCTGTTATGTATCTTTAAATATTTCGGCGGGAAACAAGCACGTTGCTGATTGGTTGAAGCCGCCGGTTAAACAGTATATAAAGGGTTGTTTTTCCCCAGCCAGGTTGCTGGGTTCACCATATATTAAAGAGCTGTTGTCACTACCCTGGTCTCCAGCCTCGTTACTTCCCGAACTTAACACTGGCGACGAGGGTGGGATCTCGAGGCTAAGGAGCACCAGAACCGAGCTGAAGCACGGAAGAACCGAACCCAGCAAACACAGGGCAGAAAAGCGGAGATGGCCAGTTACACTCCGCCCGCACCGTTTGACCCAGCTAGAGAGAAATGGGGAACGTACATGACCCGTTTCGAAAGCTTTCTAGAAGCCAACGAACTGCAAGGAGTTCCAGACAACATAAAGGGCATATTTCTTGAGCCACTGCGGTCCCGAGGTCATCGACATCGCGGAAGCCCTGGCAGAGCCAACGCCGATACAATCGGTATCGTGGCAAACTCTGCAAACCCTGCTAAAAAACCATTTCGCGCCAACGCCGTCCAAATACGTGCGGCGTTTTGAATTTGGAGAGCGCCGACAGCTAGAGGGCGAATCCATCGGCGACTACATGGCCGCCCTGCGGAAAGCCTCCAAAGACTGTGGGTACCAAGACCTGGACGAGGTGCTGCTGGAGCAACTCATCAGGGGGGTCAGAGACATGCGTTTGCGGAGGCGGCTGTTATCGAAAAGCAATCTGACGCTGGCGAACGCCCTGGACGGCCCAGCGCATGAAATGTCCACCCAAGCGGCGGAGACTCTGCAAAAGCCTCTCACACCAAAGGCGAGCACAAAGTCAACCCCGGTGCACCAAGAAGAGATCCAGACCGAATCCGACGGTGAGGATGAGGAAGGGGTCTGCCGAACCGAGAAACGCGGCAAAGAGGACCGGGACGAATGCGGAAGTTGCGGAGGTCAACACCAGCGCCAACGCTGCAAGTTCAAGGATGCAACATGTCGGTGCGAGAAGAAAGGGCATCTAGCTCAAGTCTGTCGAGCTCCCAACCCTCCCGCCGAAAATTCAAATCGGCCAATCAGAGCGCGGGATCGGCAAGGCGACCCGCGATTGGCTCAAACAAAAAAGGCGCGGATTCGAACCAAACGACTGTGGTCATAGGCCGCGCCTCAACCCGAGTGGAGAAGAAGATCTTCACCAAACCCAAAATAGAAGGAGTACGGTGCCGACTCGAAGTGGACACCGGGTCAGCGATCACCATCATGTCCTGGGACACTTTGGCGAAGTCACTGCCATCAGTCGCGAAGCGCCACCTGCAAACACAACGGCTACGAGTCCACGACTACCAAGGGAATCGCATCCCTGTTCGAGGACCACCTCTGTCCGAGTCGAGCACGGACCACACAAGAAGACCCTGCCCATCACGATCGTCAAGGGGACCCTGCCTAGTTTGTTGGGACTAGACTGGTTTTATGCACTGGGCATGGGCGTGACTGGCATCTACAGAAGTGACTGTAACCTGAAAGACATACTCATGAACGAGTTCGAAGATGTCTTCAAGGACTGCCTGGGCAAGTACAAGGGGACCCCTATTTCCTTCAACTTAGACCCCCAGGTAGCCCCCATTAGGTTAAAGGCAAGGAGAGTCCCTTTTGCCCTTAAACCTAAAATTGACAAGGAGCTAGATAAGCTCATAAATCAGGGGATTTTGGTGCCAGTCGATCACGCAAAGTGGGAGACGCCAATCGTCACCCCAGTAAAACCAGATGGGTCAATTAGAATCTGCGCTGACTACAAGGCTAAACAAAGCCTTACAGAAAAGCGCTTACCCGGTTCCCGTGGTGCAACACTTGCTGCACTCTTTGGGGCAAGGGCAAGTCTTTGCAAAGTTAGACTTGGCCCAAGCCTACCAACAACTGCCCGTAGACGCCAACACAGCCGAAGCCCAAACGATTGTAACTCACAGGGGTGCATTCAAGTGTACCCGATTACAATTTGGGGTGAGTGTGGCACCGGGGCTGTTCCAAAACTTAATGGAACGACTTCTGCAAGGGCTCCCAGGGGTAGTTCCCTACTTCGATGATGTATTGATATCAGCCGAAGACGTAGAGGAATTGGGGGAGCGTCTGAGAAAGGTTCTGGGCATTTTCCGGTCAGCCGGACTAAAGGTTAAAGTGAACAAATGCCAGATAGGGGTAGAATCCGTCGAATTCTTGGGCTACCGAATAGACAAGAAAGGAATTCACCCCACTGAGAGCAAAGTCAAGGCAATCAGAAAGGCTCCAGCGCCCAAAAACAAAACAGAGCTACAGGCATTCCTGGGGCTAGTGAATTTTTACGCGGTTTTTTTAAAAAACAAAGCGACCGTTGCTGAACCGCTGCATAAGCTTCTAGGGAAAAATACTGTTTGGTCTTGGGGAAAGTCGGAAAGTAGGGCTTTCGAAGCAGTAAAAAACCTGCTCTCGAGCGATAGCCTGCTCATCCAATATCATAGCTCATTGGCCTAGTGCTGGTTTGCGATGCCTCCCTTACGGGTGGGGCTGTGCTCAGCCACAGACTTCCAAACGGCACAGAAGCCCCTATAGCCTTCTACTCCAGAACGATGTCCTCCACAGAGAGGAACTATAGCCAATTAGATAAGGAAGCGCTAGCAATTGTGTCAGGGGTAAAAAAATTTCACGAATATGTTTTTGGACGAGACTTTGAAATTGTGACTGACCACAGACCGCTGTTAGGAATACTGGCTGGCGATCACCAACGCCTGTGGCACTTTCGCCACGCTTGACTCGATGGACTATTTTCTTAGCCGCTATTCTTACAAGCTGCAGCATCGACCAGGAAAGAAGTGGGGCATGCGGACGCGTTAAGCAGATGCCCACTGCCAGGGGCGATCGAAGACCCCACTCCGGGACGCCCATCCTGCTGATTGACTCTTTGGACTCTGGCCCAGTCACATCTAAGGAAGTGGCTCGGCATCATACCGGGACATTATGTTAAGGACTGTACTCGGTTGGGTACAAGAGGGTGGCCCGCTCTTGCCCGGCGAGCAGTTTAAGGAATTTGTAAAAACGTGAGGAGCTCTCGGCTCAAGGGGGGTGCCTGCTATGGGGTGATCGAGTGGTAATCCCGGAGAAATTGAGGGGAAGGGTATTGGACCTCCTCCACGAGGGTCACCCAGGGATCGTGAGGATGAAGGGGCTAGCAAGAAGCTATGTGTGGTGGCCTCTCATGGACTCAGAGATTGCTGAGAGGGTAGGAAAATGCCAGGCTTGCCAAGAGTCCAGACCTCTACCCCCAACGGCCCCAGTCAGGGAATGGGAAAAACCCCAAGGGCCCTGGTCAAGAATCCACATTGATTTTGCTGGCCCTTTCCACGGCCAAACCTTCCTAGTGGTTGTCGACGCATTCTCTAAATGGTTGGAGATCATACTCATGAAATCCATGACAGCCGAGGCAGTAATCGCAGCCCTGCGCCACCTATTCGCAACCCACGGGTTGCCTGACACGCTGGTATCCGACAACGGCCCGCAATTCACGGCAGCCCAGTTTGAGGAATACTTGGCAGATGAGGGCATCCGACATGCCCTCTCTGCGCCTTTCCACCCTGCGTCGAATGGCCTTGCAGAGCGTTCCGTCCGGAGCGCTAAGGAGGCATTGTCCAGGCTCAAGCCAGGTGACTGGCAAACAAAGATAGATTTCTTTCTGGCCGTTCAGCATAGAACCCCAAGCACGGCTACAGGCAGAAGCCCAGCCGAATTATTGATGGGACGGAAGCTCCGGTGCCCACTTGACCGTTTGAATCCCCATTACACACCAGAGGGTTACAAGGGGGAACTAGAAAAAATGAGAGAAATGGGCATAGGCAACCGAGTGTGGGCCCGCAACTATGGGGACGGCCCAAGTTGGCTAGCAGGGCAAATCATAAAAGCAACCGGTCCAAAATCATACTTGGTTGAGTTAAAAGACAACCGAGTATGGAGGCGCCACATAGATCAGATAAGGAAACGACTAGCTGAACAACCCGAGCTAAATGAGACAGATCATGACCACTCATTATTTGATCCCACAGCTGACCATAACCCGGGGGAGGCGCAAGACTTAGCTGAGGTCCCGGAGGTCCAGCGACGCCATCAGGTTCCCGATGGAAACAGCAGGGAAAATTCAAAAAGTAATCCAGGGCCGGATGGCCAAGAAAAAGAGTCTGCAAGTAATCCAGGGCCCGATGGCCTAGAGAAAGAGCTGGGAGGAGAAGACAGCCCCTCCGACCAGCTCAAAACACCACCCAGGACTGAACCGCGCAGGTCCGAAAGAATTAGGAGACGCCCAGGTTATTTGCGTGACTACATCGAAAAATAACATGTAAATAATATGTAAATAGTGGTAAAGTGTTTTCTGGGAGGGGAGGAGTGTTATGTATCTTTAAATATTTCGGCGGGAAACAAGCACGTTGCTGATTGGTTGAAGCCGCCGGTTAAACAGTATATAAAGGGTTGTTTTTCCCCAGCCAGGTTGCTGGGTTCACCATATATTAAAGAGCTGTTGTCACTACCCTGGTCTCCAGCCTCGTTACTTCCCGAACTTAACATTAGCCATCTCAGCCAAGTTAGTAACTTTCAATATCCATTCTTCTATTGTAGGTAACTCTTTTTTCTTCCAATATTGTCCAATCAACAGCCTTGCTGCTGTTATTAAGTTCAAAATCAATTTAATCTCAGTCACTGTACAATCCGTTAAAATTCCCAAAAGGAAAAATTGCGGCAGGAACTTTATCTTCTTCTTCAGGACATTTTGAATAATTCACCAAATTCTTATCCAAAAGGCCTTGATTTTTTTTAATTTTAAAAGCATTTTTTCGGCCGAAGAAAAAATGCTTTTAATAGTAAAAAAAAAAGAACAACCTCTAATGATCACGTGGCTCAGCTGGGACAGGGGAGGCAGGGCCAGGGATTTTTGCTACCAGTTCTCCGAACCACCACCCGCCATCACTACCGGATTGGTCGATCCGGTCCAAACCGGGAGCATTTCACCCCTGGCCCCACCCCCTGTGCACGTGTGGCAGAGACCCGAAGACCAGCTAACTGGCGGGAGGCACATGCGCATGCATGGTGGAGCCTGGGCTGGGGCGACGGCTGGCTGCAACCTGTGGCACTCGTGCCCTAGGTTCACAATCACGGCACTAGACATTATTTTTGTATCCAATCATTTAATACCATAGCAATATAGGAAAGTATAGATACAGCCATATTATCAGTAGGATGCAGGAGATATAGAATATAGAATAATAGAATTGGAAGGGACCCTGGTCTTCTAGTCCAACCCTCTGCTCAAAAAGGAGTCCCTATGCCATTCGAGACAAGTGGCTGTCCAGTCTCTTTGAAAACCTCCAGTGATGGAGAACCCACAACTTCTGAAGACAATCTGTTCAATTGGTTGATTCCTCTAACCCAGGGGTCTTCAACCTTGGCCTGGAGGACTTCAACTCCCAGAATTCCCCAGCCAGCAAAGCTGCGCCAACTTCCTGACCTTCGAACCTTCCGCCACGAGCTTAAGACACATCTATTTATTTGTGCGGGGCTGGCCTAGGGTTTAGTTTTTAAAAATTAGTTTTAAATGGGGTTTTGTACTATTTTAATTGATATTTTTAAATTTGGCCTAATGTAATAAGTTTTTTAAAATGTTGTTTTAACTTGTATTTATTCTTATGTTTTTAATGTTTTTATAAGGCTGTAAACCACCCTGAGTCCTTCGGGAGATAGGGCGGTATAAAAATTTGAATAATAAATAAATAAATAAATAAGGTTGAAGTCCCCTGCTCTAACCATTAGGAATTTTCTTCCTCCTTAGTTCTAGATTGCTTCTCTCCTTGGTTAGTTTCTTGTCTTTTCGGTGCTTTGGAAAATAGGTTGACCCCCTCAACTTTGTAGGAGCCCCTCAACTATTGGACCGTTACTATCATGTCTCTCCTAGTCCTTCTTTTCATTAGACTAGAAATGCCCAATTCCTGTAACTGTTTGTAGGTTTGAGCCTCCAGGGCCCTAATCATCTTTGTCTCTCTTCTCTGCACTCTTTCCAGAGTCCCGACATCCTTTTTTTAATATGGTGGGGACCAGAACTAGTTGCAGTATTCCAAGTGTGGCTTTACTCTTACTATACTTGGGTTAGTTAGTAATAGGACATAATATTGTAATAAGATTTGGAAGTGCGTCAGTCCCACAGAATGGACCAAACTGAAAAAATTGATTCCCATCAGGCATAAAGATTCGAGATCCTACATTAAGTTCCAATTAAGATGATTTATTGCTCACGCCTAGAATAGAATAGAATAGAATAGAATAGAATAGAATAGAATAGAATAGAATAGAATAGAATAGAATAGAATAGAATTTTTTATTGGCCAAGTGTGATTGGTCACACAAGGAATTTGTCTTGGTGCATATGCTCTCAGTGTACATAAAAGAAAAGATACCTTCATCAAGGTACAACATTTACAACACAAATGATGGTCAATATATCAATATAAATCATAAGGATTGCCAGCAACAAAGTTACAGTCATACAGTCATAAGTGGAAAGAGATTGGTGATGAAAACGATGAGAAGATTAATAGTAGTGCAGATTCAGTAAATAGTTTGACAGTGTTGAGGGAATTATTTGTTTAGCAGAGTGATGGCGTTCGGGAAAAAAATGTTCTTGTGTCTAGTTGTTTTGGTGTGCAGTGCTCTGTAGCGTCATTTTGAGGGTAGGAGTTGAAACAGTTTATGTCCTGGATGTGAGGGATCTGTAAATATTTTCACGTCCCTCTTCTTGATTCATGCAGTATACAGGTCCTCAGTGGAAGGCAGGTTGGTAGCAATTATTTTTTCTGCAGTTCTAATGATCCTCTGAAGTCTGTGTCTTTCTTGTTGGGTTGCAGAACCGAACCAGACAGTTATAGAGGTGCAAATAACAGAATCAATAATTCCTCTGTAGAACTGGATCAGCAGCTCCTTGGGCAGTTTGAGCTTACTGAGTTGGCACAGAAAGAACATTCAGTCACCTAACAACCAACACCTAACAATCAACACTAAATAGACCCTAGAAAAGAGTCAACAGAATTCAAGAGGGTACCATTGGTGGGAATATGATGAGTCTAAGCTGAGTGTCAACAACCTGTGGCTCAGGAGCCGTATGCGGCTCTTTGGGCCCTCTGCTGTTGGGTGATCCCACTACTGGCTGGTCCCGCCCCTCGTCCTCCCCTCCCAGTCACTCCTCGTCTGCCCTGCGAAGGGCGACGATGGGGGATGTAGAAGGAGCCAGGGCAGAGCCAGAGAGATACAGAGAGAGAGGGAGGAGAGAGAGGGGGAGCGGAAGGGAAGTAGAGAGAGAGAGATGTCAAAAGGGTTTTGTGGTTCCCGGTGTTTTTTAACAACCGGTTCTCTGCTTTAATGATTGGCTGGGTAGGCGTGTCTAGGGGGGGGGTCATGTGACTGGTGAAAATGAGTGACGTCGAGTTGGCCCACCCAGGTTTTGTGGCTCCCGGTGTTTTCTTTTCTGTGGGAAACGGGTCCAAATGGCTCTTTGTGTGTTTAAGGTCGCAGACCCCCTGCTCTACGCTGACGCACCCCAGAAGACAAATTCAGGATCCAAAAAGATCTTGACAAACTTGAACAATGGGCCCTATCCAACAAAATGAATTTTAATAAGGAGGAAAATAAAGCTTTACATTGAGGCAGGAAAAATCAAAGGTTTAAGTACAGACTAGGCAAGTCCTGGCTCAAAAATGTAACTGTGAGAAGGACCTTGGCATCCGAGTGGACGATGACTTGAATATGAGCCAGCCGTGTGCGGCAGCAGCCAAAAAAGCGAATATGATCCTGGATTGTATAAACAGAGGCATAGAATCAAGATCACGTGAAGTATTAGTACCGCTTTACAAAACCCTAGTCAGACCCCACCTGGAATACTGCAACCAATTTTGGTCACCATATTACAAAAAAGATGTTGAGACTTTGGAAAAAGTTCAGAGAAGAGCACCTAAGGTGACCCAAGGCCTGGAGACTAACCCATATGAAGAACGGCTACGGGTTTTGGGTTTGGCTAGTCTAAAGAAAAGAAGGACCAGGGGTGACATGATAGCAGTATTCCAGTATTTGAGGGGCTGCCACAAAGAAGAAAGAGTCAAATTATTCTCCAAAATGGTTGGAAAGTAATCAAAGAGAGAAGCAACCTAGCATTAAGAAGAAACTTTCTAACGGTGAGGACAATTAACCAGTGGAACAGCTTGACTCCAGAAATTGTGGGTGCTCCATCAATGGAGGTTTTTTAGAAGAGACTGGACAGTCACTTGTCTGAGATGGTATAGGTTCTCTTCAGTGGCGGGTTTCAAATTTTTTTACTACTGGTTCTGTGGGTGTGGCTTGGTGGGTGTGGCATGGCTTGGTGGGCGTGGTTTGGTAGGCGTGGCATGGGAAGAATACTGTAAAATCTCCATTCCTTCCCCAATCCAGGGGACGGTTATTGCAAAATCCCCATTTCCTCCCAATCAGCTGGGACTCAGGTGGCAGAGAATAAATGGGGTTGGGGCCAATCAGAATTTTTACTACCGGTTCTCCGAACTACTCAAAATTTCCGCTACCGGTTCTCCAGAACTGGTCAGAACCTGCTGAAACCCACCTCTGGTTCTCTTGCTTGAGCAGGTGACTGGACTAGAAGCCCTCCAAGGTCACTTCCAGCATCTCTTCTCTTCTCTTCTCTTCTCTTCTCTTCATGACTCATTTAACTCCGCCTCCCATCCCTGCCTGTTCTTCTCCTCCTTCCGATTTTGCAATCCACACCAGCAATACGTAGAATGAGAATTAACAGGTGGCCAAATTGTTGTTAGTTGCGAAGTCGTGTCCGACCCATCGCGACCCCATGGACAACATTCCTCCAGGCCTTCCTGTCCTCTACCATCCTCTGGAGTCCATTTAAACTCATGCCTACTGCTTCAGTGACTCCATCCAACCACCTCGTTCTCTGTCGTCCCCTTCTTCTTTTGCCCTCCATCTTTCCCAGCATTCAGCTCTTCTCCAGTGAGTCCTTCTTTCTCATTAGGTGGCCAAAGTATTTCAGTTTCATCTTCAGGATCTGGCCTTCTAAAGAGCAGTCAGGGTTGATCTCCTCTAGGACTCACTTGTTTGTTCGCCTTGCAGTCCAAGGGACTCACAGGAGTCTTCTCCAGCACCAGAGTTCAAAGGCCTCAATTCTTTGGTGCTCAGCCTTTCTTATGGTCCAACCTTCACAGCCATACGTTGCATCTGGGGAAACCATCTCCTTGACTATGTGCACTTTTGTTAGATTTAGAAAATGCACAAGCACCGAGGATCACATTGCCATCTTTGAGTGGATAGAAGTAAAGGGAAAGGAATTCCAAAAATATTTCAGTTTTATTTTATTGAATACCTACATCATGTTAAAAGTCGCTGTGGTGCTGCAAGAAATTAGGATTTACAATATGTACAATACGCCCCAAAATATATCACACTGTGTTGAATTAAAAATGTCCAAATGTATAAATGTAATTTCGATAGATATATCTCAGTGGCCAAAAAAAAAAACTTCCCTTAAGTTTCTGGGGTAAGATTAATATGACTAAAAATGAGTACTACATCAGGAGCAATGTAAATTTTAAGATAAATCTGAATGTCAGATTCTTATCAGATACTGTATGTACATCGTGAATTAATGAGGTTTTTTGTGGGGTTTTTTGCGGCCAAAACACCTTGAATAACTTTGGCTAAAAGTGAGTGATTGTAAAGATACTGGATTCATAGAAGTTGCTTGGAAAGAAGGTTTATTGATGAACAGGATCACATGCCTTGGAGATCTTGGGCGAAAAAAAGGGCCGAGATGCTGAGAGTGCCTGGGTTTTATGCCCTCTGTTGGGCTTTGAATTTGAGCTTGTGTTCTGATTGGTTGCCAGACTCCCATGGGACCACGCAGGGGTAACTTTGTAGGTTGTCTGTGTCCCAGGCTTGGTTGACTCTTGCTGGGTGATGATGACATGAACGGGCTTTGTGCAATTCCTACTATGGCTCTGCCTGAAGGAGGTAGATCTTTGTTATGTAGAATAGACTGGCCCAGGCCTTAATGGCCCATTGACAAAGGTGTGTGTGTGGGGGGGTGAACTTCTGCCTCCCTTTTAGGGGACATATTCTGCCCTTTGAATATTTCCTAAAACAGGGGTCTCCAACCTTGGTCCCTTTAAGACTTGTGGACTTCAACTCCCAGAGTTCAACTCGGGAGTCAACTCCCAGAACACTGGGAGTTGAAGTCCACAAGTTTTAAAGGGACCAAGGTTGGAGACCGTTGTCCTAAAATATCTCATTTTCCTAGGAGACAGGCGGATGCTAACTTCCTACACTTGATAGGAGGATAAAAATTTGACCGTGACTGTGCTACAAACCACAATAAGAACTTTTGAACAGCCATAAGAATGAAGGGGTGAAGCAGATCCTTTAAGGGGGAACCAATGTGTGTCTATGCATGTGGGTGGCATCTTCAAAACATTCTTGACTCCTGAGAGCTTCCTGGACAAGTCTTGGAAGAGGATTGCCACTCCGTCCTAGGACTGAGATGTGTGTGTCAGAGAGAGAGAGGAGGGAGAGGAAGAGGGAGGGACAGAGAAAGAAAGGGGGAAGAAGAGGTAGAAGGAAGGAAGAAGAAAGAAAAGAGAGAGAGAAGGAAAGGGAGAGAGGATGGGAAAAAGCAAGAGAGGGAGAGGGAGAGGGAAGGAGAGAGGGAGGGAAGGAGAGGGAGAGGAAAATGGAGAGGGAGAAAGAGAGGAAGGGAGAGAGTGGGAGGGAGAAAGAGAGAGGAAAGAAGAGGAAGAGAGGAAAGAAGAGTGAGAGAGGAAGATGAAAGGAGAGGGAGAGGAAGTAAGGAAAGAAGAAAGGGGAGAGGAACAGAGACAGGGGAGGGAGAGGAACAGAGGGAGAAAGAGGAGGGAGGGAGGGAGGGAAAGGAAAGGAAAGGGGAGAAAGAAAAAAGGGAAGGGAGAGGGAGGATGGGACGGAGCAAGAGGGGGGAAGGAGACGGAGGGAGGGAGGGAAGGAGAGGGAGAGGAAAAGGGAGGGAGGGAGAAAGAGAGGGAGGGAGTGGGAGTGAGAAAGAGAGAGGAAAAGAGGGAGAGATGGAGTGAGAGAGGAAGATGAAAGGAAAGGGAGGGAGGAAGGAAGGAAGGAAGGAAGGAAGGAAGGAAGGAAGGAAGGAAGGAAGGAAGGAAGGAAGGAAGGAAGAGGGGAGGGAAAGAAAGGGACAAGGGGAGAGAGAGAGAGGGAAGGAGAGAGAGATGGGGAGGGATGGGAGAGAGAGAAAGAGAAAGAGAGGGAGGGAGTGGGAGGGAGAAAGAGAGAGGAAAGAAGAGAGAGAGATGGAGGGAGAGAGGAAGATGAAAGAGAGGGGGAGGGAGGGAGGAAGAAAGAGGGGGAGGAAAGAAAGAGAGAGACGGGGGAGTGGGAGGAGGGGAGGGAGGGAGAAAGAGAGAAAGAGAGAGAGAGAGAGAGAGAGGTGAGACATTTGCACAAGTCACCGCTTGTACTCTTCCAAGAATTTTCTTCACCTCTCTCTTTCTCTCGCCCACTGTTTCCGTTGCCTCAGTTGATGGGTTTTGCCCAAAGCTCTTTTTAATTCTGTATCCCCAAATATTGGAGGGTTCCCACCCCACCCACCCCTCCACCATCCTTTGATTCCCCGGTTTCATCTGGATGGGTTTTTTTCAGGAGCCTTTTTTTTTTCCCCTTAAGGCGGAGAAGCCTGAATGAGTCATTGGGTCTGAGTGGACATGTGTTGGCAGAATCTAAATGTCAAGAGGAAGGAGACAGATTTTTTTTTTTTAAGGATCTGCTGCCAGCTGGTTCTTAGGAATAGGGAGATAGCCTGTCAACAGGTGTTCCGAGCTGAGCAACTCAGGAAATTAACTTTAATGCCTTCCATTAAACTTTAATGAGTTTAAAAACTTTTAAGAACCAAATCCTTCCATTGCCATCATGTCCAGTTTTGGGTTCAGAGTTCCTTGGTGCTCTCTGAGCTTGGTTGTTCTCTTGTAGACATTTCGTTACCAAACTAGGTAACATCATCAGTGCTGATAGAGAGAGATGTTTGCTCTCAATTTAAGTTCTACTGTCTTGCCTTGTCGGTATTGGGGGGGAAAGCCTTGGTTCTTTGGTTGGGCTGATTAATGTTAGCTTGTTTGGCACTTCCTTGACTAGGTTATTGTTTACTTCTTGATTGTTGGTCTGATGTTAATCTTGATGTTAATTGTTGCTCATCTGGGTGTTGATAGCTGGTAGGGAGGTGTTTGAGTCTTTTTTGTTTCTCTTTTGGCTTGTTAATTGCCTCTTTTGAATAGTCTGTAGATGTTGGTTATGTCTATGTGTCTATTGATGGCCTGTTTTTCAGAGTGCCAGGTTTTCAGGAATTCTCTAGCATTTTTTGGACTTGGTTTGAATAGACTAGACTAGACTAGACTAGACTAGACTAGACTAGACTAGACTAGACTAGACTAGAATAGAATAGAATAGAATAGAATAGAATAGAATAGAATAGAATAGAATAGCAGATAATAATAATAATAATAACAGAGTTGGAAGGGACCTTGGAGGTCTTCTAGTCCAACCCCCTGCCCAGGCAGGAAACCCTACACCACTTCAGACAAATGGTTATCCAACATCTTCTTAAAAACTTCCAGTGTTGGAGCATTTGCAATTTCTGGAGGCAAGTCGTTCCACTGATTAATTGTTTTCATTGTCAGGAAATTTGATCTAAGATGGTCACATCGGTAAATTACCAGACAACTGCCCAACTTCAGATTGCCATAATAGAATAGAATGGAATAGAATAGATTTTTTATTGGCCAAGTGTGATTGGACACACAAGGAATTTGTCTTGGTGCATATTTATTTATTTATTTATTTATTTATTTATTTATTTATTTATTTATTATATTTGTATACCGCCCTTCTCCCGAAGGACTCAGGGCGGTTCACAGACAAAAAACAACAGAAAACATATAATAGATTAAAAACAGCTAAAGAATAGATAGTTGAATTCAATTGATGCTCTAACTTTTGAATACAAATTTAAAACCTCATTTAAACCCCTTTTTTAAAAATCCCAATTTAAAAAACTACATTCAGGCTAGTCCTGCTCTTCGAAACAGCAACGTCTTCAGCTCGCGGCGGAAGGACTTGAGATCGGGGAGTTGACGAAGCCCCAGAGGGAGCTCGTTCCAGAGGGTAGGGGCCCCCACAGAGAAGGCCCTCCCCCTAGAGGTCGCCAGCCGACATTGTTTAGCTGACGGTATCCGGAGGAGTCCCTCTCTGTGAGAGCGCACTGGTCGGTGAGAGGCTAATGGTATTAGCTAATGGCTAATATGCTCTCAGTGTGCATAAAAGAAAAGATACGTTCTCATCAAGGTAAAATAAAATGGTATTTTATGCTACCATAAAATGGTAGCAAAGAGTTTACTATACCGCTTTACTGCCATCATCTGTCCAGAGATATTTCACCTGAAAAGTCCTCCACTCCTCCGCTCGCAACAGAATATCTTATGCCACCAGGCTTGAAATTTTGGTCTTGGACAACTTAGAACTACGCCGCCTTCGGTCTGACCTAACATAGTACACAAAATTATCTGCTACAATGTCCTACCTGTCAATGACTACTTCAGCTTCAACAGCAACAATACACGAGTACACAATAGATACAAACTTAAGGTAAACCGCTCCAAACTCGATTGCAGAAAATACGACTTCAGCAACAGAGTGGTCAGTGCCTGGAATGCTCTACCTGACTCTGTTGTTACATCCTCAAACCCCCAAAACTTTAACCTTAGTCTGTCTACCGTGGACCTCACCCCATTCCTAAGAGTTCTGTAAGGGGCAGTCATAAGTTCATACTCATTTCTTATGTATATAATTATACCTGTTTATACTTATATGTTTATATGTTATGTTCATACTTTTTTCATACGTATTTGAATGAATACATACCTGCATACATACATACATACATACATACATACATACATACATACATAGTTCTCATTGCCACCAGTTCAACTACCCAGAAGTCCCAGGATGGCCCATGTCCACACTGAGTTCCTCTTTGCGGTTGGCACCATCATCACCTCCCAAGAAAGAAATTTCTGCACCTTAAGGTGTTATCAGGATATCAGGAACACAATCCTTCTTTTTGCCTAGTTCTCTGCTCTTAAAGAAGTCATGGAAAGGAGGAAAAAGGAATTAAAAATATTTGGAAGATGCAATCAACATCTATGGTTCGGAACCGTTTGCTTTCATGTTGGCTTGTGTATCTCTAGACGACATAATAGGGACGCGGTGGCTTAGTGGGTAAGACGCTGAGCTTGTCGATCGAAAGGTCGGCAGTTCAGTGGTTCAAATCCCTAGTGCCGCGTAACGGGGTGAACTCCCATGACTTGTCCCTGCTTCTGCCAACCTAGCAGTTCAAAAGCACGTAAAAAATGCAAGTAGAAATACAGGGGCCACCTTTGGTGGGAAGGGAACAGCGTTTCATGCGCCTTTGGTGTTGAGTCATGCCGGCCACATGACCATGGAGATGTCTTCGGACAGCACTGGCTCTTCGGCTTTGAAACGGAGATGAGCACCGCCCCCTAGAGTCAGGAATGACAAGCACGTATGTGCGAGGGGAACCTTTACTTTTACCTTTACTTTTAGACGACATAATAAACTATTTTTTCATCTACAGTATCTTCTCGCCCATCCTCACAAGGGCCTCCAAAAATTTCATTCACCCTTTGCAATCATAAAGGCTTCTGGTATCAATCCACTGAGTTACGGCAGCTCCTGAGAATTAAATGTGACCTTCGCAATAATGCTGTAGGTTAGGCCCGAGGCTAATTACTGCTTATCGACTGAGGATCGTTAGCCAATAAGCCAATCAATCAAAAGGCCTCTTGATATTTCTTCCAAGCAAAGAAAAGGATTTTGCCAACCCCAAAGTTAATTGAGATTGTAATCGACTGTGGGAAAGGGAAGATAATCGTTTCTTTCTATAAATAAGATACAATGTGGTCAGACCATCGGAGAAAGTCAAGCGTTGACCTGTTATATATATATAGATATATATATATATAACAGTTTGTGGGCCTTCAAGAGATCTTGTGAGGTCTTTGTTGCATCCACTTATTTATTTATTTTATTTATTTATTTATTTATTATTTAGATTTTTATACCGCCCTTCTCCCGAAGGACTCAGGGCGGTGTACAGCCAGATTTAAAACAAAAACAATATACAGATTAAAACAACAATTAAAATAACATATTATATTAGTGGCCGAGAGATTTAAAACCATCAAATTTGACCCATGGTTAAAATACCCCAATTAAAATTATTAAAAATTCAAGAAATTTAAAAATTAAGCCAGTCCCGCTTGGATAAACAAATGCGTTTTCAACTCACGGCGAAAGGTCCGAAGGTCAGGTAATTGACGCAAACCAGGGGGAAGTTCGTTCCAGAGGGTAGGTGCTCCAACAGAGAAGGCCCTTCCCCTGGGGGCCACCAGCCGACATTGCTTGGCAGACAACACCCTGAGAAGACCCTCTCTGTGTGAGCGTACGGGTCGGTGGGAGGCATAAGGTAACAGCAGGCGGTCCCATAAGTACCCGGGCCCTAAGCCATGGAGCGCTTTAAAGGTGGTAACCAACACCTTGAAGCGCACCCGAAAGACCACAGGTAGCCAGTGCAGACTGTGCAGGAGTGGTGTTACACGGGAGCCACGTGTGGCTCCCTCAATCACCCGTGCAGCTGCATTCTGGACTAACTGAAGCCTCCGAGTGCACGTCAGGGGTAGCCCCATGTAGAGAGCATTGCAATAATCCAGACGGGAAGTGACAAGAGCGTGAGTGACCATGCATAAGGCATCCCGGTCAAGAAAGGGGCGCAACTGGTGAACCAGGCGAACCTGGTAAAAAGCTCTCCTGGAGACGGCCGCTAAATGGTCTTCAAACGACAGCCGTCCATCCAGGAGAACGCCCAAGTTGCGCACCCTTTCTGTTGGGGCCAATGACTCGCCCCCAACAGTCAGCTGCCGGCATCCACAGCCACTCCGTCTTGGATGGATTGAGCTTGAGTCTGTTTCTCCCCATCCAGACCCGTACGGCTTCCAGGCACTGGGACAGCACTTCGACGGCTTCGTTGGGGTAGTCCGGGGTGGAAAAGTACAGCTGAATATCATCAGCGTACAGCTGGTAACTCACCCCAAAGCTACTGATGACCTCACCCAACGGCTTCATATAAATGTTGAACAGGAGAGGCGAGAGAATCGACCCCTGAGGCACCCCACAAGTAAGGCGCCTCGCGGTTGATCTCTGCCCCCCTGTCAACACCGTCTGCGACCGGTCAAAGAGATAGGAGGAGAACCACTGATAAACGGTGCCTCCCATTCCCAAATTCTCCAACCGGTGCAGCAGGATACCATGGTCGATGGTATCAAAAGCCGCTGAGAGATCTAACAGGACCAGGGCAGAGGAACAACCCCTATCCCTGGCCCTCCAGAGGTCATCCACCAACGCGACCAAAGCTGTCTCAGTGCTGTATCCGGACCGGAAGCCGGACTGAAACGGGTCTAGATAGACGGCCAACCTCATGGTATGTTTGCAACTGATAGGTAGATAGGTAGCCTTAGCCCAGCCAACCTCATGGTATGTTTGCAACTGATAGGTAGATAGGTAGGCTAACTCACTGCAGGCTAACTCACTCCAGGAGTTCTATTCTGAACGGCTTGAGGTTGACTCAACCTGCCATCCTTCCGAGGTTGGTAAAATGAGGACTCAAATTGTTGGGGGCAAGAGGCTGACTCTTGAAACCACTTAGAGAGGGCTGAAAACCAACATGGAGTGGTATATAAGTCTAAGTGCTATTGCTATTGCTGTCTATCTATCATCATCTATCCATCGATCGATTGACTGATCGATCATATCTATCTATCTATCTATCTATCTATCTATCTATCTATCATATCTATCTATCATATCTATCTATCTATTGTATCTATCTATCTATCATATCTATCTATCTATTGTATCTATCTATCTATCTATCTATCATATCTATCTATTGTATCTATCTATCTATCTATCTATCTATCTATCTATCAATCATATCTATCTATCTATCTATCTATCTATCTATCAATCATATCTATCTATCTATCTATCTATCTATCTATCTATCATATCTATCTATCGTATCTATCTATCTATCTATCACATCTATCTATCTATTGTATCTATCTATCTATCTATCTATCATATCTATCTATCATATCTATCTATTGTATCTATTGTATCTATCTATCTATCTATCTATCTATCTATCTATCTATCTATCTATCTATCTATCTATCATATCTATCTATATCAATCATATCTATCTATCTATCTATTTATCATACCTATCTATTGTATCTATTGTATCTATCTATCTATATCTATCTATCATATCTATCTATCTATTGTATCTATCTATCATATCTATCTATATCAATCATATCTATCTATTGTATCTATCTATCTATCATATCTAGCTAGCTATCTAGCTATCTAGCTATCTAATAACTAGCATATGTCTAGTATATATATCTCTCTCTCATCTATCAGTCTGTCTGTCTGTATCTATCATCTCATGGTGGTGAGCTGTGGTGATGCAGTAGTTAGACTGCAGTATTGCATGCAAACTCTGCCTACTTCCAGAAGTTCGATCCTGATTGGCTCAAGGTTGACTCAGCCTCCCATCCTTCCAAGGTCAGTAAAATGAGGACCCAGATTGTTGGGAGCAATGTAGTGACAGTGTAAAGCCCACTTAGAGAGGGCTGTAAAGCACTGGGAAGCAGTAGATAAGTCTAAGTGCTATTGTGATTGCTGTCATTGCTTTCTCCAGTGCATGTCCCTGCATCACATAGCCAAAATCAGTGGCAGAAGCAGTTTCATGTTTTTTCCCCCCAATCTGAATATACATTGCACTTTTGATTTTTAATTTTAAAAAGTTAAATAGATATTC